>NC_090927.1:1053423279-1053730050 GCF_040938575.1 Ambystoma mexicanum | reverse complement strand
GAAGCAAAGGGATGGCCCAAGATTCAAAACATCATAGTGCACCATTGTAGGAGGATCAAAGAGCTTGAGAAAACTATTTAAAGGAGACAGGCAGAGGAAGCAAAACTAGTTCAAAATAAAGTAGCAGCAGTGTCTGCAGTACCGCCCCCAGAACAGAAGGGGGAGGAAGAGTGTGCCTCTGTCGCGACACAGGCAAGGATGGCAGCGGTATGGGCAGACAATGGGGAGAAAACCAACACTATTGGGGCCCTAGTGGCAAGGAGGGCTGCAACGAGGACGAGGTGGGTTCCGAGAGCAGAGAGGAGGGGGATTCAGTGAACAAGATCCCAGGGGTGGCGGACCAGGGCAGTACTGGTCGTGCGGGAGCACTTCGAGAGAATGCCCCAGCAGACAGGGAAGAAGGTATAATTACAACCAACAACCCTATGGATACCCCCACCCAGGTAGCCCATTCAGAGTATGTCCATAATCCCGCGCAAAGTACATGAGGCATAAGCGCAGTTGACTCCCCAAATCCCCAGCCCTTACCACTCATCACACCAGCAACAGACAATGCAGCCACACCAACCTCGCCCCAACCAACAGGCCGCGGAAAACAAACATCCCTTCACCACTGCACCAAGCGGAGCAGCAGCCCCCTACCAGGGAGCCACAGTGGTAGGGGGGCACCCCTTATCATTCCCGGGGACAGACACCTACCCAGACTAGGACAGCCCACAGAGAGCACTTGCGTGTCCAGTACTGTCAATGACCTTACATCCAGAAGAGGAATCACTGGTGGGAGCAGAGATAGGAAATAAGCAATTCATCTTAATTGTGGACTCGGGAGGGGAGAAGTCATGCATTTGTATCAGGAAAAACTCAACACGCAGGGATTCTCTGGGGCTGTAGTAGCACTTCCATACACAAAAGATTTAGATGTCAAGGTGGGAGGGAAGGTTGTACAAGCACCCATCCTGTACTCTGAAAGTTTGCCCATAAACCTACTGGGTAGGGACCTATTTAGCCAACTGAACATGACAAAATCATTCACAGACAGGGGGGATTGACTGTGCCACCCCTGGCATGTGCTCCCTCCAAGCGATGCTGGCGATACATGCTGTGGCAAGTGAGATGGTAGTAAGTGGCATCCCTGTCAACCCAGACATGTTTATTTATGGTATCGGAGTACTTGCCCAAGCAGTCCCCCAGATTACCAGGAAAGAATGGAGAGTACCTGCAGATTTTATTTTCCGACCTGCGGCGCTTCCTGAAGTGGTTGCTGCCACAATCCTGGCATTAGATTTGGAAGGTTTGCTTGTGTCTGCTAGAAGGATTGTAGTAATAGGAACTGACCCCCACAGGTGCCAATGTCGCACAATGTTGTGTATTAACCCCAATGTACCCTACAAAAAGTGACAGACGAGAACCTTTTTGAAGATGACAATAATGATGTAGAAATAATCCTTGAGATTTGTGTACCTTGTGACATAATGGTGCAATACAGAAAAGTGCAGAGTCCCTTCTTGGCTATTGTTAGCAGGCCACCCCCCTTCTGTGAAAGTGATTTGCAGTATGTCCAACCACATTTATGGACCACAAACCCCCATGATGTGGGGATGCTAAAAGTAGTAACACCTGTAAAAACTACCCTCAAACCAGGCGCTATACTCCCACGAGTCAAACAATACCCCCTATCCAGAGAAGCAGAGGAGGGAATACAAGAAACAATGCAGGCCCTGTTGCAGCAAGGAATTATAGTGCCTTCTACCTCACCATGCAATACGGTTATCTATCCGATCAAAAAAGCAACAGGAGGCAGTTGGAGGACGATTCAGGATTTAAGACCCCTTAATGACATTGTACAAAAAGAGTTTCCACTTGTTCCTAACCCGGCATGCATTTTGTGCAGCATTCCCAACAAGCCACCTATTTTACAGTAGTAGACTTGAAGAATGCATTTTCCTCAGTACCCATCCTTACAGCATTCACCCTGAGGTGGAGGCGTTACGAACACCGTCACTTGCCACAGGGGTACTGTGAAAGCCCCATTATTTTCAACAGGATATTGCATGAAGATCTAGGTAACATCCATAACATCCATTCAATACATAGATGACCTACTGGTCTGCAGTGACAGCGAACAGAGCTGTCACAGATTCCATTACAGTACTACAGTTACTAGCAAAGAACGGCTACAAGGTGGACAAGAAAAAGTTCCTGTACTGTCTATTGGAAGTGCTCTACTTAAGGCAACTTATCCCCAAAGATGGCAAGAGAATAATTCCAGATAGGGCAATTACAGTACGTGCTGCTCCCAAAACAGTAACAGTGAAAGACATGCAAAAGTTCTTAGGGCTCTGTAACTATTGCAGAGCATGGATTTTGGACTACACCCGTACACCAGGCCACTCCTACAAGGCCTCGAGGAGGCACAGGAAGAGGGCAACTGGATTCAGTAGACAACAGAGATGACAGCCAGCTTTAACAATCTAAAAGAAGTGATTTGAACAGCTCCTGCCCTAGCCACCCCTGATTACACACAGGAATTCTACATCTTCTCTCACTCAAACAGCACCCTCATGACAGCGGTGCCCACACAAAGTTCCACTCGCGTACTATAGCTGTACACTGGATTCTGTCATGCAGGAAAAGTTCTCTTGCGAACAGGCCCTCGCCGCCGCAGCCTTCGCCATTGAAAAAAGTTCCACTATCATTATGGGATGTTCAGTAAAGTATGTGGAGCACTCACTCTTCGCTATATTGGATCAATGAGAATACACACTCCCCGCACAGAGAGCATCTGCATATTAAATAATACTGTCCAGCCCCCATATCCGCCATGTTCTTCACCGAAACATGTACAACTGAGGTCATACAACAGGACGATTGCCAGTCATATGAAGGAAAGGGTGATGATATCCCCAAAGCTAAGGACAGCCCTTTACAGGAAGGAGAAATACTGTTCGTTGATGGGTCAGCATCCACTGACCAGGACACAGGTGAAAAACATGTCCGGGCGGCAGTGGTGCACTTCGAAAAGGGAGAATACGAAACACTGGTCATTAAAAGATTACCCAGGCATTATTCCGCACAGGCAGAAGAACTTGTTGCACTCATAGAAGCCCTGCAGACTTCTAAGGGGTGTTATGTGACAATTTATTCAAACTGTCACCACAACGGTGCATGCAGGTCTGTCGCCCTGGAGAAGGAAGGGGTTCAGAAGAGCAGATGGCTCACTAGTGCAACATGCCGACTTACTCACACTAATTTCGGCCCTCGCAGAGCCTTCTGTGGTTGCGGTCATTAAATGTGTAGCCCATACCCACAACACAGATGAAATATCATTGGGAAACATGGTAGCCAAGAAGGCAGCATAGCTTCCAGTCCCTATATCGGCAGAATATGTCATGGCCACATCCAGTGCAGTACAACGCACAGATGCATACACAGCCCTCCTTATAGCCCAAATTATTGAACTACAGCGTAGGGCACCCGCAGAAGTACAGGGTCTATGGCTCAAGCATGGGTGCGTCAAATTGCCCACAGATCTCTTAAGGAGACAGCAATCCAAGGAAAGAGTAGTGATGCCTGTGGAATTACTCTATGCAGCATTTGAGCAGTAACATTTTTCATCTCACAGTTCTAAGCAACACATTGCAGCAGACCTCCAGGAAGATTGGTTTACCCCAAATTTACAGAAACACCTGGCAACGATGGAGGTCCAGTGCACAACGCGTCAAGGACTCAGTACAGGAATGACATTGAGAACTTGAGGGGGACACTACCCCCACTCGGTGGGTCCTTTCCGTGAGCTGCACATTATGAAGACATGGCAGAAAGACGCAATGGGCACGATATAGAATTGTGGTGGTGTGTCCATTTTCCCGGTGGGTCGAGGCTGGCCCATGTGCCCACTTAGACGGCAAGTGCGCTGCAAAATTTCTTGTCAGGGAAGTCTACCCCCGATGGGGAGTCTGCACTGTCCTACGATCAGACAATGTGACAAATTATTTCAACAAACTGTTCAAGGAGGTGACTACTCTATTAGGGATTAAACAATGAACATGTTCCATTTACCACCCACAAGCAAACAGAATGGTGGAGAAAATAAACAGACTCCTATGCAACACCCTAAAAAAAGAACTGGGTGTACTGCCTGCCCCTGGCACAGTTTCATTTGCGTACACAGCCCAGTAAGCACCACCACCTGTCCCCCCATGAGATAGTAACTGGCGTACGTATGCAAACACCCATGTCGCCAGTACGAAGAGCATCAGATGCCACAATTCTGGCACTTAGTAGGATCAAAAGCACTTTTCAGGCACGCAATGTCCACTTACAACTTGTTGAGCCAGATACCCGAAAATGCAAAACGAGTTCCACCAACTGTTTCAAGGAAGCGCACCTGGCCATACAACAAGGGGCAAAGTATACGGACAATAAGTGGCAAGAGACAACTCTCGTATGTAAGGCAGAAGGACTTGTCGGATATATGGAAAAAACACTACCCCTTGTAGAACAAGCGTGCGCTCAAATATGGACAGAGCATGTTGCTAAACTGACATGGATCACCGCAATAGAGAAGTCAGTGAAGGACCAAGAAGAAAGCTACGAACTATGTTTTTACAGTGTTGTAACGGAACCATACTAATTCCAGACCTCGGAAAAGGCACTGCAGCGCTGATGGATTACTGATGGATTACTGCTGGGTCTGCGGCCAGAAGCCGTACTTGCAACTCCCACCATCTTGGAGGTGCTACTGTTCGCTTGCAATGCTGCACTCGGCCCTGCTAGTAGTACCAGAGGAACACCTAAAGGGAGGATCCTGGGATGATGGAGAAAAGACAGTGCCCATGACTACAGAAGTAATGCCCACTATGGCACCTCCAGACGTACGCATCCTCCCCGAAA
The DNA here is from genome assembly GCF_040938575.1 of Ambystoma mexicanum. Lineage (NCBI taxonomy): Eukaryota > Metazoa > Chordata > Amphibia > Caudata > Ambystomatidae > Ambystoma > Ambystoma mexicanum. Next base: position 1,053,725,157 of record NC_090927.1, on the reverse strand, counting down.
TGGAAAGCCATGATCAGCTGAGGAGAAAGAAACAGTCTTCAAACTACAGATCTCAAGAATCATCCAACCTGCTAGCACAGATACCAGACGAATACAAGCTCTAAAATTCAGCAGAGACATTTTTTACATCCTTAATACCAAGCATCCAGACATGAGCAAATGCAAAATGGCTCAGATAGTTCAGTGGGAACTGATCCAGCTGGTAAACGACACTGAACAAGAGTTCAACGTTATCAAGGTGAATTAAGGGCTATAAGACTCGTGCCGATGCAAAATAGGTACGTGTTGGACGTCCTGACGGCCATGGACGGTGGTGTTTGCAAAAAGATCAGGAGTTCATCATGTTCCACATTCGTACCTTCTGAAGACAATGAAAATGGGACACTATCACACGTCACTGCAGCAGTGCATGAACTCGGGGTGAAAATGAAAAAGGAAGCTGGGGTTCAGGAAGAAGATTGGCTCACCTTGGCGTTTAGCTAGGTCCCATCATGGCTTGAAATATTGGTGAAAATGCTGGTCCCTATCATCGTGATTATGCTTGTAATATTCAGCACGTGCCAATTGGGTCGTCTATGTTGTGCCAAAGCTGTGTCTCAGAGTGCAATGAAGAAGGTGACTATTGGGAATAATAATAAAGTAACTCATAATACAAAAGAAGTAGAAATTCAAACTGAGCAACATGACTGCCCGCACACTGTATGATTCCCCTCCCCCTCTGAGACGTAGTTGACAATTTGTACCACACAACCATTGTACCTCCCCCAGATCCCGAAAATTATAAGGAAGTATGGGTTGATTTGGCAGGATGAAGGGGGGTGTATATACATGACCTGCACACCTGAACAGTACGCGTAGCATGGGGAAAGCTTGAGGCACGTGTGCAGGGCATGGATGCCCATAAAGGGAACAGACTGCATGGGACGAAGCGGAAAGATTTGCAAATGAGCGCAAATATGGGGGGGAGTTTGTTACTGTAGAAGTAATGAAAGGGGGGAATGCTGGGATGGAAATGAGCCTTCCCACCCCCCCCCCCCCTAGTGCTTCCAGGTAAGGCGAACACCATATGAGATGATATAATGTACAAGGGAGGAGTAATCCCCAGCATCAGGCAACACAGAGGCTCTATAGCGCCTAGAAGTAGATACACAGCACTAAAAAAACACTGCCCTGGACTTCATTTTGTATTAGTTGCAGGTTTGCGCTGCTCACGTTCCTGGTTTACAAGGCCTAATTTCTGTACAACATCCTGACTCTGCACGAGCCCTGTTCCCAGGGAAGTCAATTTCCCCTTGCTCCTCTAGTGTTGAGAATATTTAGTATCTTTCAAAAGAATGCACCCTGCAAGAACGTGAGACAACACCATGCTCCGTGCTGCGTCCATTCATTTCCACTAAAATTAGGCCTCTAAACCCCACCCAGCCAGGCCGGAGCCAGAGCAACACCACTGACTGGACCCTCCACACGGGTTGCATTGCTCGATAAGCAGGTGACCCCCCCCCAGGTCAGAATCCCCATCAAGTGTCCACAGAAGATCTAAGCATGAGTGGCTGTATTTCTTCCTAGCAGCAACACATATCCCCTGTAATAAGAGGTACCCAGGGGATTAATTAAAGATCAAACCTCAGGGTGGAGACCTTGAGTGTGGGAACTGCGGTATCAAAGTCTTGAATGTGGGGGCCACCTTGACTGTATTTTATCCTCCCTTCCCCCTGGCACCATTTTCCCGTGCCCCCCCAGGTGCCTAACACAAATGAGTTAATATTCAGACTTAGCATGTTTAGCTTAGATAGGAACAATGTATTAATGTGTGCCCCAGACCTTCACCGCGAAGATGTGGATCCAGATCGACAGGGAAAGCCAACCAATTATCGCCTGGCATCCCCTATGGAGCAGGCTCATGTGTAGGGTGGCTCCAATCAGTGGCACCCATTTGAGACTATATGCATGAAGCGTTTACGGTTTTTAAACCCATGTTTGTGACTACGAGTTAGAGCGCTCTCGAACAGCGGAGTCCTTTGCTGATATTTGTATTCTGTGCAATTAAACCTTGTTATCCTTGCAACGCTATCTCCTCGCCTATTGCCCTAGTGGGTTGTCTTTATTCTGGAGTGTGCATACAAAAGGGATTTGCCTTTAGCTGGCCCTAGGCAAGGAATGAGACAACCCAGGGTGAACCCTGGTAATCCCTCACAATGGGTACCAGTATTAGACCCTTCCTGGGGATACTTGAATTTGTCTTCAGTACGGCAGAGGCAAAGCCAGAGAATCTCCTGGACCTCACCAGGAGATTGCGACAATTTAGTATTACTGGGGCATGGTGCTGTGGAAAAGAGATACATTATATCCAATTTCTGATGGAAAATGCGTTTCCAACAATAACACATTTCTCAAGCAAAGTAGAGGACAGCCGCTGGCCAGGCTTGCAACACAAAAGTGAATAAAGTCAGGTAGGTTGGTAGAAGGAAGAACAACTGTGTGCCACATATGTTAGGCATCCAGTTCCACCAGAGGGGAGACAAGGAGTGGTGGGCAAAACCGAAAACCCTAGCTTCATTTAAAATTCATTAAGGGTTTTTGTTGCACAAAAGGCTGCAGAGCAGATCTGTTCAGGCCGATATTCCACAAGTAAGAGGAAAAGTGTAAAAGACATAGAAGCACAAGAAAGAAGTCCATCTTCATTAAAAACTCACTAGCAAGGGGCTATTGGAACATGTTGAATAAAGCAAACAACTTTTTCAAATTCTGTGAAAAACAGAGGAAATACTGAACAGTGGGAAATATTGTTCAAGGAGCCACAGCTGAAAGAGTGGAAAAATAATGTATTTGAACTGCCAGTACAATGAATACGGAGAAAGCAATCTGCACTCTTAAGTGTCAGAGTCCCTTTTGCATGCTTGCTCATCTGATTCTGCCCTTTTAACTTTCTACTGCTATCGAAGTGCCAAAGTGCTTTTTTAGAGGAAAAGTGCCAAACACATGCAAGAATAGTAAGCCACACAAGCAATATTCGTTCTGTTATGTAAGGTTTATTAAACGGGAGAGGTTTCCCTTTTGTGGAATACTGTCTCGAGGAATTTATACAAAGACCAACAAAGTACAATTTTCTGAATGCGTGTTAATAATATGCAATATTCACTTTTTGGAACTTCTCTTCGATCTCCTGACTGGTCTATAGTGCTAAACATGTAACAATCATATCACTAAGTTCTTTTAAGCTGGGATTTCACTGAACTTCAAAAACATGCAGGAGTATAGGTAAATGGCTCACTTTCTGTCCATTACTTTTCTTAAACACAAACATCTTGCAGATATTTGATACTTTTATGACATTTCCAAGAACATGTCATGCTTCTCTTTCTCTCAATTCCATTTCGACACTTCGGTACTTTGACTACATTTCACACTTTTACGCAGTTTCACCGAATGCATTGCCAGACCTCCCTCTAGCTCACAATGTCATCTGGTTGTTTTGTTTTTTCATGTTTCCCAGAGTGCAGTGACAGGCCACTCCTCTATTCAACAGCACGTGCATCAGTTTGAAATGTACCTGGTGAAAATACCATTGGGGGATGTTGGCCTTATAGTAGGACAGAGTATTTCCGCCATTGTATAACATGTCAGAAATCCCGGCGGCTTTCGGCGTGTGTTCTGGTGTATGGAGGTCGGAAGAAAAGAGACTGTGGGCAAAAGCAAGACATGACATGCCATGTCTAGAGGGTGAAGAAAGTGTTTGGGGGGGTTTCACGAAAGGGAGAGAGGCAGGGAAAATACATTGGTCGCACATCTACCTGCCAGTATTGCTGCAAGAGCGAGAGCAAGAGAGCAAGAGGGAGGGCACAGCATGAGTCGCCGGCATAAAGTACATCCTCCCTGATGCCACTAGCAGAAACACTTATATCCGTTTTCTCTACTATCTCTCTTCTGGGCAAAAGTTAATTAACTCTACAGATTCTGCAGAGATTTCTTCTATTCCCTATTGGATACATAATGACTTTACTAATAATACCGGAGTAGAAGATTCAAGGCTTCTCCAGCCCTTCTACGGTTGCACGGTATAACACTTAGTAGCTCTGGCTCTCATTCATCCCACAATAAGCCTAAATTTTTCTTTAGAATTTAGGTGTGTGCGCCTTTTACATCTGTGCCCCTTTTTTATACTCTGGATTGTACCACTATTTTTGATATCGTATTTAGGTGTGTCTCTTTTACATCTGAGCACATTTTTATACTCTCCATAGTACCACTATTTTTTAAATCGAATTTAGGTGTGTGTGCCTTTTACATCTGTGCACTTTTTTTGCTTTTTTGTTTGCTTTCCAATTATGCCTCTCGTCTCTTAAATTCGATTTACCTTTTGGATTCGTTTGTGCCTTTGTGACTACTAGGTCACCTGGTGAGATTAGCCAGAACTGTGCTGTGCAGCCACTCTTCGGTGATTCCTCTACTATCCTCTGCCGCCCCTATGGAGCTCACCATTTCACCCATCTTCTCTAACTGCTACACTATCACCTAACCCCCCCCCCTCTTATGAAGTCCGGAAGAAAAAAACACAAGAAAGACATCCTTAGTGCAAACCTTGGCCCTCCTATCACAGACACCTATGTCAGTGCCTCTTCCAAAGAGGCTTTCACCAATATCCTCTTTTTTAAATTTTATTTTTGTATTGATTCAGCTGAAATTAATCAATTTTTCAATAATATAAAATACAATTAGTCAATCAATTTGACCAAAGGTTCACAACATAACAAAATTAATATAGAATTTCATTAATAAAACAAAAATTCAGATTTAAGTTTTGCCTGCTCAAATAGTAAACAAAAATCACTCCTCCAATTTTAAAGCATTTAAAAAACTCACAATTGCAATTTTGATCGAAACCGAGGGTGTTGATAGCATTAAAGACCACCGGTCCTGCTCGCTCAGAGCACCAAGATAGTTGCAGTGTTTAGAAAAATGAATCCTGCGCAATCCAGAGAGAGCAGGGCACATTGAGATCAAATGTTCCAAGGTTTCCTTACAGGTGGGGTTCAAACAAAAACGGCAAAAGTTCTGATCCACCGATATCCTCCTTCGTGTTGTCCAAATATCTCTTGTAGGCCACAAATGAAAGCGAAAGCGCAATATAGCAGATCAATATTGCAGTGACTTGCGAAGATAACATTCTATTGTGCGCAATCATTTCTCCCCAAACCTTTGATACAACGAGTGTTTGTACTTTAAGCAAAGATCTCTATTTTTAATCCAATCATGTTGAAAGATATTCATCTTTGCTTTGTCCGGATTTGAGAGCAACATTTCAATGGACACATCTGCATTTGCAAGAATGCGATAGACACCTATTGTCCAGTTCTGTACAAAGAGATTTTGAGATGAGAACAAATTTGTGGCCAACACTTTTAACAAGACATTTAAATCCGTTGAGATCAAACATTTCCTAAAAAGGTTACATACTCGCCATTGATCGAGAGCGTTGAGGGCGATGAGACCCAGCTCATATCGCAGCCAAGGACCAGGGGTCGACCGTGGGAGACATAAAATGTGTCTCCAAAATTTGGCTTCTAATTTTTCTAAATTCTGACTCGCCAAATGTGCCCTGTTTCTAATCCATATAATAGACATGGTGCCACCTTCATGTCCCAAAATGATAGTGCAGGGATTCATGAAAATTTACCATAACAGTATAAAATGATCTTTGTTTGCGAGATGGCTGTGTCTAATTTGCGCCCAACACTCTCCATTTGCCCTTTTGCTAAGATCGCACCTTCAAAAACCATCCTCAGGTATTTATAACTCAGAACAATTGCTTATTTAACTTTGATTGTCCACGTCATCTGAGCTCTGTGCGAATTAGTTGGAGAATAGGTAACTATCTGTGTTTTATCAGTATTAACCTTTAGTTAATTTTGTTTTATACAAGTATCAAAGGCTAGTAATAGCTTTTGAAGGCCATTTGGGGTTTAAGAAATTAGTACGAGATCGTCTGCGTACAGTAGTGCCTTGATTGGATGGTTAAGTTTTGGCGAGTCAGAACACACTTTTTCAAATGCTAATTTTACATCATGTAAAAGATAGTTGAAAATAGCTGAAGCAAGTAGGCAACCTTGCTTAAGACCGTGAAATGTCAGGATCGAAGCAGATAGATTAACATTAGAAGGGCTACTAATTTGGATTGATGTATTTGAATGGAGGGCACAAATGATGTCACTTAGTGTGGCTAGACATTTGTCTCTACATAGTTTTAACATAAGTAGAACACGAGAGATAGAATCAAATGAGCAATGTAGATCCACAAACGCAAAATAAATAGCTTGTTTTGTGGTCTGACATTGGATCTTTAACGCATTCAAACAAATTAGATTTATGGCAGTGCCCTTGCTGACGACAAATCCCGATGGATTCGGGTTTCGGCATTGTTGGGAAAGCGTCCAGGCATTAAATTCTCAGAGGATCAATCTAGCAAAGATTTTGCCTGGGGCATTCAAGAATGCAATTGGTCTATAGTTTTGTAGCAACAACCCATCTCCCTTTTTGGAAATTGGTACAATCAACGATGATGCCCAAGACAAAGGTATTACTCGACTGACCAATATTTATTGGAAAATGTTATTCAAGATTGTTGTCCACAAATGAGGGTTAGCCTTTAACACAGCATTATGAAGCCCATCAGGGCCAGCGGCTCGCGATGAATTAGCTTTTTGGATTAATTCTTCAATTATAGTAACTGTACACTCAACTAACCAAGAAGAAGTAGATCGCTGTGGATAGGTTACTTTACTAAATTTGTCATCTGCATGTAGATCTGTATAATGCACAATCAATTGGTGCTCTTGCACTCCATTGGATTGTGTTCCAGCTTGCATATCATAAGTGTGGTTAATGAGCAGGGCCCATGTTTCAGATGAGTTTTTATTGCTCATTGCTTTAAGAATGGTCTCACTGTCCTGCTGATATAAAAAAGCTTTTCGACTACAAATCAGTTCTGATATTTGCATTTAGCTGTTTTAAATGCCTTTGTTTGATCTGCACTTGGAAGATTACGAACACGTTTATTTTCTCTACGATATTCTATTTTTCTGATCCTGACCCGTTGATCATATACATGAGTATTTTTGAAGGCTTGGGGTCCTATTATCGTGAAAGTGTCTTTATATGCAGCTAGAATGTTTGTATATTGGTCCGGTAAAGGAAGGTTTAAATTGGCCTCAATTGAATGATTAAATGCCAACAACTTAGGTTCCGACCATCGAAAACGTGTCTTTGCACAATTAATCATTAACTGTTTAGTTCATTGTTTTTGGTTTTTCATCACACCTGCAGGCCACCCCCCCATTGGAGTACTAGAGAGTTATGATCGCTAAATTGTTGGTATATGATTTCAAAACGATGCAATACCAAAATAAAAATTATAATCAGCATATATATAGTTAATGATGCTAGAGGAGGTATTTCTACGCCATGTAGCTTGAGCGGGTATATCGTCTGATACGGCACCACTGACTATAAAAATTCCTTTCCAAGATGAATATGGTCCATCTTTTAACCTCCTGTAGTTTGTGCCCTTTTTTCTTGTTTATACAATCCAAATGAAGGTCACCAACTAATATGGTGGCCGATATATTTGCTGTCATGTATATCATATCTAAAAGTTTAGCTAGTTCTTGATAAAATACCTTATCTACCACACCTGTTGGATTGCGGTAAATGTTCACAAGTGCAATATTATATTGCTGCCACGAGATTCTGAAAAGTTGTAAAAATGGCTGAATGAGGCCCAAGATGAAAAAGAAAACCCAGCACTTATTCTTACCACTACCAATAAACCAGAAGCAGGCCTTCCTTTATCAGCGGCACGTGCTGGAAGCAGAGATAGTTGTCTCAGATAGGTTTAATGGTAAGCCACGTTTCCTGTAACGCTAAATATGTCAAATATCTTAGGTAACTTGGCTACAGAAGTTTTAAGGTGAGAATTCCCTCGCGTGTTCCAACTAACTAATGAAAGGAGAGCTAAAGCATCCTTTTTTAATGGTTATGCCCTTACCGCATGTGATGTATTCATTTGGATAGTTGGTTCTTTGTTTGACAAGATACTTGAATATTCACCTTTTTCTCGTTCGGGATATTGGGCAACCAAAATACCCATATTAAACAATGCCATCTTGGCTTTCCAGATGGCATTTAACACCACACCGGAAGGAATCCAAAGTCTGACCACTGAAAGGTTGGTCTCTGAAAGAAATTCCACCTGGTTTATATTTCCAGTATGACATGCATTACTCACCGTAATAGCATTTCTGATTATTGAATCTGCTTAGATTCACATCCTGTGCATATGGTCCGACATCCAGTGGTAACCGCGGTATATTGCATCTGGTCTTTCGGAGACCGAAAGGGGACGTCGGCATAGGCGTGTCTGCAACACTTTCCCTATCGTGACGTGTAGTGTACCCAAAGTCCCTCACGTGCCGAGGTCCCTCCAATTGTATTTTTTCTGCCATGAGGGAGCTCAAGGCTATTGTGAGCGAGTACATGAAGAGAGAAAGTAGTTCTATGTTCCTTCCATCCCGAGCGGGGAGGTAGGGAGGGCGCATGTGAATCTAAGCAGATACAATCATCAGAAATGCAATGACGGTGAGTAATGCATGTCTTCTGATGCTTGTTAATCTGCTTAGAATCACATGCTGTGCATAGACTTGCGAGCAATACCCGGAGTTGGAGGTGGGTTGTGAGAAGGAACAGTAGAGAAAAGATGTCTTAATACTGCTAGTCCCACCTGAGAATCAGATCTAGAATGAGTGTCTAGCAATAGTGTTTTGCAAAGGTGTGTACAGAACTCCAGGTTGCCGTTTTGCAAATGGACTCAAGGGGAACATTTGCAATGAATGCTATGGAAGACCCAGTGCCCCGAGTAGAGTGTGCTCTAGGCTTGGAGGGCAGTTCTCTCTTAGCAAGAGTGTGATGCATTTGAAAATGCACCTAGTGATAGCTGATTTAGAGACAGGATCCCCTTAGCTGCCAATGAAACGAAAAACTGGTTTGTCTTCCTCAGTGGTTTCGTTCTTTCCAGATAAAACATGACTGCCCTGCGCACATCCAGTGTGTGTAGGCTTCTTTCGGCCATGCTTGTGGGATTCTGGGAAAAAGTGGGTAGTTCGATTGATTGGTTCACATGGAACTTCGAGATGAATTTAGGCGCAAATCTGGGATGAGTGAGCAGAACCACCTTATCCCTGTGGACTCTGACAAAAGGGTCTAGGACTAAAAGAGCCTGTAGTTCACTAACCCTTCTAATAGAAGTGATAGCCACCAGAAAGGCTGTCTTGTAAATAAGGTCTTTTAGACTTGCTTTATGCATTGACTCAAAGGGAGATCCCATGAGTCTGGTTAAAACCACAGTTAGATCCCATCCAGGAGCTGGTTGAGAAATGGGTGGATGGATTCTCTTAACCCCTTCCATAAAAGCCTTAATAACCAGTATTTTCCACCACAATACTTTTTTTGTGACGTGGTGTAGGCTGAGAGCGCAGCAAGATGAACCTTTAGGGAATTGAATCCAGGTCCTGCGTCTAACAAATGGGTTAGGTACAGCACAATGTGTGGGTGAGCAATCGATGGGATTGACACCCTTGATATTACACCAGATGACGAAGTGTTTCCATTTACTGGAATAGCAATAGCGGGTGTTAGGTTTCCTAGCTTCCCTGAGTATGTCCATGCATCTCTGAGGGAGCTGTAGGTGTCCAAACTCTATGACCTCAGGAGCCATGCTGCTAAGTTCAGAGTTTGTGGGCATGGGTGTAGGGTCTCCCCCCTGTCCTGAAACAACAGATTGTACGGGCAGGGTAGTTTTACTGGCGGGGAGAGGGACATTTCCATTAGATGAGCAAACCAGCATTGGCGGGCCCACATGGAGGCCACCATAATCATGGTAACTGGTTCCTGGTGCATCTAGTGCACTATCCTGTTGAGTAGGGGAGTCAGGGGGGAAAAGCGTAGACACATTTCCCTGACCATGTTATCCAGAATCCGTTCCCCTTGGAGCGGTTCTGGGGGCACCTGGAGGTGTAGTCTTGGCATAGGGCGTTCTCCTGAGTTGTGAACAGGTCGATCTCTGGGAAGGCCCATTCTGCGAAGACATTGGAGACGATTGTGCAGACGCCATTCGTATTCTACGAGCAGTGGGAAATCTCTGCTGAGCACGTTTGCCAGAAGATTGAGTTCCCCTGGAACGTGTTGAGACAACAGAAACATCTTGTGTCTGAGAGCCCACATCCAAATGTTTTGGGACAGATTGGATAGCCCTGGAGAGTGTGTGCCCCCTTGTTTGTTTAGGTAATACATGGATGTGGTGCTGTCTGTCAGAACCAGAACAGTCTTCCCTTGTAGCTGAGTCTGAAAGGCTTTTAGTGCTTTGCACACAGCTAATAGCAGATTTATATGGTTGGATGCTACTTGTGGGGACCACACTCCATGAGCTGTCTGCTGAAGCAGGTGAGCCCCCATCCCGTGAGAGACGCGTCTGTCGGGAGAGTGGCTTCTACTGCGGGGGTGGTGAAGGACTTCCCCTTCAAGAGGTTTTCCCTCGACCACCACTGCAGAGAGAGAATGATGGCTGGCGAGACAACTACCAGATCTTCCCATGGTCCGCTGGCCTGACACCACTAGATGTTGAGCCACTCTTGCATGGGACGCATGCGCAGCCGCGTGTAGGGAACCAAGTATATGCATGATGCCATCATACCTAGCAGCCGCCTGGCCTTGCGTACCGTCACCTCCCGACTGGCTACATATTGAGGGATCTGAAAAAGCATGTTCTGAACTCTCGTTGGAGGGGAAGACGAGGCTGTCCTTGGTCCGGATTAGAGCCCCCAGAAATTGTTTTTACTTGACTGGGGACTAGACTGGACTTCTTCTCGTTGATAGAGAATCCCAGACTGAACAGAAGGTCTACGGTCTTCTGGGTGTTCAAAAAGCATGTGTCGTAAGAGTCCCCGGTTATGAGCCAGTCGTCGAGGTAAGGGTAAACCGGGACGGATAGTCTGCGTAGGTATGCTGGCACTACTGCCAGGACCTTTGTAAACACCCTTGGTGCCGAGGCAATGCCGAAGGGGAGAACCTTGAATTGGTAGTGTCTGTCCTCTATCATGAACCTTAGATATTTCCTGTGCGCTGGCAACATTGAAATATGAAAGTATGCATCTTTCATGTCCAGTGTTGCCATGTGGTCCCCCTGTTTCAACAGTGGGATCACTTCCTGCAGCGTTACCATACAAAACTTTTGAGGTTTTATAAATGTGTTTGCTGGGCGCAGGTCTAGAACAGGGCGCATGGTGAGGTCCTTTTGGGTACAAGGAAGTACACTGAATATATACCCTTGTTTACCTGAAGAATAGGGACGGCTTTTATGGCGTCCTTTCCCAGAAGTGCTTCCACCTCTTGAATCAGGATCTGCAGATGGTCTGGCGTGAGGTGTTGTGAACGTGGCGGTCTGAACTGTGTGTTGGTTGGGCGAATTCCACACAGTACCCGTGGGCGACCGTCTTTATGACCCACTGGTCTGAAGTTATCCCCTTCCATGCTGCAAGGAAAGATGTTAAGTGCCCCCCAACCAGGGTGACATGGGAGGGGACATGGATCCGTTGGTCCTTTCTGACCAGAGGCTGCGGCTCCTCTGGAGTTGGGGCCTCTGCCTTTGCCGCGACGTTGACCACTAGGTGGGTAGTTGGCATGGCCTCCGGATGTTTGTCCAGAGTTCCAGTTTCCCGTATTGTAGTTATTTTGACCTGAACGGGATTGGCCTCTAAAGGACTGACGAGAACCGCCCCTCACCTCTGGGAGGAAGGCTTCTGTGTTATTTGTTGTAATGACTTAAGAGTCTTGTGCTCTTTCTTGGCTGTCTCCAGAGCATCGTCGACCGCTTTACCAAAGAGATTGGTCTCTTCTATGGGTTTGTTAATAAGAGCGGCCTGTGTTTCAGGGTTGAACCCCGAGTTACGGAGCCAAGCGTGCTGCTTGAGTAGTGTGCCGCTTGAGTAGTGTGCCCTGGGCCAGGGACCTGCCTTCCGTCTCAGCAGTGTCCAGAGTGTGTTTAATTATATTCTGATTTACTTTCGGCCACGATGGTGACTAGTCTGGACCTTGAGGGTTCAGGAACCTCTTGGAGACCTTCTTGGACAAGGTTCCATTGTGCGTCTGCATAACTGGCAAGCAGTGTACTGTTATTCGCTATGTGTGTGGTGTATGCAGCTGCTGAGGTAACACGTTTACCTAAGGCATACAACCTTTTAGATTCCTTATCTGGAGGTGCCTCCCCCATAGCAAGGGGTACCCCTGCCCGTTTCCGGGTGGTAGTGACTACCAAGGCCTTTAATATATTGAGGGTCAGTAGGAGATGGCCGAAATATTTTCTCCACTCTTTGATTCACTGCCCGGGTGTGTGCTGGTGTGACCAGGGAAGGGGGCCAACCTTCTTTTAACAGAGTTCAGGAGATGAATGGCTTGGCTTGAAGGGGATTTCTCCTTGAGAATGTCCTCCACAAAATCTTGTTCGGGTACCGCCTCTTGGGTGGTGATCTTAAAGTGCTCTGCTGCCTTTCTTAAAATGACATTGAAAGCCATTTGATCGTCCACAGGTGAAGCTTGCCGGGCTGGAGTGGTGGGAGGGGAATCCAGGCATAGAACATCAGTGTCCTGATCTTGTGTAGGGAGCGTCCATGGCTCCGTCTCCACTTGCTGGGTCTCCCAGTTGTCCATGGCATCCGCTTGGACATCATGATAGTCTTGCAGGAAGGAAGGCTCTTCTTCCTCGTCATAAATGTCTTGGTTAAGTGTCCATTTGGACCACATCTTCAATGTGGACAGAAGCTGAAGGGTCTTGAGCGTCAAGATTTTCATGGAAATGTGAAGCCGACATCAAAAGAGGGTCTTCACGAGATCTCTTCTAGACGGTCCATGCATCCTTCGAACCTTTCCCTTGTCCACTTTGATGAACCAGGAGGGGCAAAAGGTGGAAAAACGTCACCTTCTTCTCGTTGGCATCAAATTCTATCCCCCAGGGTGTTGGACAGAGGCTCCCGACTGTCTTCGTAGGTTTTGCGAGTGCTGGGGCGCCATGGCGTGTCTTCAGACTTGTCCGCGGCATGCTCCAAACGTTTTGACGGGGTCTTAGGCCCCAACCGCCAAAGTAATCCTCGCAATACTGTCTTCAATCTCCGCCGAATCGGCGTGAGTTTACGAGTCAGCGGTAGACGCCCCCTGTCGCCGGGTGTCCCCGAAAAACAAGATGCAATACTCTGCGGTTACCACTGGATGTCGGACCATATGCACAGCATGTGATTGTAAGCAGATTAACAAGCATCAGAATAATATCTTCCAACTCCAGCACATCATTGAATATGTTTAATACGCTTCTTCGATTCAGGTCATAAGTTTGAAAGGGGCCTCAACGACCTTTCATGATAAAAGAATGACATATATTGACATTACACTGGAATTTAGTTTTTTTTTTCATTCATAGCTGTTTGGTCAACGAATGGAGAAGCAGTGTGTTGGATGGGTTCAGAGGATGCACTTGTCACTATGTTTGACTGCCCACATGAATATTCAGTAGTTACCGGCCCCGACACAAATCAACTATAGGTTTTTGCCAGATTTGATCGAGTACCTGCGAGCGATTGAGAAGTCAAGGTTATCTCTTGCGGGACTATGTGGGATGTTAGTTGGCTCAGATGATTTTCTAAATATACGCCCACAGCTTTAATATTTTGAATTGAGAAAGCCACCACATGATCTTGCAGTATCACAGGTTTCGCATTTGTCGGGTTAGATTGTTCACTGCAATTTTGACCATTGTTGCAATTATCTGTTGCAACTTTCTGAGCTGATTGTTGAATCACTTCTAGTAATTCATTCAGTGGTGAGTAGTCTAAAGAGGACTTTTGTATTATGATACTGGGCTGAGATGTTTGCGGTTGGATGGCTCGACAGAGGCATCTCTAAATCTTTTACAGATTTATTAGTTTTTGATCTATCTTGGCCATGTTTAACCTTTGCCATGGCCACTGACTTTGGTGTTTTATTTAGCACAATGGTTCTTTTTGGAGCGGTCAGCAATCGAAAAAAGGTACTTAGGGTATTTTTAGTGTTGTTAGACCTGATATGTTTTTAGGTTTCTTCAATTGTACTAATGAGCCTTTTAATTTCCTTTTAGAAATAGTACTTCATGCCGGTTGCAAATTTCTAACCGACTCTTTTTCCGATGCACTATGTTTTGGCAAGTCCTGAAGGCATGCCTCGACCTGATCCACACTGGCCCATGAGTTGTTTACTGCTTGATCAGTTAAGGAGACAATCAGATCCACTACTGAACAAATCATTTGGGTGAATGTTGGTAGCGGTGAAGGGGTAGTAGCCGACACCATCGCCACAGAATCTGCCATCTAGACGGGTTGCATAGATGTTTCGGCCATCTTGACAGAGATTTGTTGTCATTGGTATATTCTTACATAACGCAGCTATCCATTCAGAGAGCTGTTCTATCTGGGCCAATTGTGTCGAAACTTTCGCGTCTAGGGATTCAGAGTTTAAATAAACTCAGCATGGTGGTGTTGATTGCTGTAAGTGTTAGTTCTAACATACCAGAGCTCAAATTTGCTTCTCCTTGCTTTACAGAGAAACAGTTCTTTGATGCCGAGTTGGCTGTGCGTACGATGGAGAAATTGAATGAATGGATGAATCCAGTGAACATCTTTCTCATTGTGATGCTTGTTCACTGCATATCAATATGGGAGGTTCGCACTGACTTGCGAATATGGACATTTCTGAGACATCTTGACTGAGCACTGACTGGTTTAAGTCAGTATGATCATTGTATACTGGCAGGGGGAGTTTAAGCTCACCCTCTGCTGATTGTGAGATGGTTTGATCTGAAAGAGCATTGCGCTCAGACAAGAAAGCCGACGAGCAGGATTGCATATGTGTAGGTCTTTTAGTCAGGGGCACACCTAATTTTAACAAATCAGCTATGTTATTTTGTCGATTTTCTAAAGCTGCTGAGAAAATGCCACAGGATGTACTGTGTTGCGCGGAACCGACAAGCTAGCTGCGTGCATCCTTCTGTGAGTATATTGGAGTTAATGCAATGGTTATGTGTGCAGTACGTATCGTACCGTTTGTTGCCATGATTACTGGTTTATCTAAATGGTCCGGCATACAGGATTTAAGTGAGTAGGAATTATAAAACACATTTTTTTCCAGCAAAAAGTTTGCCTCTGTTTGTTCTAACAAGTTAAATACAAATGGTTATAAGAAGTAAATATTCCCGCTACACCGCAACTGCGCGGCTAAGCGGCTGGCGACACTTCCACAGATACTTACGATTGCGCGCGCTCGGGTGCACGAGTGCTCTCTTATTTTTAAGACGTACAGAAGGGGGCACAAAAAATGGGCGTGCCTCCACCTATAACAACAAAACACACATATAAGTGTAAGTATAAGTAACTTAAATGGAAATAGACTCGCTGGATTTAGTCCATGATAAAGTCACCTTGGTTAAAGCAGCAGGTCGCAATAAACAGAGTCCAAATCCGTCATAGAGAATCCAACGTTGGTTGAGCAGGGCTCCCAAGCGGCTAAGCGATACTTCCACAAGATACTTACTCACGAGTGCGCGCGCGTGGGTTCGCAGGCGCTCTCGTATTTGTAAGATGTTCAGAAGGTGGCACAAAAATGGGCGTGCCTCCACCTTGGTTAAAGCAGCAGGTCCTTACAAACAGAGTCCAAATCCGTCATAGAGAATCCAACGTTGGTTGAGCAGAGCGGCCAAGCGATACTTCCACAAGATACTTACTCACACAGACCCTCTCCAGATCTATGGACCCCCAATCTCATCTCTACTCTCTCTCCTGCCATATCCTCTCCCATTAACGGTAAAACCAACTGTGAAGTCCTCTTGGCCGGCTTCTCTTCTTCACCTTGCTTCGTTAATGTCTATCACACAGGCACCATCCTGGACCAGGATCCTAAACCCAACCTCCTTCTCTTTTACCGGATCCTGCCATCTCTCATTAACTTCCTCCCTTCTCCTGCATCTCCCCTACTACTCTCTCTATCTCTCTCGCTCTATCTCTCCATCTCTCTCGCTCTTTTTCTCTCTCTCTCTCGCTCGCTCGCTCGCTCTCTCTCTCTCTCTCTCCCTCCCTCCTTCCCTCCCTCCTCTGACTGGTGTACCAAGCCCCTGTACCACACCTCAAAAAACTTTCAAAGGCACAGACCTCCTCCACCTGGCGACTCTTAACGCCCGATCAGCCAACCAACACTGTGCCGACATCTGCCATCTTCTTGAAGACGTTGACCTCAACATTCTCGCTCTTAGCGAGGCATGGTTCAATGCCAGCTCAGTCAATGCTTTTGACTCCATCCTACCTGACTGATTCAAGGTCATATCCAAGCCTCCACCTCTCCGTGCTGGTGATGGGTTCCTTCTTCCTTTTTACCAATCCAGCCCTACTCTTCCTTTGAGAGCCTGGTCTGTAAGTTGGTCATCTCTCCCTCCTCCACCCTGACCTTTGCCACCCTGTTCCTCTCCGAATGGGCAGATTTCTGTTCTTCCTTACTTTCATCCACCTTTAATCACCTCCTTTTGGATGATTTCAACATCCAATTGGGCTCCCCTGTCACAGATTCTACGCTCTTCATTGACCTCTGCACCTCTCTTATCACTCTCCATCCTCCCCCCCCGGTCCAAACCACTCGGCTGGTCACACTCTGGACGCCATCATCCTTTCTGACCTCCCTCTCTCTTCCCCACTGGTCACCCCTCAGACCATTCTTTCCTTTCCTCCCACCTGGGCCCCTGGGGCCCTCTGACCGTGTCCCCCAAACCTCTGCCAACCTCGTTCACCAACATCTGCCCGATGAAACGAGTGCCAGCTGCTCCACCTTCGCATCCACCTTCATCCCCCTTTTCCCCACTGCCTCAAATTCTTCAACTGACTCTGCTCCCAGCAACCCCCATCTGGCCATCACCAATCCGCCTGAAACCTGCCTCTAAGTGTAACACCTGGTGTGACTCTGACCTTGCAGCCCTTAAACAAAAGTGCAGAGCAGAGGAACGGAAGTGGCAAACCTCAGGCTCGTCCTCTGACAAACTGGCCTGCCGTCTGCTTCTAAAGCAATACAGACTCTCCATCCGTGCCAAGAAAAGAGCCAACATACAGGCACAGGTTTCTAATGCTCCCAACTATACGGCTGAACTTTTCAAGATTTGCAGGGACCTCACCAACCCTTCTGCAGTCTCCACCTCCCTGTCTCCCACCCAGGCCCTCTGCAACGCACTGGCCACTCACTTCGCCATCAAAACTCAGGACATCCTGAACTCCCTCGTCACTCACTCTCCAAACCATTCCCACAACCCATTGCCTCCCATGGCTCCCTCACTCTCCTCCTTCCTCCCTACCTCCCTCTTCCCCATCACAACTGAAGCAGCTACCATAGTCGTCCACTCCATGAAGGTCTCTTCTAAACAGGATTTCCCTTGCTCATCGAGAACCATCAAGGACAACATTGGCTCTCTTGCCCCCTCACTCGCTGATTTCTGCAATCAACACATTTGCCACTGGATGTTTCCCCTTCCACCTCAAGCACTCCCTTGTGCGCCCCCACCTGAAAAAACCTTCAGCAGACCCTACCTATCCTGTCAACTACCGCCCTATTTCCATCACCCCCTTCCTGTGGAAACTGCTGGAGAAGCTGGCCTTGCCCCAACACAACTCACACACTGAACTTGTTGGTGGTCTCCACGACCATCAATCTGGATCTCGAGCAGCAAGAGGTACCGAAACTGCTCGACTGAACACCAGTGAACAACTGCTCACATCTCTGGACTCCAACTCCCCAGCTGTCCTCATCCTACTTGATCTCTCCTCTGCATTTGACACAGACAGCTATTCCATCCTCATAAAAAGAATCCACGATACCCTTGGTATCTCGGATCGGGCACTGGACTGGCTGACATCCTTCCTAACTGACCGCTTCAGTCATCCTGGGCACCTTCTCCTCTCAAACCTCCTCCTCCATCTGTGGTGTCCCCCAAGGTTCTATCCTCTCCCCTTGCCTCTTTAACATCTACCTTGCTCTGCTGGCATGCCTCATCTCCTCCTTTCCCCCCGCCCCAACTTCCAGTGTTATGCAGACAACACTCAACTCTTAATTAAACTTCCCCAGGACCGTTTTGCAGCTTACATCATCCCCGATTGCCCATCTGTCATTCAGTCCTGGTGCACTTTGAACGATCTCTGCCTCAAAGCCTGTAAAACTGAGATCCTTCCCATCAGGTCGCCTGCACCCTCCTTCTTCCCTTCACTCTGACCTTCCTCCATGGGCTCTGGCCCTGCTCCTCCTTCTGAACCCAGAAACCTTGGAATCATCTTCAACTCCTCGCTCTCTCCTTCCTGCCTCACACTCAGGACATTGCCAAGAAGTCCCACTTTCACCCATTCCTTCTCAAAGGGATTCGCCCTTTTATCACTTTCCTGCAGAGGCTCAACATTACCCGAGCCCTGGTTCTCTCTAGGTGTGGCTATTGAAATAGCCTACCTTCCCCCACTCTGCGACCTCTCCAACTAATCCAGAATAGAGCAGCAAGACTTGTCCTTGGCCATAAACCCATGGACCGCATCTCTCCTGCTCTAAAAAGTCTTCACTGGCTCCCAACTGCTGCACAGATTAAATAAAAATCCCTCTGCATCATCCACAAGGCTGTCTGGGCCCGGGGATCTCACTATCCTCAACTTTATCTCACTAAATACACTCCCTCCAGATCTCTACGTTCCTCTGACACCAACTGTGTGTGTAAAGCACTTTGCTAAGCAGAGGGCAGGAGGTTGATCGCTTTCTTCAGCTAGTTCCTTACTATGAAACAGCCTCCCCCTCCCACTGCGCCTTGAGCAGTACTTCCTTAAATTCCAGAAGCTCCTCAAGACTTTAATCTTTTACCCCGCCTCAGTTGTGTATTCAATGTATCACTCCCTTGTTCCCTCCCTTTGCCCTGTGGGCGCTTTGAAACAGTATGTACTTGCTGTATGAGTGCCTAACAAGTGAACAATAAATACATTTATTTCACATGTCTCACAATGCCCCAGTTCACCAGTTTTGCAATTGTATAAGCACAGTTTTGCAACTCTTTCATTCTTGGGGTTTCTTCCTGTGTTTAGGTGCACAAGGGCTTGTTCTTCAGTAAAAATCCCAGCATAATTTGCTGAAGCACAAATCTGAGGGATCAAGATTTGTCACCATCATCGTTTTCCCATACGGCAGCATCTTTGAGGTCTCCAATGCTGGAATTCCCAGTGTCGGTCACTACTTGGGCACAGCGGGACCCAGCACCTCACGCACAGAAGGGCACCACGTACAGGGTCGCAAAGAGATTGGTTGCAGCGTCTCTAGGTCACAGCAACTTCACAGAGGCAACACCTCCCACACATAGGTTCCTAGCACACAGGGTTGCAATGCTCGTGACTACAGCACCTCCAAGAAATATTGTCTTCAAGGACCCACTGTTTCCATGTCCCAGTGAACAAGATGGTAGCACTGGCTTCAGGTATCTTCAGACCTCTCGAGTATTCCAATGGTTCAGAGGTCATCTGGTTCCCATTAAGTCCAGAATGCATAAAGTCCACCTTTTCAGGTTAGAGCTCCTCAATATTACAACACAGCAGTGGTAAAGTAATTCAGAGTTAATTATATCTCTGGAGCATCAGATGGCATAATAACTCTCCTGTCTCCAACTCCAAACTGCCATTCTCTTTTCAAACTTCGTATTTTTAAATGCCTTCTCCTGATGTCTGATAGGAAGGAGGATAATTAACCTCTTGCCAGCCTTCCTATTCGTTTATGGTCTTTCAGCCTTGTTTTTCTTCCCGTTAGGCCTTGTGGATATTTGTCAACACAGGACCACAGAAACCAAGGTGATAAAAGCATGCTGGTGTTTTGGATTTTCAAATTGTAAGTTATGTCTTACATGATCTTGGATCCTCAGCAATCGTCTCTCAGATAGAGCATTTCCAAACATTTCCTCATTGGAAGGGGCACTAATGGAATAAAGGAAAGGGAGTTGTCACAGGTGGTTGTTACACTATAGTGTAAAAAAGTATTCCAAGATCATGCACATGCAGAGCAATTCCAATGTTTATGAATATCAAGGATGACTACATTATGGATAACCATGGATCCCAGACACCAAGAAACCCACAAGTGTAGAAATAGATGAATGGAGTAAACAGCAATGCACAGGAACTAGCAGAAGCAAGATTTTAATCGGACATCTAAAGACCAAGGTACTTTATAAATGGAGCAATGCAGCTTCTCCCATCTTGAGAGGCTGTGAGTATTTAGAGCAGTGGTGTGGGGGCAGAGGTGATTAAATCCCAACAAGAATGGCATCATGCAGTAGGTATATAGGGTTAGAGATAAGAGAACTTAGTCAAGTTTTAGAACACACCACAGTTAGGACTCCACAGTCTGCCTATTACAACCCAACATTATGTCTATTGGATACGGGCATGGTATCAAGAGAGACACAAACTCAAAGGTAACAGTTTCAACACGTTTATTAAAGTTCCAGGGTTCGTGTAATACCTAACTGGTCCTAACTCTAAAGGGATTGTTCCCTCAACTGATGTTTATAAGGGCCACCGATCTCTGAAAGTCCAAAACCAAAATCCGTCTGTGTCTAAACCTATGCTTGCCCTTACACTTTGACAAAATGTGATATGAAGTCTTCTTAAAGAAAATAGCGGCTCAAAAGAAAGAAATGTAAACCACAGCTGGTTTCATGTAGTCTTACCAATAGGTGAAGTTCTGCCAGTTCAAAATAGTTAGAATAGACCAACCCACCCTTGAGCTTCCAATAAACACTACAAAAAACATCACAAGGTAAAAGACAGACACTTATCCCCCTACTCCCCATCCCCCACAATCAATCACTACAGTAACTACAATACCCCAACCTACACCTTATCAATACATTTCAGTGAAGGCGCCACATCTCTCCACATATTCCTCTTCCCGTTTAAGTCTAATGGACTGAGATATCTCAAAATGAGATAAAGTTCTCATATCTGTCAAACAGTTCTCCAGATTTGGCTTTTTTCTCTTTTTCCACACTTTCAGAATTACTTTCATTGCCACCAATAAAGCCCCATCAATCCAATACGAGGAATCAGAGGCTTACTTACATACAAACAACTGCTACAAAGGTTCGAGGGAATGATACTTTCATCACTAAATCAATCCTATCCAAAATATAATTCCAGAAATTCACCAACGTCCCACATTCCAAAAGCATATGAAACAAAGTTCCCTTCACATGACAACAGGCCCAACAGAAATCATTATCCAACAATCCCCTTGCATACATCAAGTCAGGGGTCCAATTTATACGACCTAACACCCTTTGATGAACATATTGTAGATTCAAATCCGTTTTAGACTTTACTGTCACCTTCCAAACCTTTTCCCACATGCCCACTGACAAGTCTCTCCCCAAATCAGAAATCAAAACCAATCACAACTTCTCCCATGAGTCCTTCAAGCTTTTCTCCATCAGCATTAACTTTATATATGCGATAAACCATATACTATCCAACACTGCACATAATTTAGGTCTATTAATCATCGGACCACTTAACATTTGCTGCCTTTCAGACATCAATTCTGCCAAGGATCTATAACGCCCATATTCTCTCTTGGCCAATTTATACTGTTCAACCAAACTATCGAAGGGAACCATTCTCCCATCTTTCCATATATCTTCAATTTTTAAAATACCTCTATTAGCCCAACTCCTCCAATTTAACATTCTATTTCCAATCTGTAATACGGAGTTAAACCAGATTGAAGCTCCTCCATACACAAATAGGTCTTGTTAATTCCCTAGAATCCATTCAACTAAATGCAGATTTTGTCACTGCTAAGGCTTCCAATTTTGCTCCATAGTTAGGCAACTTCCCATAAGAGTACAAGCAATCTAAGGGGAAAGGCTCAAGTCTCTCTCTTTCCATTGTAAACCAAAATGGCTTGAGCTCTTACCCTCCGTAAGGTAATATGACGCCTTTTTAAGCAAAAATCCCCTATGGTAGTGTTCCAACACCGGATACCCAAAAAAACCCTCCCTAACCTGGCAAGTCATAATAAAGCGAGGGATTTTTGAACTTTTACCCTCCCCCATAAGAAGTCCATAAATATTTTGTCAATCCGCTCAAGGCCTTTCTTGGTAAACCTCATTGGAAGTGATAGTATAAAATATATAACATTTTCGGAAGGCATACCATTTTTATAGCATTAAATTTAGTCCAAATGTTTAGAGTTAATCTGTCTCATTTATGGATGTCTCGTAACAAAGTCTCTTTCAGCTTATCGATATTAAAATCTACCATCCTCTTCATAATCCTCACAAGGCAAATACCTAAATATTTCACAAAAGAATCTGTCCATTGGCAGTTCCAATCCAACAACTCCCTACTCAAGGGATTAACATTTAGTGGGAAAACAACCGTTTTCCCCCAGTTGACTTTATATCCTGACAGTATCCCTACTTCCTCCAACATACCTTTCAAGAAAATTCCCCCTTCAATCGAGTTTGCCAGTACTATAGTTAAATCATCTGCATACGCTAGAACTTTCACTTCCCTGTCTCCCACCCTCCAACCCCGAAGGTTCTGCTCCTGTGTTATAAAGGCCAATAGTGGCTAAAGTGCCAAATTGAACAAAAAAGGAGAAAGCGGGCAGCCCTGTCTAGTTCCCCGAAATAATCGAATTGCTGAAGACATTCATCATTGACCCATAGCTTGGCCGAAATATCCAATTGTAAAGCCCCAATAGCATTAAAAAATTGTGGACCAAAACCCATTCGAATTAAAGTACAATTCAAAAACAACCAATTAACACAATCAAAAGCTTTTTCAGCATCTTGAAAAATAAGATGCATTTCCTCAGTTCTACAAGTAGACAATCCCATTATATTCAATAGGGTCCTGATATTATCATAACCATATCGATCATCCATAAATCCCACCTGTGAATAATCTATTAGATCTCCTATATATTTAAGTAATCTGTTAACTAAAATTTTGGTAAAAATCTTTACATCAACACTGAGCAAAGAAATAGGCAGATAGTTACTACACTTAGTAACATCCTTTCCTTGTTTCGGGATTATGGTAATAACCGCTTCACGCATAGAGAGTCACAACACCCCACCATATAGAAACTGATTGTATAACTCAGGTATCAAAGCAGTACTGAAGGATCTGTAACACTCTACAGGCAATCCATCCATACCCGGAGATGTACCCAGATTAAGTTGATTTATGGCAGCCCCAACCTCAAAAGCCGATATAGGTGTATCTAATGACTCTTTTCCCTCTTTTCCGACAAACAGGGTAATTCTATCTTGACAAAGAATTAAGCTAATTGACTTTCTTCAACCAGTATGTTTTCAGAAAAAAGGGAGGCATAGAAAGCTCTAACGCATTCACAAATATCCTTCCTTCTAAA
Source organism: Ambystoma mexicanum (assembly GCF_040938575.1). Taxonomy (NCBI): domain Eukaryota; kingdom Metazoa; phylum Chordata; class Amphibia; order Caudata; family Ambystomatidae; genus Ambystoma; species Ambystoma mexicanum. The sequence goes on along the minus strand of NC_090927.1, from coordinate 1,053,701,604 downwards.
CTTGATTTCTCCATTCCCAATCTCAATCTTTTGTATGAAAGACTTTTCAGCTAAGTTCTTCAACTTGTTAGCTAATAAACGTACTCCTCCATCCCCTTCGTCCCAGAATTTCTGCTTCATGAAATATAAACCCTTTTCATCCTGTCTTTCTGACTCAACCTTAAGCTTCTCTCTTGTGCCATCCATCCTTATTTTATCCTTTTTACTTTTAGATAGGGCATACTTTCCCTGCATTACTTTTAACTCCAATTCCAGATCTTTAACCTCATCATCTCCCAATTTTCTTGCCCTAGAAGTCCTATTTATTAGCTCTCCCCGTATATTCATTTTAAATGCATCCCATATTATCAAACTGTCTGTGGACGCCCTATTATCTTTGAAGAAATTTACAAGAGATATGTATAGCTTCACATACCTTCTCGTCCTCTAAGATAAATGTTTTAGGCCTCCATTTGATCAACTGTGACCTACTCCTATCTCTGTTCAATTTTAGCATTACTAAATAGTGGTCCGAAATACAGCACTCCCCCATATTGGCTTCAAGCACATCATCCATTAATCTATCTGAAAGCAGGAGATAATCTATTCTCGAGAGTCATGAACCCCAGAATAAAATGAGAATTCTCTATCCGAGGAATGTAATATCCTCCAAACATCCACTAGATCAAAAGTTTCAACAAAGTCCTGAAATGATTTACTAATTCTTTGCCCCGTGAATCTAAAATCAGAAGATCTATCTAACTTGGCGTCTAATATACAATTGAAGTCACCTCCGATCATAATGGAATCCTCTTTCATACTTCTCAAGCTCTTAATCAGATCAATAAAAATCCCCCTCCATTTGAGCATGGACCGTATACTGAACCTAGTGTCATTAACTTTCCCTCATGCCTCACATCAGCCAAAATGATACGGCCCTTCATCATCCATATGCACATTTTCTATAGCCATACCCAATCTCTTACGAATTAAGATTCCTACCCCCCTAGACCTTCGAGAATAGCAATTCAATAAGACCTCATACATTTGGAGGCATTATAAAGATTTTCAGGATATTTGTTCAAATGAGTTTCTTGCAGAAAGACAATGTCCACTTTTTCTCTCCATAATCTAGCCAAACTTCACTCCTCTTCTTCGGACAACTCAATCCTTTCACATTCCACGTAACCACTTTCAAGGAACCCATCATAAGACAGTGGCCCTCTTTACAACCCAGGCGTTAAGGGGTTAACGGCGCCGTAAAAGGTGGCGGCGCCGTTAAACCCTTAACGCCTGATTACGAGGTCCCTTTGCGGGTTGGGGAATTTAACGCCTGCTTTTAGCAGGCGTTAAAAACCAACCCGCAAAGGGACCTTGGTGCTAAGTACGGTGCCGCAAATTTGCGGCACCGTACTTAGCGCCTTCCCTATTCCCATTGAGCCCTATGGGGCAAAAATGGGAATGGGGAAGGGCCATGGCGGCATGGGGAATTACCGCCCCGCCAACCTCGGAATGGAGCGGTAATTCCCCATTCCATCATGGCGGAGTCGGTAAGTTACCGGCATGGACCATGGTGCTATCAGCACCATGGTCCAACGCCTGGGTCGTAATGAGGGCCACTAATAGGAAATAATATCCACCCTACCTGTCCTATTATCCTCCAGCCCTTACAAAACCTCTGAGGCCTTCGTAAGATTCCTTCTCTTAGAATAGCAGTGTAGATTGACCCATTCCTCTCCCCACAAAAACAATACAAACATTCCACATAAACACAAAAACCCAGATTGCTTGAATAGTATCCACCCGAGTGTGGACTCCTTATCAGAACTATTATATACAGAATTCATAAGATCTAAACTGCAAAACCAGAAACATATGCCCTATCAAATTACCATATATTAACACATCCCTTCCACCCCTCCTATACCTCTATAGTTATAATCAGCCTATCTGACTCACAGAAGGATAAGATTCTCCTGCTGACCCTTCCATTCCAGCACTACCCCTTCCTATAAAATTAACAAATCTCCAATCAATAACCATCCTAACCATAACCTATGTTCCATGTTAATGCAGTCAAGAAGTCTTACATATCTGAGGCATCAATCAATATCTCCCTATCCTAACGCAATTAACCCATACCAATGCATCACTCCCCAGATTCCCACTAATCCTCCTACTATTTAACCAACTTAACTATCTAGGACCACCTACCAGAATCTCTCCAATAGTATGACCCATTTTTGTTCAATTAGATCCATCCCGGTACACCCCTCCCACTAGCCACATCTCCATTCTTGAGCATATCCAGTACCACACCATTGTATATCCATTAGTAATACATAGCATGCAACTAATCCCCAAAATGCCTAGTTAGCTCACTCCTTACCTCACATGTCACATTCTTCCTACATAACCTGAAGCTAAGGCTTAATCCAACACTTACTCCCTCTACTTAATTGTTATCCTAAGGAATACCTAGCAACAATAGTTAATTACTACAAATATACTCCCTCTCAACCTCTTGCATCCAAAAAGCATTCAGAACCATTCCTGTTCATACTTAATAGAAACATTCTGCAAAACCCAAATATCCATGCACCAAATGGAAAACAAAGTACCATAATGACTAGCAAATTATGTAATGCCATCACGTCCTTCCTTTCACATAGAACCAACTCCCTAAACCCCACAATATCCCCAGTGACTTAAATCATCCTTGTCCACTCAGCTCATGACCATAGACTATATTGCCCACACGTATTTGTTCAGCTACATCCGAATATGTGTCCCTCCTTTATAATGATAACATTTCTTCCTTTATGAATTTGTTATTTCGTCTGAGTGATCTACCACCCAAACTCTGCCATTTTATTTTGATATTTATTGTGCCAGAAGCTGCCTTTTTTCTATGATTCAGTGCTACTAAGGGTTCAACCGACGGAGTCGCGCTGAGAGGCACAGACCAAATAGATGCAGTACCAGAGCCCAGTTTGAACTTTAGTAACCAATTCCTGCGCTCAGTGCATTTGGCTTGACAGCTGAGCTCGGTGCAGAATCGAGGACGCTGGGGGTAGGTAAGGAGTACGATGAAGGCAGTGAGGTCAGCGTTTTATGATGAAAGAGGTTTAAAGGAGGAGAGTAGTGGTGTGCAGCAAGAAGGGAAGGGAGAAGAGGAGAGAGAAGGTGGTGAGGACAAGCAGAATTATAGAATGGAAGTGGAGGAAAAGTGAGAGATGTGCAGGAAGGGTGCAGAGAGCTGGAGTGAGGAAAAGTAAGAGGAAGTTGGCAAGTGGAAAGACTTGGAGAACGAGATACAAAAAAGGGAGGATGCCTAAAAATAAAGTAAAACAAAGTAGGCTGGAAAAACAGGGAGGAAGCTGAAAGACAACGAACATGTGAAAAAGAGGAGTTTGGGAGAGAATGAGCAAAGAGTAAAAGCGAAAGTGAAAGCCTACGGGAAGTAGAAGAGAAGGGAGAAGGTGGAAGAGGAGGGCTGAAAGTTAGAGGGGAGGTGAAGAGGGACTGATCACTACAAGGCACCAATAAGGAAGCAGGATGGGCAGAAGTTTAGGGAAGAAAGAAGAAGTGAGAACAGAATGTCATGGTCACTGGTCCAATGGGCCCAAGGACACTGACATTGTGCCATCAGGGGAAGAGGACAAAGGGTCACAAGCACAGGGAGCCCGGGTGGACACAGTTGTGGTGCCTTTGGCGCCAGGCTCATGAAAGTCAGTGAACAGGAACACTTTATTTTGTGTGAAGATGCTTTATTTTGCTGAAGCAGCTCCATGTGCACATTGTTTGGGTGGGGCCTCCCTGAGTTGCTGTGCACGTGCTAACTCAGGGAGTGGCAAGGTGTGGCAGGCAAGCCAGGCCTGATGGGCGTGGACTCACGAACTTCGCTATATAAGCTGGTCCCATCCAAAGGCCAGAGCTTCGCGTTAATCTGCATTTGCATGCAGCATAACACTCACCACCGCCTGGGATAATGCATACTCACCTTTGGAATCCAGTCTTCTGCCTATGCGTTTGCATCCAGGAACCAGCATTCCCCTGCAGTCTTCACTCGCTGAACCGGACCTACGTTCCTCCATCTTCATTCTACAGAACACTGGAAGCCTGCTCTGGACACCGCCGCACGACGCATTCTTCATCCCGGAAGGCGGACCCTGAAAGGAAAACGAAAGACAAGGTTAGACACAACAAAAATCAGTTTAAGGTCGCGCTTGCACAATTCTTCGTGCTGAACTGTCGCCGGACCACCGCGGGAGCATTCCCATCTCATCCGGCGCCGCCTCATGCTCGGAAGCTCTGCTGGGCCTCAATCACACCTATTTGGAAGAAAGCAGAGAAAGACATTAATAACGAGCAGACAACGGATCGTGGAAAGAACAATACAAATACTTCACGAGAAAACGAGAGGGAAGACAAATAGAAAACGGAAAGACACTTATCTGTGTGACGTGGAATAGTCTCAGCTGGACTGGACAACCACGTACGAAGGGCAAGTGAAGAAACTTGGTCCTCATCATAAAAGCGCCCCTGCCAGAAGTAGCAGGACGGAAAGCATGCCATTAAGAATCAACAGGTGAGCCTTAATGGGGCGATGTATGCTCACAACCACGCAATTGGAACAAGGGTTTGAGAGGGGAATCAGTCACAGACTGGCAGACTCGCGTCCTTTCATATCTACGCAGGAGCAGTGCTACAATACACCACAGCCTACAAACCTATTTGCAGAGGAGGAAGATAGGCAGAGGGGATCTACTTCCTGGGAGGGCTGCAACCGTGCCCCAACGTCCCCGCAGAGACCAGGTGAGCGTAACACAAAAGAAGGGGAAAACTACAGGCTCCCCCAAGGATAGCTGACCTGGTCATCCACTGCTGGCTTGGACTCAGAGTATGGCAGCTGTGGTTCCATGTGAAAATTACGAATATTGCAGGCCGCACACCACAAAGACAGATTTTTTCAGCCGATTTGGTGCGGCCTGCAATATTAAACATATTTCACTTTTCCCACCTTAACCTTGCTTCATCCAATACCCCACCCTCTATTTAAAACTGAGGGTTTCTTCTCCAGCCCCACTCCCTTTGAAAAACTACATCCCAAATTCCCCTCCCATGGCAGACACACACACACACACACTCCCAGACACACACACACCTCAACAAACACACAGACACGCCTAAGCAAACACACTTACCCATTTTCACCGTGTCTTTGGTCTTCCGGGTCCCGACGTGCCCGTCAGCCCCTGCGTGCCCTCATGTGTGGCAGTGGTATGACAGTTCGATTTACAGAGACGGCTCTGTGCGGTCTTAGAGTGGTCTTTCTAAATTGATATTTTTTTGAAAGCGTGCAAAATAAAACTATCTTTTCACCAAGTACCGGCATCTGTACCTCAGGGCCGGGCAAACCACCTACCTGGGCACTTGAGTCTGGCAACAAATTCCCCATGTGTGGGAACAAGATCAGTAAACCCAGGGCACTCGAGCTCTAGGTAGAACAGACCACCTGAGAGACTTATGTCCTGGCAATGCCAAAAAGGTATCAAGACAAGAAAAGTGCAGAGGACACTTGAAAACACAGATGTAGAGACTGATTTGACCGCCATTCAGCAGAGCAATTGCGAAGTGAGGGTTAGACTGACTGACTACACACCTCACACTGGCTGCAAATGCTCATCTGTACATTTGTGTTGTTAAAAATAACCTTAAACTAAGCTATCCGAGTCCTGAGTTGCCTGTTAATCCCTTGTGTGCAGAACACTGAAGGAATTATTATGCCCTTTTCACACTTAAGGGACGTACAATAGGGTACATACCCTTTCCCACTGGCAATCAATCTTAGTCCCTTTAGGCTTTTCAGGAGGTGCAGCTACTAGGACCTTTCACTTTTCACAGCATCATCAGTTTGGCCAGCCTACATAGTAGGCCCAGGTGTTTCAGGACATTTGAATTCTTAGGTCTGTAGTCTGTCTGCCTATCTTTCTCTGTGCTTCTGGCTCATGGATGACTCTTCTTATGAGCCCATGGCTCCCACAGCGTACCCAACGCCTCGTTGATATCTTAACATAAGGCAGAGGTTCTGCTCGTTTCCTCTCAGTCTCATCTCCTTTGGTATCCCCAATCGTGGCAGAGTTGTACACTCTGGAAATCCCACAGCTGGTATAGACATGCATCCACAGGGGAACCATGTTACTGTGTTGGACCCCATCGTGGCACACTTACACTTGCTTGAAGTTTTGTTCTGGTAGTTCACCAGTTTGCAGGTCTTGCAAATCTCTGCAGGGAGACCCACTAGCAGACAGGATCTTGAAGATTTTTTTCTTGGATGCAGGACATTCACTCAGTTCATTCTTCAGCACGAGGCAATCTTGGTGTAATTCTCCCAAAATTCATAGGGCCTTACACAGAATGAACACCTAGGTATTGGGTTGCTCTCAGTGCTATAGTAGTAGGACTGCCTATGCTCTTGGTCATACTTTAGTTGGCGATCACCTCGCACAAACACACGTAGGAATGGAATTGAGGATAAGGTACTAAATGTCCTATTACACAGAGACAACACTCAGATAAGGACTATTCCAGGATCTCAGAGGGAGGCTATGTAGCTTCCTCCCTCACCAACTTCAGGAAGCTCAGAGTTCTGTCGATACTGCCCTGGCAGGGCAGGTTCCTTTTGACAGAGTCAGGGACCCAACTGTCACAGATCTTAAGAAAGATGTAAATTCAGGAAATGCACAATGTGCTTGCATGTTCAAAACAAATGGAGGGTGGGCAACATGCTCTGTGCAATGCAATTCTCTCTATAGCAATAATGAATGGTTTATTTTGAAGGAAACAGTGCCAATACTTGAGTTCAAAAATATAATATATTTGGTTTCCAAATATTACAATGTAAGTAAATCAAACTAGTATTAATTTTCACAAAACTTACACAGATTATTAGTGCTAGAGTGACCTAGATTATGTTACTGCCAAAAGGACACTCGAACCAGCTTGGTAACAAAAAACTAGCTGTAAGCAAGCCCTTCTTTGTGAAGTCGTAGCTCAGTAGATTTTATATCTGTTTGCTGTACTCGGGACACGGCACAAAGATGCAAAGATTCCCTTTACACAGAACATTTATTGTAGAATAGTCATCCTGAAAAGGACGTGTTCCACGCAGTACAGTATGGGGTGCATTCGGGGCTGGATTACAAAAGCCAGGATAAAATAGTGGGGAAGTTGAGAAAGAATAGCAGCATTCATTTGAGCCAATCTTAGATGGCACACAGTAAAGCTGTGCATATTTACTTTGTACAACGTATTGTGAATAAGTGTGATATAGAGCGAAAAATGTGATTTGCCCAGACTTAAGATGAATCTGAAATCTGGGGTTTGAACACACATATCAAAGTTGGCCATTGTGCTGCAACAACATACAATAAGACATGCTCTTGTAGCCAACACCCCCGCCTGTTAAAACAGTAGAGGTTCAAAGTGGAGAAAAACAATTTTTTGATGCAGATATCCACCAATTAAATGCTGAAATCAACAACAAGTGAAAAAAGAGAAACATTCTAGAGATCAATTGAGACTCTAAAAAAATATAGTAAAGCCTTACAGCTGCGGGCTACACCAGTTGTTAAACAGCTAATAAGTCTAAGCTTTGAATGGCTGTCATTCCAGAGATAGGGGTATTTAACTGCTGGTATTTCGCTATTATTTGTATTTATTTGAAGAACAGGGATGTCAATTTCGATCAGAAATTACTTACAATAACACATCAGATGGCAGAGGCATTCCCATGAAGGGTTCCTGTACAATAGCATAAAGATAAGAACAAGTGGTTAACTAGTTTCTGAGGGTGAAAAAAAAAAAAGTGGGTCATATACCAGGAACAAAGCGAACAGTAAATATATATTACACGGCCTGCGGTAGCGGCCGTGTAGTTATGTTTAAGTTGCTAAACCCATAGGAAGAGCACTTTTTGGGTGGCTTATAACTTGGCTCCCCCTGGACGAATCCTCACCAAACTTTGCATATGGCCCACTCAGAATTTATTTGGTGGGGTTTCGTCAGGCGGGGCAGAGTTATAGGCGGGGTCCCAAAATAGACATAATGGAAGAAAATGTGCTCACGCCTACAGCCCAAACTGCTAGATGGCTTTTCACCAAATTTGCACCAGGAGCGGCAGCTTGTTCCGAAAGCGTGCTTTTGTAAATTTGGTGTAAATCCGTCTAGTCGTTTTTTTTTTTAAAACAAGCAAAAAGTAGGTGCAAAAAATTAGTGATATCTGGCTCCGCTTCGCGGACCCATTTCCCTGTTTGGTCCGGACGCACCCGATGATTGGATGGTGAAAAATGTGAAGTGTGTCAGATTTTTGGAAAAGCCAGCCATATTGGAGTCGCAGACATTCCAGAGGTGTCCGCGGACGACGCAGCAGAAAAATATTTTTAAAAAACACAACATTGCACTTGTCAAACTTGTCAAACAATCTCTGGGGAGGTAAGGGGTGATGAGGATGGGAAGGGATATGGGCGTGAGAAGCCAAAGAAATGGTGTTTTTCACCCCAAAGGTCCGCGAACAGTCCGGATGTTCGGGGGCAGCCCTGTGATGTTCGCGAACACTTCAGATGTTAGAGGACATCTATGCCTATTTCTGCATTATTTGGATGGCTTATAACGTTGGCGCCACTCAATGAAACTGCATGACATTTTTTAATTTTATTCCAGATTTGATTATGAATGGTTTTGGAAAGTGGTAATATGGTCATAGGGTTCTAACTTTGCCTTCTGCAGGCTGCCATGGAAAGGGAAGAGGGGCTCTGTACGGAGCCCCGCCTTCTCTTTCCATGGTGGCCATCTTGGAAAAGGATTTTCCTTCCTACAGCGGGAAGCAGCAGGCGTCCCGCTGTAGGAAGAAAAATAATTTTTAGCACCCCAGGTTCCAGCTTTGGGAACATGGGGTGCTAATCGTCTTTATCCCCAATTCCAGGTGCTGCAATGGAGGATAATGGTCCGAAGCCCTCGTTATTTATTCATAATGCTCCGAAGCCCGCAGGCATCAGGGCGCACACAGAGACACTTTGCTTGGGTCGATAACTTCAGCTGCCGGGCCGTTATCGCCCGTTCCGGTCCCTTGAATGGGGGATGAACATCACATTATTCACATTCGCATAACACAAAATGCTAATGGAAATGTTGGAAAAACATATTGAGTCTATGTACTTTACTGAGAAATGTAAAGTAGATGGAGTCTATAAGATTTTTTTCAGTTCTATTTTTTAACTGTGAAAGGTGGTTCTTAAAAGAACCATTCTTTTGTTTAAGAAATAAATGTTTGCAGGCGAGGTTAGAACGTAAGGCGAGGAGGGAAATGAGGGAAGAGGCACCAAACACTAATATGTAGGGCAGGTGGTCAGGGGAAGATGTTGCATGTGTGTTACTTCTAAGGTAGTGGGCAGTGTTTCTCATGCACCTTCATTACAGCTTCTAACACACATCGAAATTGCTTCCCCCTGCAGAGTGGTGTGTTGCAGTACATACAGAGGACTGTTGTCTTCCAAAGATATGGATCAACAGCCTCTTTTGTTGCTTGCAAGGTAGCTGGTGGGATTTTGAGTCCCTCAGAAGAACAAGTTACTTACCAACTTTAACATTCTTTCGACTGGATGTTCCTCCCACGTATTCCTCATCTTATGATAAATCGTTATCTCCAGCTTCGCTGCTTCGGAAAAAAAAATTCTCGGCAGAGGGCGCTGTGCTTGAGGTCGTGGCGTCGATTGTCCCTTGACGGACTCTGTACTCTGTCGACGTCACCGATGGTATAAATAGCTTGAGCCGCGCCTGTTGCTTCAGTTCTGTGTATTCGATGAACATATAGGAGGAACACCCAGGCGTGCCCCATGACAGATACATTCTTCGTGAGATGAAAGTGTAAGAAAACGTAAACTGTACTGCGGGGTAGGCTGGGAGGGTCTATGAGGAATACGTGGGAGGAACATGCAGTCGAAAGAACTTTACAGTTGGTAAGTAACTTGTTCTTCGAATGGATTGTGTCCTCCCACGTATTCCTCATCTCATGATAGACTCCCATAGCAGTGGCAATTTTGGAGGTGGGAGTACTAGTTACAGTTTTCATGGACAGAATGCAGAACTGCCTTGGCAAATAACCCCTCATTGGAGGAGTATAAATAGAAATAAGTAGAAATAACCCCTCATCCAAGCAGTAATGCTTGATAAAAGTATGCATTGTTTTCCAAGTTGCAGCTGAACAAATATCTGCTGCCGGAACTCCCCTCTTTAGAGCCGCAGAAGTAGCCATTCCCCTCGTAGAAAGGGCTCGAAGCCCATCTGGTGGGTCTTTCCCCGCCAACCTGTAGCATTCAATTATGGCCAAAATGATCCAGCGAGATATGGTCTGTTTTGTTACTGATAAGCCCAGTTTATGACCAGTATAACCCACAAACAGTTGGTCACCTTGTCGTAATTTAGACATCCTTGAGTTGTAAAAACTAAGAGCCCTCTTGGAATCCAGTCTGTGCAGTCTCTCCTTTTCCTTGCCCACATGAGGAGGAGGATACAATGTTGGTAGTACTATTTTTTGTGACAAATGGAAGTCCGAAACTACCTTTGGTAAAAAGGAAGGTTTAATCTTAAGGACCTTATCCTTATAAAAAACAGTATATGGTGGTTTGCATGAGAGAGCCTGAAGTTCACTAACCCTGCGGGCTGACGATAGGGCCACAAGAAGGACAGTTTTTAGTGTTAGAAGCCTCAATGGACAGGAGTGCAGAGGCTCAAAAGGTATGCAAGTCAAAACGTTTAGTACTAAATTTAAATCCCAAGTTGAGACATGAAAAGGTACTGGGGGGTATACGTTAGTAAGCCCTTTTAAGAATTGAATGATTAATGGTATTTTGAAATATGAAACCTCTTCCAAGGTGCGCTTGAAAATGGACAGAGCAGCAAGGTATCCTTTTATTGTTTATTGTTCCTATCTGGAGCCCCAGATTGGCTAGATGATATAAAAAAAAGAGAGCACTACTGGAGTGCCACATTGAAAAGGGTCCACATCCTTATCTTTGCACCAGTTACTAAACCTGTTCCAGCGACATCGGTACAAAGATTTTGTTGCTGGCCTTCTGGCCGAAAGCAAGACTTCCATTACGTCATCCGGAAGATCCCAATACTTGCATCTCAACCTCTCAGAAACCATGCATGAAGGTCGAGTGTCTTGACCTCTGGATGGAGAACCCGACCTTCCTCTTGCGAGAGAAGATCCTCTCTTTGTGGAAGACGTATTGGAGAGCAGATGGACATGTCTAGAAAGTCCGGGTACCACGTCCTCCTGGCCCAATCCGGAGCAATTAGGATCATGGTTTTCCTGAACTTTCTCAACCTCCTGATTACTTAAGGAATCACGGGGACTGGGGGAAACGCGTACAGCAGTGGAAACGTCCACTCCACTACGAGAGCTACTCTTTGAGGAAATTCCCTTGAGCAGTACTGGTCGCACTTCCCGTTGATCGCGGTGGCAAACAGATCCACTTGAGGGGTTCCCCAAAGGGCGAAGATCTCCAGAAGGACTTCCTGAGCCAGCTCCCACTCGTGAGAGACCGTGCTCTGCCTGCTCAGAGCGTCTGCCGCCGTGTTCTTCTCTCCGGCTAGGTGAATTGCCGATAGAGAGATTCCTTCTCGTATTGCCCAGAACCATAGCTGCATTGCCTCTCTGCACAGTGGTAGTGACCCTACTCGTCCTCTTTTGTTTAGGTAGTACATGGCCACCGTGTTGTCCGTCATTATCAGGACATTCTTTCCCTGTACATAGGGCAGAAAGGCCTTCAGCGCTAGTCCGATTGCCCTCAGCTCCAAAAGGTTGATGTGAAGTTTGGACTCCGATGGAGACCAACGACCGCTGATTGTCAGATCATTGGTGTGTGCTCCCCACCCCGTGAGTGAGGCGTCCGTCACTACTGTTATCTCCGGCCATGGTTGCCAAAAAGATTCTCCCTTGAGAATGCCGTCGTTGCAAGCCCACCATAGAAGATGCTGAGCAACTGCGCTCGGGACTTGCAGAAGATCCGACATATTCCCTGAGAACTGGGACCACTGAGTTCTGAGTGCCCATTGAAGGGATCTCATCCTCAACCTGGCCTCTGGTACTAGGAAAATGCAGGATGCCATGAGGCCGAGCAACCTGAGAAAATCTTAGGACGGTAGACGTTGGGCATTCTGGAACTTCGTTACCATCTGCTGGATGTGGAGAGCTCTCACTTCGGGAGGCGAGGCTTTTCCCGAGGAAGTATCCAAGACCGCTCCGATAAATTGGAGCTTTTGGGATGGTATCATAAGGGACTTCTTGAAATTGAGGGAGAAGCCCAATTTGTGGAGGAAGTGGCAAGTGATTAAAAGATGTTCCTGAGCTTGTTTTGGAGAACTTGCTCTGATCAACCAGTCGTCCAAGTAGGGGTAGATGTGAATACCCCCTCTCCTGACACTCACTGCCACAACTGCCAACAGTTTGGTGAAAACCCTCGGGGCGGAGGTCAACCCGAATGGCAGAACCTGAAACTGATAATGAGAGTTGCCAATCGGGAACCTCAGGTACTTTCTGTGCTTTGGATGGATTGGCACATGAATGTAAGTATCCTTAAGGTCCAATGATACCAACCAATCTTGGAGTTGGAGAGCCTGAAGGATCTGAGAAAGAGTGACCATCCTGAACTTGTCCTTCCTGAGGAACTTATTCAAGTTTCTTAAGTCCAAGATGGGTCTCAGTCCTCCGTCCTTTTTTGGGATGAGAAGATATGGGGAGTACCAACTCCAGTTCCTCTCCGCTACAGGTACCTGTTATATGGCACCTTTCTCTAGCAGGGTTAAAATTTCCTGCAACAGGAGCGGGTCTGGAGGTTTTACGGAGTTGGCTCCCGGTGGATGATTCTGAGGCCTTTTTTGGAAGGGGAGACAGTAACCTTGAGCTACTGTTTCCAGTGCCCAAGCATCTGAAGTAATGCCCCGCCATTCCTTCAGATGCTGAGAGATCCTGCCTCCCACTGGTGTTTTGTACAACAAGGTCTCAGAGAGATTTGGAGGCGGCTGCAGGAGTGGCTGAGGGTACAGATGCCGCTCCTGAGGCTGATTTTGCACCTCTTCCTCGTGCTCCACGAGGGAAGTTTCTTTTGCCCGTTTGAGAAGCCTCTCCTCTTCCTCTACCAAATGAGGAGTAGTAACGAAAAGAACGACCCCTCCAGGAAGATGAGCCGAATAGGGTTTTAGAGGCTGGTGCATGGAGGCACTAAGCGATTTAGCTGCCGCTTTCGAGGTCTGAAGTTTTTCTAGGCTTTCATCAGCCCTACTGCCAAACAACCTCGAGCCATCATGGGCATGTTGAGGAGTCTGGCTTGCACGTCTGGTGCAAACCCCGACTTCCTCAACCACGCAAATCTGCGTAGCACAATGCTTGCAGCCATGGATCTGCTGATAGCATCAGCAGTATCCAGTCCAGACTGGAGACATTCCCCCATTGCCTCCTTTCCGTCTCTGACTATATTCGGGAAGCCTTCCCTTTCCTTGCCTTTCCGGAATATGCTCAGCCGCTGCCGAAATACAGTCCCACAGGGTATGGGTAAACCTGGCCAGGGTACAGGTGACATTTGCCGATTTAAGGGCCATACTGCCTGAAGTGAAAACTTTACGTGCCCAGGCATCAACTTTTTTATCCTCTCTATCTGGAGGGATAGTGGGATATGCAGTTTGCTTTGATGTGGATGCTGCCTGAATAACTAGACTTTCTGGAGTCGGATGCCTGTTTAAGTATTCAGGATCCGTACCAGCTGGTCTGTATTTCTTGGGGAAATTGCTATCTGCAGCAGCAATACTCAGGTTTTTCCCAGTTTTTCTCCACCCTCCTCTGAAGAGGGGGTGAAAGGGGAGAACTGGATCTTTTTGAGAACCTCTGACAATTATATCCATCATGACATCTTGTTCAAAAATGGGTGAAGTGTTACCCCAACCCATATACTCAATTACTCTGGTCATAAGACTCCTGTACCCTCAGTCTGCATGTTCTGCAGGATCAGGTCTGGCAAACTCTAATTCTGGGGAGGTGTCAATTCCACTGGCAGAATGTAGAGTGTCACTCAGGTCCCTCATTTTGGACTCTTGATCAATGAGTATCGGTATAACTGTTCTCATATCTACATTCTCCCGCTTACTCCACATCACTCTAAGTAATCATTGCTGGTTTCACACCCCCCAGCCAGGCGTTCTCCTCAGGCCTAACGCAGCCACACTCGTTCTGGGTAAAACCGACCAGAGCGAACACATACTCCTGACCGCTCAACCACCACACCTACAGCTAAGAAGCAGCTACCACTCGATTTCCGCACCAGCTGCACACATACCTGGTGCGCACACGCACTTTTGGACTCCCTCTACTCTCTCTACTGACCTGAACTTCGGTTCCCAAGGGCGTTCAACCTACCAGCGCCTTCAGACCATACCAATGGTATATAAGGCGCTATATAAATGCAAAATAACATAACATAACATGAACTTGTTTTGTGCCATATGAAACTCCAAAGGGAGTGACTTCCTCTTCCTCTGAGCCAGATTCCTCATAAATTGAGAGCATGGACTTAAAAAAGTCTGACCTGGGCAACGGAGTAAATCTTCTTTCTTCCTCTACCATACGTGCCGAAGGAATGGAAATCTTCAATGACTTTGAAGATGACTTCGATACAGGCGTCGAGGTTATTTTTGGTTTTGATGCCGAAACGGTCGACGCCGATGGTGTCAATGAAATCGTCGAAGCCTTCGACGATTTATGTTTTTTATATGGCACCGGAGAGGTGCTCGACTCTCAAAGAGTCCTCGACGACTTGTCGACTTGAGTTTTACGAGTATCCTCGACACTACCGGTTTTTACCAAGGTAGTCTTAGACTTCCCTTTGTCGTCCAATGGAGCGACCTTAGGGGTATGGCTCTTCCGAGGTTCAATCCAGGGGGTCGGGGCCGCATTCTCGAATACCTCCATCATCTTTTTACGAAATTCATCCCATTTTCTGGGAGAATCCGATTTTGTCGGGCATCGAATTTCTTTGGTCGACTCGGAAGATGATGATGAGGGAGATCTATGTCTCCTCTTCATTCTTTTGGACAAGGAAGAAGAGTGTCTCGATCTACTCCTAGATCGAGATCTCTTTGAATGTCTATGGCGATCGGATTCCTTCGAATCAGTCGCTTTCTTATGTTTTTTGGACATAGCCTTCTTAGAGGCTTCCCCCCCCCCACCGACAGTTTACCTCTCCTCTCACGAAGAGCTTTCTCGGTCATGGATTGGCAGGAACCACAATCGCCGGTCCGGTGACTGGAACCGAGACACCAGAGACAAACTCGGTGGGGATCCGTGATCGACATTTTTGACCCACAATCTACGCACTTCTTGAACCCAGTCTTGGGTGTCGAAGGAGTCGAAGAAGATGACATTTTCTTCACAGAAATCTCAAGCGCGCTGTTCTCAATAGCGAAGCGATCGAAAAAACAGAACTGAAGCAACGGGCGCGGCTCGAGCTATTTATACCATCGGTGACATCGACAGAGTACGGAGTCCGTCGAGGGAAAATCGACGCCACGACCTCGAGCACAGCACCCTCTGGCGAGAAATTTATTTTCCAAAGCAGCAAAGCTGGAGATAACGATTTATCATAAGATGAGGAATACGTGGGAGGACACAATCCATTCGAAGTAGGCTGTGTGGTTACAGTATTGGTTGAGGAAGATGATGCAGAGGAAGACAGCCTACTACTTGCTAAGAAAGGAACAATCTTTGAGAGCATTGCAGTAGTTGGATTTGGTGTGGCGGCGCATGGAGGTGGTCCCGTAGGAGTAATGTCCGTGGTTGAGTACTCAGTGCATTTCACTTTTGTAGCTTTAGCCTTTGGTACATTCCCCAACAGTGGTAAAGAACTGCCACACCCATGATTTTCTCTGGGTGGTAGAGGTAGGCACTTCCTTTACCTCATCTGCTCGGTCCCCTTCAATGTCTTTGGAAATACTGCGCTTTTATTGTTGATTGGGTCCTCCAGCTGGTGGTGGCTCTTAGGGATGAGGAATGGCAATAGCTGTTGCCATTTTTAAGGTAAATAGCAGTTTTGCTACCATTCTTCCAAGTATGTGCTTTGTACAAGATTGTTAATGGATAATGAGTAAGAATAGATGTAGGAGCTGTGCAAGGGTAAATTTTGAATTTGAAAGTTCCTAAATCCGTAGAAAATGCAGTTCCGTCCTGTCCTCGAAGCAAGGACCCGAACGGGAAGTGCAAACGCGTCCATGGACACGTCATCATGTGCGCAAGCGCATGGTCACTTGGCACTGTCCGGAAGGTCCACAATGACGTCAGACGTTCATGGACGTCAACGGAAGCAAAAACAGTGGAAAAAGTATAGAAGTGTTAAAAATGATGCTAGAAGGTGGCAAATGGCAGAATTTTAAGGTGAAACGTTGTAAATTGGACAAAAACGTTGCTATATTGAAGTAAGTATGATATTAGTAAGTTGTAGGAAAATAGCATGCACTGGTAAAAACCCATGGAATTCTCTGAAAATAAAGTTGTTAAAGAGACCTTATAGATAAGTTACACCAATACAAACCTATAAAATTCAATAAAAACATTTTGTTAAAGGGACCTTATGGTTAAGTTGCACTAATAAAAACCTATGAAAATCAATGAAAAGGTTTTGTTAAAGGGACGTTATAAGTAAAACTGAAAAAGAAAAAGGAAATTCACAAGTTATGGTAAGCTAAGCAACCATAACCCGCGCCACCACTGTGCACTGCTAAGATTAACACCCAAGCCATCAAAGATGACATAACAAAGGTCATTGATGACATCACTGATGACATCACATTTCTGGCCCACTTGTTTTTGTTCAGTGACATATCTAGGCCAGGTGGATTTGTTCACTGACAGTCAGAATATTAAAATTCTAAAGGTGCTGTATATCTAGACATTAACCTGATCATATGTTCTTGAAGTACTTTCCTTAGGGTTTGGTCTCAGCTCATGGTGCACGTACATGGGGCAATAAGGAGGCCTCAAACACAGAATTCATTTGTATACATGAAGATAAACTTTAATGCTATTAACATTTTCTGATGATGTGGTTTCTTTCTTCCTTACTTTAGTTTCCCGGTGTGTGCCTCTAATGTGTATGCATTGTGGGTCTTCATATGTATTGTTTGTACTAGCACAAGTGTGTAGTAAGTCTTGAATTGTTAGCTAGTTATTACATGTTTAACATTACACAATCACCCCTGACATCTTGTTACCAACATTATAAACACAACCCCTTGTACGGACTTTTCATCAAAATTAATTTCACATGTGATGTAATCAGTGATGTCATCAATGACATTTGTGATGTTATCTTTGATGTCCTGGGTGTTAGTCTTAGCAGTGCACGGTGGTGGCGCAAGTTATGGTTGCATAGCTTACCATAACTGGGGAATTTCTGGGGTTTTTCGGTTTTACTCCCTAAGGGGTTAAGTGCTTCAAACTGAACAGGTGTACTATTTAAATATCCAAAATTACATTATTAAGTGTCACTTGAAGCAGTGTTGGGGTCAGGTATTAAGGATTTGGGAGGGCAAGGGGCGCTCCTTTCTTAGCAATTAAGTGAAGTTTAAGTCAAGCTTTAAAGAGGTCCACTGTCGGGCTGGCTTTGATTTTATGGGCAGTGGTTTCCAGTGGTGCAAGTAGCGTGAAACAGCGGAAGTGAGAAGAGGCACAGGGAGGGTATGGGACAGTGAGCTTGAGTGCAGAGGAGAATCGGAGGGAACGAGATGGTGAGTAAACTGAGAATCAATCACAGGTACTGAGAAGCAAGACCATAGACCACTTTGTAGATGAAGGTAAGGAAATTGAAAATGGGGCGGTTGTGCATAGAGAGCCAGCCAGCATGTTGTTGGTAGGTAGAAGAGGGGAGGGTGTGGAGAGATTGTAAGGAGAATATAGGTAGCAAAGTTGAGGGCTTTGTCTAAAAGGAGAAGAGGGGAAGGCCAAGCAGCTAGCTTCGTCATTTTTCTGAGCACAAGAGTGGAGATTAGAGTTTTTATAGAGTTGTTAGTAAGAAAAGGATACATTTTCCACGTGATAAGGAGGCTAATATGAGCAGCAATGGTAGTGATGAATTGTTTCAGTTGTAGGTTGCCATCTAAGAGGACTCAAGATTGCAAGCCTTGGGTGATGGAGAAACCAAGTCAGGCAGGAAGGAGAGATGGGAGGGGAGGGATTGCATTCTAATCTGGGAAAAAGATGACTGTTTTTGAAGAGTTCAGCTTGAGGCAGCAGAGAGTCATCCATTGCGAAATGCAGCGAGACAGTTTCCCCAAGTGCGAGACATTATCAAAGAGTCACTAAAAAGTGATGCCAAACAAAAAGGCAGGAGCTGCGGAAAGGTGAATGTCCCTTTTTCATCCAGAAACACTATGGCGAAGAGAATACTGGAACACCGATCGTTTGAGAGCGACAACGAATCAAGTGACGCTAGACTTGTGAATCAGGGAGTAACTATTTACTGTCTTTGCATGCTGGGTTGAGTAGAGGATGAGCGTGAGCGATGAAGGCAAACAAACAAGTAAAGGCTATGAATAGAAAGAGCAGACCAGGTGCAGACAAGAAGTGCACAGGCTGATAACTTGCTCGGAAACTGCCAAGCTAAATAAAGGAGCTATACCCAGTCTTACAAGCATCGTGCTTGGCTGAGTTAAAGGAGCATACCAGCTCTTAATCATTTTAAAAAATAAATGTCACAGTGAATGATGGGGGAGCATTTTAGAAAACTATGGAAAAAAGAAATCAAAGAAAGAGGATAGGGGAGCAGGTGCAAGTGGATCTAGGTCACCTGGCGCCTTACAGGTTGCCACTCTTTTCCCCACTTAGCAAGCCCAGCCCACCTGGGGCCTTCCTGGTTGCTGCTCTTTTCCCTACTTAAGGAGCCCTCCAGCCTCTTTTCCTTTGCTGACGGGGAGCAGGTGCAAGTGGATCCAGGTCATCTGGTCTAAGCACCACCCACTTGGTGCCTTCCAGGTTGCCGCTCTTTTCCCCACTTAGCAAGCCCAGCCCACCTGGTGCCTTCCTGGTTGCTGCTCTTTTCCCTACTTAAGGAGCCCTCCAGCCTCTTTTCCTTTGCTGACGGGGAGCAGGTGCAAGTGGATCTAGATCACCTGGCCTAAGCACCACCCACCTTCTTAGCCCTGCGTCTTCCTTCCTGCTCTTAACTCTTAGATCAAAGGTGTCTCTTGCCCGGGCGTCCGAAGCAAAGGGCAGACAAAGAAAAGGGCAATTCCTGTTCGAACCTGTTCGAACCAGGAGGACCCAAGGCCTGACCCCCTGCTCAGACAGCAGGTAAGCATGCACCAACATGTGTTTACTACCTCTGTACCCACATGCCATCCCCACTCCCTTTGGTCCCCCCATGATGTTCCCTTGTGCACCTCCCTTCCCGCACACAGGTGTTGCCTGTTTTGCTTGATTCTTCTACCCTGTTACGTTATGTTATTCAGATTTATAAGGCGCCAAAGCCCGCAGGCATCCAGGCTGCTCCCCTCCCTCCACCTCTTCCGGCCTACTTCTGAAGTAGTCTGTCCGGATACATTCTGGTTTCACCATCACCGTCTTGTGGCCAATGCTAGATTTGACTTTTATGGACTTCATTGATTCACGGTGCGTCACCCTTTCTCATGGTGGCACTGAATCATGCTGTTCCCATCTTCATCTTGTAATCAGGCTGTCAACATTATGTGTTACTACTGACTTCTGCAATTGTATTCGCTCTCCCCTCTTGCTTCTTCACTCTTTGACTGCTTACTCTCTGTTCTCTCCTCCTCTCCCTTTTCCTATCTCCTCCCCTTAATTTCTTCTATGCACTTACTCTAGCAGAAGTGTCCCTGGACCTATTATGACAGCAACCTCATTTGTCTCCTCCCCCATCCCCTTACTTGTCGTCCGTCTCCCCCTCCAGCACCATCTGAAAGGTTGTCAGGCCTAGTACGATAGTCACTTGTTTTGTTCCTTCCCCTCCCTTTCTGCACCCCTCTCCCTCGCCTTTTGTTTTCTCTGGCTTTACCAGAAATGTCGGCAGGCCTAGTATAGTAGTCGCCCCACTCTCCCTCTCCCTTCCTTATCTAAGTCTTAGCTCTTGCGCTATCTGAAATGTCGTCAGGCCGAGTATGATAGTTAATTTCACATCTTTACTGTTCATGGCCTGTAAGAATGTCATTGTATTTTCCCTTGTTCCCTCCCTTGCCTTGAAGCGCCTTGAAACACATTGTGTATAGGCGCTATATAAATAAACTATCATATCATATCATAGCACTGTGAGGACACGACTCTACAACTGGGAGCCATTACAAGACGCACATAACATAAGACTTCACTGTAAAAAAAGTCTGTTAAAAGCTATGGGATGCTGCCAACTGTAGAGAAAGTATCAAAGCAAGTCGAAGAAAGAAAGATTTTGAAATAACTTCGAGATCTGCTCCATATGAAGAGCTGGGTAGAAAAATATAAAGCAATTGGAAATTGTCAGTAAAGAGCTTGGTGTGTTGAGGGGCCACAAGGTTGAAGGTTTGTGCTCCAGAGGGGCGCTTTAACCTCACAGTAGTCATTGAAGTCAATTCAATTGCATACCTTTTAGCCACTTGGTAATAGTCCAAAACAGAAACATATACCTTCGCAAAGTGGTGCAAATAAATCACATGAAATACTAGACTACATTTCTCATTGAACATTTAATGATATAAGAAGTGTCTCATCCTTCAAAATATGTGGCTCAACTTTCTAAACTTTTCAAACCCTAAGTCCAATTTCCTCTTTTTATAATACTGGCAAAGCTAAATGTTTAATTGGAACACTTTAAAGACTTTGCAAATTGCAATCTGTATTCGGAATATTCTCTCGCACAAACTAAGTACCAGCAATCAACACCCAAAATTGTCCCATCGCTCCACACCAATTTATCTTACCTTCCTGCTAGCTCTTTGTCCAAGTACTTGGCTGCAAGCCTGGCTCCATACACCTCAGCCTGTAGAACAGCAATGTGCCGACGGAGGGCTTGATTTTCCTTCCTTAGTAACTTCACCTCTGCTTCTAACTGGGCTTCCTTCACTTTTTCTTTTTTGTTTGCTTCAAGTTCTTTTTCCTGTTAAATTTGTATACAGAAATTATCAAGATACATAACAAACTAGCATCAGGGAATGTAATAACCTTCGGCCAAGACTGTC
This sequence comes from Ambystoma mexicanum, assembly GCF_040938575.1. Lineage (NCBI taxonomy): Eukaryota > Metazoa > Chordata > Amphibia > Caudata > Ambystomatidae > Ambystoma > Ambystoma mexicanum. The sequence continues at coordinate 1,053,680,349 of NC_090927.1, read as the reverse complement.
GGGTTAGGAAAAGATGATCACTATAAATGTCATAATTTAAGAACTTTATTTTACCGGTAATATATACTTGCCTCCTAACATCCATGTCCAAAAAGAAACACCATATTTCTTGTCCTCATTTTACATTTTTGAAAAAGCATCTGCTGTCAGGACTACATAAGTCCCATTTTCGGATGTAATAGAAGTTATGTTCAAAGAGGCATTTTTAAATAAGCCAAGCAGAAATTGCAAGGACTGGTAAATTGCATAAGCATAGTTAAAAGCATTGCACACATCCAGAAGGCAAGTCTCAATAAAGGCCTGTCTGTCACTAGATAACAGCTAACCTAGAGGCCTGCCTAAGCTACAAAAGCCACATACATGCTCCTGTTACATAGATATCTTATTTCTTGAATTGACAGGGAAGAGTTACTCAAACAAGGCACCAAAGTCACCATTGAATGCTCCACTAACAAACGTCTTGGTAGCATAACTGTAAACAAAAAGGGTAGAGACCTAGAAGTAAATCATAGGCAACAAGTTCACAGATCTGACTACAACAGAGAAATGGGAAAACCTCACCAAAATCTCAAAGAAAAGTATGTGCTACATAGCCAGGGCATCTGATACCACTGCACATGTCCCAACAAGGAACCAAGTACAACTGAAATCACTGTTCAATGCACTCTGCAACATTTTACTCTCCTAAAGCGACTGGCAAAGAATGTGACTAGGGTCGAAAAAACACCCAGAGCAAGCCTTCCAAACTAGAAATACACTAACGGAGCTATTATTTCCTGTTAGTCCATAGCATGGTGCCCAGTCATAATGCAATCAATGATCTTCAGCAAATACTCAAGCTTAAATAAGACACCCAAGGACGAATGTGCACCTGTAATTTACGAACAATAGGTTCTCCATAACAAAAATGTGCAAGAGGCTAAAAAGCTTAAAACTAATCAACATGAAAAGAAAGGGGGCAGCAATAATCAAAAGGGCTACATTTCAACTAGTCTCTTTCAACAACTGCCTCAATAAAGGATTTGGGACATGCAATGTAGATTGGCCCTGCTGTCTTTCAAGCGGAGGCAATGACCGAAATTAGGGTTGTGGTACACTGCTATAAAGTCACCAAAGTGCACAATATATTTACACAGATTCCTACTGAAAGAAAGGAGAAGTCCACTGGGCCCCTACACACAGTAGGGCTCTGTCTGCAGATCTGATCAAAGCAGTTCAAATTGCAAGAGCCATTGATGCCCACCTCCCTCTGGTCTCTACTGACCCAAGAGATACAGTGGTTGGGCAGATACTGCACCACCTCTGTCTGTAGCCATCTCAGCTCTTGGTCCAATGGGATTATACAATTACTGCGACCACAACTACTGCGACGCCCAAATTGCTGGCCTTTTTTAAAAATGTCGTCCCCCTTTAAATCCCATATATATGTGGGGGGATGGGGATGGTATTTAATTTGAGTACACGTAGGGTGGGATGCAAGGGAGTCTCCCCACCACGCATATATGCAGTGAAAAAAGGGTAAAAATAAAAAAAAGTCTACATTTTAGGGGTCGCAGTAATTTGGGCGCAGTAATCACATAGATCCGCCCCAACACCCCATTTGTCTGTAGACAACTAAAGCACAGTGGTAATAGGAGACTGTTCAAATACGTTTGACAGGAAGAGGGCATTGGTAATCTGAGTGAGGTGCCAAGGGTTGGAGCCTACCACAGTTTATATGTACTTTGAAGTTTAGGGAGCATAGGTATTTCATAAATCTGAGGTTTGGTACCGTTGGCTTGGGATGGAGAGTTGTAGTGAACTGTAAGGAGCACACTTAGTCCTGGTTTGGTTAGCAAAGGTGGGAAGGAGGTGCATATGAACCTGATTTCTGAAGGCGCTGGTAGACAACCAGTGCTGGATAGAATTGAGACAGGAACTCATCAGTTGCCTATTAAAATCAAAGAAACTAGGAGAGCGACCGGAGCGCCATTACAATACTGGGTAAAGGCAGTACTGTGCAAGCCTCCAGATTTTCCAGCGATTTTGGCTGCATGCCAAATGTCAGCTTTAAAAACAAAGACTGCCCACATTGAGAGAAATTGTACCCAAGCTGACTTTCTAGCTTCATCTTTATCTTCCTTTACTGCTCCTTCAAATGTTGTTTTTTCTCTTTATTGAAGCTTTCTGAACAAGGTTTTCCCAACCCACTGCCCGATTTACCAGTTTGACGACTAAAAAAAAGTTTTGCCTGATCAACCTTTGATCCCGCCAACTTTTAATCAACCTCTCCAGTGGTGGTCTCATTTTATCTGTTGAGCTTGGACACTGATACTGTGATTCCACGTAAAAGTTAAAATGCATGGAAGGCACTTCATAATGAAAAGTTAAGGAAGTGGGCCTGGGGTGTCCGAGGTGCATCATTTGGGGCATAACTTAATCAAGAATCTTGACGCTGGCACAAGCAACCGTAACATTATGAAGACTAGGCTTTGGTGATCAATCCTGTCAAAATTACAAATTTAGGTCCAAAATGACCAATCTTATCCTTCTTCAACCAGGATATGACCATCATCCAACATGATATGATGGGTTATTTATAACGCCCTTAATACCCAGAGGTTTCTAAGCGCGGACCCGGGGATCAAACCTGTGGTGCCCCGTGTCGTTTTACTTCCAAGGCGAGCACGTTGCCCCTGAGCTATCCTCCGAGACCTCCTAGAGCACATCCTCCTAAAACATCCCAAGAGCATTATCTGAAAGTAGCTGTCATGAGCACCAGAGAAAATAAATGGATTGGTAGTGCCAAAGGAGATTGTTGGATGTGGATGACATGTATGACTGTAGACGGGTTGCAACACATCCTTTGGTGAGCTTCCAAATGAAAGGAAGGCATGCAACCAGGTAATCAATACACAGATTATTTTGTATTGAGTAAGGGCTTTTTCAGCAGGGCATGGGCTTGACTGGCTTTGAGGTCAGAAGTGAAAAGTTCAAGTTGTAGAGATTGATTGATATGATACAGCATTTATAATGTGCCTGCACAAGTGTTTCGAGGCGCCACAAGACAAAAGAGGGAAGACATAGGGAGGACAAGACAAACAATCCTACTAGGCCTTGTGTGTCATTCAGATCGTGCAAGTGCGACAATAGAAGTGCAGGGGGAAGTGCAAGGGAGAGGAAAGGGGGAAGTGCGATCAGGGCAGCATGGCTCTGGTTGAGTGCAAGGAGGCAGGGGGCTGTAGGGTTACAGTAGAGTCCCCCAAGTGCGCGACAGGTCAGGAAGCAGTGTAAAGGAAGACTGGTCATGGAGGGGGCCTGGTACCCAGTGAGACCCTGAGAGAACCAAGCAACCAGTCGGGGCAGCAGACAGATTAAGTTAGTAAGGGAAAGAGAGAGAGAAGGCAGAGGAGAAAAGGAGGGTCGTGAGTTGCTTCTGGAACTTTGGGTGGTCTTGCTCAAGTCTGAGAGGGGCAGGGAGGGCGTTTCAGAGGGAAGAACCTGCAGAGGAGAGACATCTACCCCCACTCTCGGCCTGGAGAAGCGTCTGACCCTTAGAGTTGGAGGTAGCTGAGCAAAGGGCTCTAAGAAGGAAGGTATTTCGGAAGAGAGAGTTCGATGTAGTACGGGCTCCAGCCCCAGAAAGCCTTGTGGTTGATGCAGAGGTTCTTGAACTTGATCCTTGCAGCCAGCGGGAGCCAGTGGAGAGATTTCAGGGCTGGAGAGATACGGTCTCTGGGCTTGAGGCCAAGGACAATTCTTGCAGTCCTGTTCTGGATTAGTTGCAGGGGGAGGAGAGTAGAGGTAGGCAGATTGAGAAAGAGGCTGTTGCAGTAGTCCAGCCTGGAGAGAACCAGGGCTTTGGAGACAGTGAGCTTCTGGGGGAAAGTGAGAAAAGGTGTAATACCTCTTAGGAGGTGCATCTGGAAGTGGGCCTTTTTTGGCAAGGTCTGTGATGTGAGGAGAGAAAGAGAGAGTGGAGTTGAAGATGGCACCAACGTTTTTGCCTCACAGGAAGGCGAGGGTAGAGGGCCCAAGGAGGGTAGCCAGAGTGAGAGGCAAAGCAGGGGACCCAGTGAGAAGGATCTCTGTCTAACTGGCATTAAGGCAAAGATCGTTGGAGGTGCACCAACCCTGAATCGCAGATGCAGTGTCAGGAATGAGCGAGGGAGGAGAGGAGGCTGAGGGAAGCCTGAAAGAGAGCTAGTATCATCCGTATAACAATGTTTGAAGAGAAGGTAGAAATAAAATCAGCCAAAGGGGCCAGATGGACATTGAAGAGCCAGGGTGAGAGGATGGAGCACTGGGTGACATGTACAGAGAGAGGTGGTAGAGAGAAAGGACCCAGGTTGGACCTAGGAGGGATGGCTCCAGGAAGAAGGAGGTCAGTCATGCCAGGGCCTCATCCGTGATGCCCAGGTTCACACAGTCGGTTGATCAGGGTGGCGTGATCGACTGTCGAAAGCAGAGAAAAGGTCAAGGAAGATGAGGACAGAGAGACAGCTGGAGTCAGGTTAGAGAGCAGATCCTCATAGGTGCTCAGGAGAGCACTTTCCATGCCTATGGCTGCTCTCATGAAAGAGACAAAGTTTGTATGCAGATTCACAGACTTCTCTTTAACAATAAAGGCTGGATCGGGTCAATAACGTAGGCACTGGGTTCCAAGTCTATGGTTAGGAGTTTGAAGCAAGATGGCTGTTTGTGGATGGAGTGAAAATGAGGAATAGGTATGGAGAAGATTCAGTGGATTGATGACATTTAATGGCAAGTTTAATTAATTCAGAGAATATCACAAGTTTTCACTCAGTCCTTGGTATAGTAGTGGGAGAACTCAGCGGCAGGACTGCATTCAGACAGCACTTTACAACTCAAAACATATCTTCGTTATAGTTACTGATAATACAAATGTGCGTTTGTTGGTGTGATCATTTATCAAGTGTAATGTTTTTGAGAATGTTTGGATAGAAAAGACTTGTATTTTTGCCATGTTTTGAGCAACAAGGGTGTCATTCTGCATTGTTTGATTAAGACAGACAGTGATACATCCATATGGGAGCAGACTGTGAGACAAGGATATTAGAGTAACAATTTGAGAATTTGAAATTAAGTGGTCAGAAAGAGTGAGATGGTTTTGGTGGGGTTTGCAAGGGTCTGTGCTGATGGTTGCTTGTTTGGGTAGAGGAGGATTATGGAAAAGTGATCAGACAAGCTGGATTGGTGAGGGTATGGACTGTGAAATAGAAGATTTAGTAGAAATGAGATACATTAATTTGCCCCCATTGTGTGTAGGAAGTGTAATATTTTGATGAAGATCTATTCAGATTAGAATGTTTTATAGAAAGATGAGGTTATCTGCAGGGGAGTGCTTGTGCAAATGCAAGTATAATAGAAACATGCAGGTGGGGTACTTTTGCAAGGCAACTGTCATGTTGGTCTAGTGTGTTTGGTGATGGCAGTTGAGTTGGGAATGCCTTTTTGGGTGAGAAGATGGGCAGTGATCTGCCTATGATTCATATGTAGGGCACAACATACTGCCCCTTTAAAGGCAAGCCCTGGCCAAATAAGCCGTGGTTTGTTTCATTTGGTGTTTCGGGAAGTGTGGGCTGAACTACTTGGGGCCCCAAGATAGCCACAACTCAATGTCTCCAACTGTCTCAGCGCCCTCAGAGTACCTAGAGGCTAGTGATGCAGTGCTATATATGTTTGAACAGATGAGGGGCAGAACAACAGCTCACTCACAAACTGAACCCTTCCAGCAGCAGTCAAACTAAGCCTCACGTGAACGTCACCCTGCCAAACTGCAAAACTCATATGTGCTTCCCGTTTGAGGGACTGTGGCAAGACCAAGTGCAGTGGAGCGCAAGGAGACAGAGTCCTGGTGGGGGCTTGAGAGTTGACCTGGAGCATAAAGGAACTGGAGACAATTTTTGGGGAGTGGGGCAGAGAGAGAGGATTCCAGAAAGATGGAGAACCTACTCTGTTGGAAGTGCTGTATGATAGACTGCCTAGGATAGAGGAGCTGAATTGATACTCCTCAAGCAGCAAAGAGCAGGTCTCCTGGCACCTCCACTTGAACAGCAGTTGGAGATGTCACCAGGCTTGGAATCCACACACGTACCTGCCTCTTTGCTCTAGTTCTGCAGTATTGCAGACATTCTGCAGGATCGTCTATTATGGCAGACCATTGGCATAAGGAGGAGCTTTTCTTGTTTATGGGATGAGCCATTAAGAAGGGCAAGCAGAGCAGCTAATGGATGGATCTTCCTGGGAGGTGGAATATACAACTGTTGGAGGCATTATTGAAATCGTGCAATACCTTTCATGCAGATTTGACCCGCAAGAATAGCAATATTGAGAAAGGTGGCCCCTCAGGAGAGAAAATGTTGGAGGAGGTTGCTGGTAGGTTCAGTAATCAGGACAACGAGGACACTGCAGAAGCTTTCGGTCCAGAAGTAGATTCATTGTTGGACATGCTGGAGTTGCAAACTGCAACTGGAGGCCATATTGTACATCAATATATGGACTCTCTACTAGTGGCTTGTATTGCATTTAAAAACTGTAATATCTTGCACTCAAACATGGAGTCTGTGTGAAATGCTTTCTGTGTGCAGCATTGGGCATTTGCATCCAAGCTTCAGCGAATCCCTAATTACTGAATATGGTCTGCATTTTCTGAATCAGTAGAAAAACATCTTGTTTTTGCCAAGGCCACTCAAGGTTTGTTTTGAATTTCACAGGAGCCAAAAGCAGTTCTTTTGGCTCCCCTGAGAAACAGGGTGTTTACTTGTTACGGCATTCCACAGGGTACATCGGCCGAGTGTCTGTGGAGTGCTATCAGCAGGTGACCTTTCAGGAAAAGTACTGTTCTGTAGTTGTGCAAGTTAGATTGGGGGGCATCAGACGAGGCTGGCAGAGACAGAGACACATAGCTTCTGCTGGGCTGAGAGAAGGTGGATGCATCTTATCCAGTCCAGTCGGTCCTGTTGTGCTGTCTCTCAATGCCAAGCCTGGTTTGGGAAGCTGTCCAGTGAAGTTCTTGACAGGGATGAATTGCACAATGGTAATGTAACCGTTTTTCTAATTCTGCATTTTATTTTGTAATGTTTATTTGAGTTAATAAAAGGCCATATAAGTGGCAGTTTTATAATCTAACTGAGTGTTAGTGAATTCTTGCGTTCCAAATGTGCATTGCCTTCCTATTCAGTGTGTTGGGAAAAAAATAAGATCTATAGACATCCGTGCACTGATATTTGGCAGAGGAAAACAGGCCTATAACATGAGGACAAGGTGTACTGTCATGGTTACATTAGTGTCAGCTGACATGAGCAATTTGATTCAACAGGTAGCAGTTAAAACGTAAGTCTGTGCTTTTCAGCGCCACTCGCTTTCTGTTATTCGCCTATATCAGTTCTAAAATGCTACATAGGCTTCTCATGGATATCCGGTTGACAAAGTTGATCACAAGGGTAAGAGTTACATTCTCTTTCTAGAGTGATGCCTTTAAATGTGCGTTATTTAATTTTGGTGGTCATTCTCCATAATTGCCAACATTATCCATTCCATTCCATTCTGGAGACTCACCAACAAGCTTTACAAAAACCCTTGGCACCACGTTCAGGCCAAAAGCTAGAACTCTGTACGGGACGTGCGCATCTCAGACAGGCAGCGAAACATTCTGTAAGGGGGCAAGGTGGGGACATGTAAATAAGCATCCCTCAGGTCCAATGCCCATAACCAGTCTCTTCGCGTCAAGGGGGGAAAGTATGTGAGGTGTGGTCATCTTGAATATTTGTAGAACAAGGAAACAGTTGTGTTGGCAGGTCCGGAACATTTTTTAGGCCTGTCTGGTTCTTCTTGGGAAAAGTAATAAGCCTAGATTAGAAACTCAGGCCTATTTCCGAACTCCAGTGCCTGCATGTCCAGAAGATTCTGCGTCTCCGGTAGAAGTGCCAGGTAACAGACCTGTTGAGAAGGTAGGGGAATAAAAGGGGGTGTGGACCCGATCGCAAGCCTCATTTCTGCTTCTCATCCCTCAGAGGACACGATGGTGGCTTTTGTGGAGGAGACCCTTGGCGGAGGTTCTTAGTTTCTGGGCAGATTAGCGGAACAATCTAGCTACGTTTGTGTGCTTTCTAGAAATTCTCTGAACCACATTGCATTCTGGACCTGAAATCTTGCTAGAGGTTGAGGCCGACTGGAAAGATTTTTACTGTGGCATTGTAAGCACAGCCAGCGATTTGGCAGTTAAGGTGGTTGTCTTTTGTATGGTAAGTGCCTCAACGGCGGAGCGGTGCACAATTTCTAAACTCTAAAATGGAAGATGAAAAATGTTCTCCTGTTCGAAGTTTGAGGAGCCCAACCATGCTAATCTGCACATCTGCCCTGTGGCACATTCATTTTGCTGCTGTGTCTATGATGTGTCTGAGGTAAGCTTGGAACCCTCCCAGTTCCTTCCACAGGCATTGGTTGGCACCCGTCAACAACACATCCATGTTGTCCCATTTGAGCGGAGTGTGGAGTTGGTATAGACCTTTTTGCCCAAAGAGTCCAAAAGTATTTCCTCTTTACATGGTGGACTGGAAGAGGAGGTCGAGGCTCCCTTATTAAACTGGGATGCTGCTGCTCCCTCCGAAGAGAAAAGCATAGTGGGAGCAAACAAGTGACAGTACCCAAAGGCAGCTGCCTAGAACTTATATCAAGCTTTCTGTCAGACGCAGTCTCCGAGTAAGGGTCACTCCAAATTTTCCTTGTGTCCCTTAAACATCTTTATGCAGCAGAACCCCCTCGACATATCTGCAGCCCAGAGGCCTACTACTCACAACAACACAGAAGTATCTGCTGGATGTTTCAGGAGAGTTGGAGAGGCAAAAACACAGCCACCCCACTCACTCTTTCAGGAAATGACCGAGCTGAGGATGAAATGTCCTCTCTTCCCCGCCCCAGCCCCATCCAGAGGGTACTGTGGAGGTTTATCTGTCACAGGCTCTCAGCCGACATATCTGAGTCCTCTTCTGGAGATGCCAGATTAGCAGCCTCAGAGGGAGGGTCAGCCAGAGCCATTGAGCTCATGTGAGAGCAGCTCCTTAATTAACTCCCTGAAATAGTTGGTCACAGCTGATGACCTCATCAAGTTCTGGAACTGAAGAATTGGACTTAACATGCCAACTGTGTCTTGGCAGTCATCAAGGCCGAGAGTCAAGCAGCTAAAGAGGCTGGGGGGAGCCCAGGTCGAGTACCAGTAAAGCTGCCTCAGATGATAGGAGCACAGTTCTGTAAATTGTAGCAATTTCAAAAGGGTACTGTGAGGACCACATTGTTGTGGACATTGGAGACCATTCCACATGGGGAATGAACGTCCCCTCCCCTGTGAAACAGAGGAGGAGGGAGGACGGGAGTCTGAATGGTCCTGAATAGGCTTTAGGTGTTTCAGGCTCATGAACAAAATCAAAGGCAAATCCCCTGAATTTTATGGGGGTGACAACACGTCCAAGCTAGATCTGTACTGATCAAGATGGCGCTCTGTCTCACTTCATTGCACACCACCATTTTGTCAGTCATGGTCTCTGAGGCAGTAGAGGGTTTTGAGGCCTGTTTTGACCTCCCTGGGTCTGTTGCTTTAGGCTTAGCCAAGCCCTTGGGTCAAGATCTGTAAGAAAGGTTTGAAACCATGGAGTGTGCCCCAGTGGGAAGTGCTAAGGCGCTAGGGTAAGCAAACTTGGTAGAAGTCCCTAATAAAGACTCCGATGAGACCTCGGCCGGTGCAAGACCCTGATGGGCTCATGGTGCGTGCATGCATGCATGCGAGACACTATGAGGTCCATGGCACGGTACCCGTAGAAACAAATGAAAATGGAAATACCCAAGAATAAAATTACCACATTTATTTACTCGAATGTGTGAGGGATTATTGTACTTTTTAATAATAAAATAGGTGGGGGTTAGGCTAAGGGTATACATTAAGGTAGGAAAAGTGGGAGGGAGTGTGGGGGTCTCCCCCTGCATTATTTTAAAAAAGGGGCAAAAACCCAAAAGTAAATTGTTTCTAGACCAAAACAAATTCAGCAATTTCTAATTAGGTTATTCCATGAACAACCCCTTGTTACAAGTGTCGGTAGGAGCCTTGACTGCCTCCAGGGGACCCCCGTGGAACAGTGCAGATGTCATGCCTTACACCTTTAGTGGCACACAGAATGGGATGCTCTTTGTAAGACTGGTGTGTTCCCTGGCACCTTAGGGATCGACACTAACCCATCGCACTACATTTCCCAGCAGGCTGAGGAGCAGTTGCATCATGGCATCAACGTCACACCCTACCAGTCACGTGACCACTTACTTGGCATTGTGTAACTAAAGCTGCAGCATTCAAGAAAAAAGATGCTTCTCAATATTGATGACTTCATGAGTGGAGTCTCTTGATTGGATTATTTGTTTCTTTGACCCGGCATGCTTGTTGGCCTGCTGATGGCCACCTTTGATTAGCTTTGGACTCTTTGTTTTCCCTTCCGACCCTTCTTTGCTGGGCTCAGGGCTTTCCTTAGATCCTGAAGGAACATGTTCTTTGCCTTACTCTTTCCCAGACTAGCTAACTGGGGAAGACTTTCCATATTTCCTTGGGAGCAGCCGCCATACTACGGACGCGAGTTGAGTGGGATTTTTCTTTTCCCGGGATTCAGGAACCCTCTGGTCTCTCGTCATAGTGCCTCTGCATGCCGCCCTGGTCAGGTCCCTGCAGACTTCTTTTTTTTCTCTTTTCTCTATAGGGAACAGATTCTCTGCCCTACAAAATTGAACAGGATAACATCACTTAACTGTAATATAGTCTGCCTTTCACAGGTATGGTGTTGGACAACTGGGAAAAGCATAGTGGACACTCAGCTTCCCAGCTGCTACCAATTATTTTGGACAGGGTGTTGTGAGAAACCTGAGGGTATTTTCACTCCTAAACCCCCTGGATCCTGTTCTCAGGTGGCCAGGGAAAGGCCATCGCTTTTGGATCAGAACCTGGGGGTGGAGAAGCGAGGAAGGATACTTTTGGAAGAGGGTCCTCAGAGTTTGGGAGTGGGGTACCATCAGGAGAGACATGGCATCCCCCTTTCCCTAATTATGACCAACCAAACCCTCCCCTATTCCAAGACCTCTCACCTAATTTTTCTCCATTCAACCTTTGAAAATACTGGGGCGAAGAAGAGGAATGAACACTACACTTTCATTTTACCACTCTGGTACTGGGACGAGGAAAAATCCTGCAACGTATTGTGAGAGTCCGGGATACCCCCTTTATTGTACTCAGGCAAACCTAATTAAGGTTCCACGTCTGCAAGCTCTTAGGAAGTTTCAGGTGTATAAAGAGAGCCAGAGAACACGGTAGAGAGGAGAATCAGGGAGGCCTTTGGGGAGAAGACCAGCAGGGGATCTGTTTCAGTAAGAGACAGCCATGGTGGGACCTGTGGAGGAGCCAGAACACTGGCCAATACCCCAGAGAGGGAGTCTCCATAGCGAGGAAGCAGCAGGAGCTGTGCCATCATAGAAAGAAGCGGAACGACAACCGCGTCCGACCAGAGGTGCCAGAGCCATCAGCGTGTGCAAGGCAGGCCCCGAAATGCGAGCAGAACTTGCAGAAGCTGGCTCACCGACCGCCGAAGACAGAAGCAGCGGGAGCCGCTGACTAGCAACGCTGGAGTGTCAATGAAAGGCACTGGATAACCAAGGCGTTGTAAGCGGGCTGCGAGTGATGCCACATTTATCGAACTGAGCGAAAGGCTGACTTTGAGCAAAGTGAATGCATATTAATTACTGAACGGAAACCTAAAGTTGAACATAATTAATATATCTTGAATACTAAACCAAATAGAAAGTTGGAATTAAATAAACCAAGTGCATATTGAATACCGAACCGAAGGAAAACTTCAAATAAAGCATAACGAATGCTCAGTGAATACGAAACTGAATGAAACCTTGTAATTAAGCTTAAGATACTATGGAATGGAGTACAATTTATATGGGCAAAGCAAGGTACAGCCAAAGAGGAAATGTCCATATGAAAGCTACATATAAGAAAGAGTGCAAGTGTGAAAGAGTGCCATAAAAGTTTGAAGATGGGCAAAACCACTTCAAAGTGAACTTTAAGAGTAAATGCAGTGCAGGAAGGCCAAAGACTGGCAATAGGTGTTTGACCCATTTTGGCAGAGCCAAGAGGCTAACCAGGAGAAGCCAGAAAAGTGTGGACCTGCATGTAAAGCCAAGACGCCAACAAAAGAGCAGTTAAATGAAGGTAACTCTGCACATCAGAGCAGGTATAGAAAGACCTGTGTGGGCTTAAGAGCCCGGGGATAATGGTTGCGCGACCTGTGATGGGTGGACCGTACGGTCTGATAACTGCGCCTAGACCAGTGAACCCTGAACTATGAGAACTATGAGAACCCAAAGACATTGTGAAATAAACTAAAGAAATGTACTGCAAATCAGGAGGAGGGACAAGTGGACCTAGATTTGTGGTGAACTTTGAAAGACTGAACCTGTAAGACAAGTTGCTAGTCTTGGGGAAGGGAACCCTGAGAGTTGATGAACTAAGAAATTCTGTCTTGGGAACGGAGCCTCAAGACCTCTGTGTTTTTAACTGTGATTACGTTGGGGTTGGGGAAGAAAACCCCAAAGATTGTATGGAACTGTATTACCTTGAGTGTGTGAATGTAATTGAGACTTTTGTTGAGTTTTTTTTTAACTTTGGGAAGGGGAACTGAAAAGGAAGCTGAAAGAAGTTCAGAACTTGTGTTCATCACTATTTTTGTTGTATTATTGGCATCCCTACACAGTGTTTAGCTTTAGTTGCAAGATCAAGCACAGGTTTTGGACACAGACATACTTTCAAGTTGAACTCTTTGACTCAAACTTTCCTTAGTTTTATTCAGGTAGGGAACTCCCTCCTTAATATAGGGCAAGTTAGGCCTTCGACCATACTGACATTTCAGTTAATAAATTATATTGTTTTGAATCTTGAATCTGTTGTCTGTGTCGTACTTCATGATGCCTTCAGTGTCTCCCGGAAAAAATGTCACTGCGTTGGGGTGCCTTGGAAAAAATACTATCACCTACTTTCTCTCCTCAGGTTTCCACAAAGCATCTCAGCGAAGGCCGTGATTTAGACAATCTAAGCGGAGGGTGTGCGGGACTCATAACGAGTAGTGGCACGTGCACAACCTGCAAACCAAAATCCATCCTGCTTTTAATGCAGATATAAAATGTGGGGGAAGTAAAGGCGGGGAAGTAAAGGCATGAGCTTGTAAAACAAAGGAAAAATAAATGAACAATAAAGAGTGCACAGGAGCGCTGCTCTCCGACTGGCCCTGCCCACGTACAAAAAGGTACTGGTGGATGTTGGAAGTGAGCAGAGTCTGCTTGTGCCGTGACCATGATCCACGTGCCTATGCCCCCAAATTGAAATTTGGAAGACGTGTTTTGCATCCCAATGGGAATGGCACCCATAGATATGGAGGAAAGGGGACCGGACACAGGAGTACAAAAAGATGAAATCGGAAGAGCAAATAACTGTCCAGATACAAAGTCTGTGCCTGTATGCGCATGGACAATAAGAGCCATTTCAGAAGTGCATAACAGACTGGAGCGTGAAGTTGTACATTCATCCTATTCTTTGTTGTTATTTTAAACTAACAAGTGACACCCCAAAAATTAAAACACAAGTACATTGACTCAACTGCACACCTGAACAAATTTTCAAACAAGGTCTTTGAACGTCCTATCAATGTCACAAATATGCTGCAGCAAGTGGTTTATTTGTTAAAAACATGATCACATAAGATAGCTCTAAGATATCCAGGCATGTGTGTCAGTACACCCTTTCAAGTGTTTGTTCATTTTTAGTTTGGGCCATTAGATGTTGCTTGTGACAGCAAGAAGCCTAAACTATTGCATTAAAGTACAAATAGGGAAAAATGTCATATAAGGAGGGAGGCACAGCTTGTAGGTGCGGTTTGGTTATTTGCCATCCCATTGACTATTCCATATGGCCATTCCGACCCAGTTCCTGTCCCCTCCTTGCCCAAAACACATCATCATGGGAACTCTGAGCTCACTTCAATCAAGCTTTACCATCCAACTTTGCCTTCCAGTTTTTTTCAAAGCAGTCTCATGAGAGTTAAGGACTTACTTGAAGTTGTAAACCCACTACTGGTGTAATAAAAAATATCTTAACAAGGTTGCCTTCAGCCACTCTATTTATAAGCACTTTGCAAGCCCTTCATTGAAGTCCTGTTAAAACAAGAACTGGCAAAAGCCAACAGTTTTGGCTTGTGTATAAGAATTTGCCAGGTACTGCTATTAGATGCCCAGGTATTTAATACCATTTTGCACTTACTAACATCAATGGGCAGTTAATACCAGCACAGCTGTGCCTGGCAAGCGCCTTTCCCATGCCTACAAAAAAGCCCAAACTGTTGGCACTGACAACGCTTATTATTAGGTGTTACAATGCCATTTACACTGCTTCAAGGAGCTGATGGCATGTACATCAAAATCAATACAGTCAGGGTGCACAATTTGCACTTGCTAGTGATATCTTGAGTTGGCGAGTGACTTTTTAATGGCTGGCTAGCGCGTACAACTTGGATTTTTGCACACTGACATAGTACAATACGGACAAATAAACGTCAGAGACCTAATGAGATCAAACAGCAATCAAGAAAAATAATGTAACTAGATCAAATGGTTTTCACGTTAACAAAAAAAGGCACTGAAAGGCTTCTTTCATCCACTGAAAGCCTGCAAACCCTTGTACCTTATTGTTCAAGCAGATCAAATAATAGTATAGGCCTCAATAAGGCATCTGTGGCATTGCTGAAACCTCTTGAAAATCTGCCAATTTTTATCTCCCCCCACGGTTGTAGTTGGTGTTAAGAAATGTAAAATGTCATGTCCCCAGAACTTTTCAAAATGTTTTCCTATGCTGAGGTGAAGGACTTGCGTACGATTGCCTTCAAAACGGGAAAACACAGGACTCACCAGGGATGAACAAGTGTGCAATGCTGATGCCCACCTTCTGCCCACCACCTTTCCCATGTAATCAATAAAAGGGTAATTGTAATAGTAATTGTAATTGGTTATTTATAACATGCTTAATAGCCAGAGGTTTCTAAGCACAGAATCGGGGATCGAACCTGTGTTACTCTGCGTCGTCTTGCTTCCAAATCGAGCGTGTTGCCCCCGAGCAATCCTCCCCAGACTGGGTCACAATGTACCCTTACTTCGCATTACATAAAATTTGCTGTAATTGTCTGAACCACTACTGTACTGTAGAGGAGTAGGTGGATGCCTCTCCATTGGTCCCAACCACTCACCACCATCCTATTGGATTAGCAGGCGAAGAGCTACAATTGGGAACCCATTTAACATTCCTAGACTGCGTCAAGTGTATGAAAGATGATATGCACTAAGGCAGCCATTCAGATTATACCCTCACGTAGAAGCAGAGGAAAGATGCTACCAGGAAGGGTGGCCACTACCAAGATGACAGAATGCAGTTAAGAGTAACATGGATGAACTCTAAAGTCTGAAGAGGACAGAATTATGTCATAAAGAAGATGTATGAACCTATGCCGAAACAATATGAAAGTACTTAAAACGGACAAAGTAGAATCCAAGATGGCTGCCGTTGCAGGGAGGACATGCTAAACATAGCTCGACTCTGGCCCCACTTGAAAGGTGAAATGTACACCTCTTCGTCGTCTCACTTGGGAATGGGTAAGTGAGCGTATGCGTGCCCCCACCTCCATTCACGAAGCAAAGTCTTGCACTAAGTTCAGGACATTGGGCGAGTTTCGAGCAGATCCCTCGGGACGCTGCATCACAGGCAGCAAGGGGCATGGCACCACCCCATTTGGAGCCACCAGCAAAGCAGATGACTACCGGTGGCTGTGGTGGCACCGGCGGGGGAAGCAGAGAAGGAGAGCTAGGGGCACTGCTGGAAGAGACATTTCCCCCTGTGTGCCCAGGGTGAGGTGCGACGCAGCGGGTGCACAACGATGGAGGAAAAGTGCTGCATACACAGAGCTGAGATCGCATGCGGTGAAGCAATACCCCCGACAACAACAAACGACCCGTTGTACATTTAAATGTGGCTAAGGAAGGCGGCCCTTAAGTGAAACCTAAAATTTGAAACCAGTGATAATTACATAACGGAAGTGGGTGGAGCCTCATCCAGCCAACATAAAGGAACGCAAAGCAATCCCAGAATTAACGGCAACACAGCGAGTAGAACAGGTGAGGAGGAGCAAGGTCCACGGGAATAGAAGCTGGTGAATCAAGGACCATCCCCGGGGGACAGTGGCCCAGGGGATAGAAGGTTGGCACAGAGAATTATACGTCCCCTACCACCGCTATGCATAGAATTAAAGGTTGAGCTTTCTAATAATCTATAGGAGGGCGGGGGCAGCACCCGTGGGAAAGAAGGCCCAGACAGATGAAAAGGAGACATCGGCTGCTGGGAACTTTAGGGGGACTGACATTACCAGGATATACATGGTCCCTTCCGGATTGAGAACAGAAGGAAATAGGCAACAACTACCGCATAGATACAGAGTGGTAGTGACAACCACTGCCGCTGGACATGGAAATAAAAGCCATTGAGAGCTATAAAGTAATGAGAAATGGGTAAACCCAGGGCTTTAATCACCTGACGGTCAGTGGGCTCTTAACGGGGGAAAGACTAAAGGTGCATATGTTGAATGCTAAAGGGAAAGGAAGTCCTAAAGGCACCTCGGAACCCCACAAGGTGAGCACTCGAGGGGCAGAGGGGACAATCCCGATGTGCTGGCAATTGGAGGTGAAAGGTACACCTGGTGAGACACAATCCCCAAGACAACAATCGCTAGATAGTTACCAGAGAACAGGGTGGAACAATGGCAAAATAAAAATGAATGCAATGTTTGTCCGACCATCAACCGCACCTAAGGGAAACACTCCAAGAGCCTTTTCAAGAACAGATCACCACTGTAAGAGCTGACATAAAAACAGCGGTCCAGAAAAAAAAGGGGAAATCTCAAAATTAGGTGAACAAGTGGACACTGCAGAGCACGCTCTACAAGAATTGCCACAAGATTCACAGAAAAATGATGAAACCCTGGAACAACTCGTACAGATGACACACTCTGGAAATTCAATGTGAAGATCTAGAGAACAGGTCAAGGCGAGTTAATATTCGTCTTAAGAATGTTCCAGAGGAAATTGCAGACAAGGATATTAGGCACTCCATACAAACCCTTTGTGCGGATTGACTCCTGCCAATCCCATCAGACGATGTTCTCTTGGATCACATACATAGGGTGGGACCACCCAGGAAAGAACCAGGGGCTCGACCCCGGGACATGTTGGCCGCATTTACATTGTATGGGCAGAAGGAGGGAGTCTCGAGGAGAGCACAGATGGAATCGTCTCTAACTATCAATGCTTTGGAAGTACAGCTCTATCAGGACCTGCCACTCTCCACCCTATTCAAAAGAAGGCAGATGAATCCGGTCACTAGCATTTTCAACCGAGCGAAGGTACAATACAGCTGGACTTTTCCTTTTTGATTGCTATTTTCTTGTAAGGGGAGAGAATTTTGCGTCACAACATGTGAACAAGGGCTGAATGTGGTAGCACCGGAAAGTAGAGATCGAACCGGGACGACAGGTATGGGAAGTGGAACCTCCTAGCAGCTGCGATAAAGTAAGGACACGCCACAGCCTGAGGGGTGAAGGTGGTGGGGACGAGATTAATCAGTTACTTGGAAATTCGGGGGAGGGACTATTGGAAATGAATGGGGGAGGGCAAAAAGAATTGTGATGGAAGGTCGAGAGGAGAAATGGGGATGAAACAGGGGACCAAATTGGAATCTCTTGGAGAGGGTTAGCTTATCTCTCTGCAGTTTGTTGTTCCCAGGTAGATTTACCGGCACAAGGAGGGGTACTCCCATGGTTGTCACTAAGACGCATTTAACGGCCTGGTTCAAAGTTGTGGGTGGGAGGGGGGGGGAGTTAGATACAAGGGGGGGGTGTGAATAGGGGGTCAGAAGGGCTAGGAGGGGAACCAACAACAGCAGGATAAACCGTAAGTTATGGTTTGGGGAGGTGGATAGGGGAAAAAGAGGTTTACAACCTTCAAGAAATGGGAGACACGCATTCTCTATTAAGTGCAAGAAAGATGGGAGACACGTTGAGTCAGGCGGATCCAAGTGGGGCATAGAGATTAAGATGCAACGAAAAGGAATGAGATTGATCAGACATAGCATTTACTATGGGCTTTAAAGTACTTACGTACAATATCCGAGGGCAAAACTTGCCAGCAAAACAAAGTAAGCTAGGATCATTTATGCGGCGTGAGAAACTGGACTTTGTCACGCTCCAAGAAACACATATCTGCAGAAAAGACACATTTCTTATTACATTACAAGGCTACCCACAAATATTTCAGGCTGATATGAATGAGAAGAAAGCAAGGGTCCTGATAGCTTTCAGGAAGAACCCATAGGTGGTCATATTGGACTTGATAGGTGACAAACAGGGAAGGTACCCATTTGTAAAATTTGCATTGAAAGGGAATATTTACCAAATGTGGGACCGGAAAGTTTCCTGAAAACATTAACGATACTTGAAAAGGTAGTCGAAGACCATCTGATTCTGACAGGGGATTTTAACGCAATTTGGGATGCGCAAATAGACCAAAGTCATGTGGGTTTTACACCTCGTATAACACTATCACAACAGCTCAACGGCAAATTCATACAATTGGGATTAGTTGACGTGTGGCGAGCCAAGAAGGGAAAGGAATCCGGATTTACATTTTATTCACATCACATATCCATAAAACCCAATTGCAAATAGATTACATATGGGTGTCGGCTAAAATGGTAGGACGAATACAGGAAATTGCTCTAGGATCAATTGCGCTTTCGGATTATGTGCCCCTACAGATCAATCTGACCACGACACCTAGGAATACGGGGCTGAGGAACTGGGTATAACCAGATTGGATTTTAGCGGACACAGTTTATTCAGTGGAGATAAGAGGATAGAATTCAGACCTGTTTTAGGGAAAATGCCATTGAAGATGCCGCCCCAGGGACTTGGTGGGATGCTTTTAAAGCAGTAAGAAGAGGGGAGTTAATAGCACAAAATGCCATGAAGGAGAAGTTGAGTCAGGGGCTAGAGGAAGATTTAGAGTCCCAACTAAAGATAATAATGCCGAAAATGAGAAATCTCCCTACGAGGGAAACACTGAAAAAGTATAGAGCCATAAGAGAACAATTAGAACTATCAAAAGGCAAAAAAAGGCGGTAAGTTCCCTAATTAAATCCAAACAATACTATTATATAGAAGGAAATCGAGTGAGTAGGCTATTGGCACGACAATTAAGGCAGAGAACAACCCAAACAATTTAAAAAAATTAAAGAAGGGGAAGGGAACGAGGCCACGGACACAGAGGGAATCAAAGAGTGTTTCGAAAAGGTTCCATACAATGTTATATTCCTCCAAAAGAGTACAGGAGGATTCGCTAAATACATACTTGACGGAAGTAACTCTTCTGAAATTATTGAATTCAGACAGTGAAGAACTGGAGGCGGACATTACGGAGGAGGAAGTTATTGCAGCAATTAAAATATGTCAGCTAAAAAAGGTCCGGGACCAGACAGCGTTACAGCTGGGTTCTATAAGAAATGTCAGCCCTGCACCCAACATGTTTATATAACTCGTTCGAAAAGACTGGATGCATCACTGCATCTATGAACAAAGCAAAATTAGGGATATTGCAGAAGCAGGGGAAGGACCCAACACGCTGCGGATCATATCGCCCAATAGCGTTAATTAACATTGATGCCAAAATATGCACCAAGATAATGGCCTCACTAATGGAGGATAAACTCTGTATGTTAATTAGACCTGATCAAGCAGGATTTAGAAAACACTGTCAAACCTTTGATAATGTAAGGAGGCTATGTCAGCCTATTGAAAAAGTGGAGAGGCGTGGAATTCCTGTGGTACATTTCGCAATAGACGCCGAAAAAAAGAGTTTGATCGCGTAGAATGGCCTTTTTTCTTTCTAACAATGAGGAAAATGGGATTTGGAAAGTGATTCCTTCAGAAGATACAGACAAACTATCAAACTCCATCCCTCCGCTTATCTATCAATGGACAATTGTCGGGTAGGATCTGCTTAGAAAGGGTAACAAAACAGGGATGCCCATTATCCCCCTTGCTTTATGTTATTTACTTAGAACCATTCTTGCAGCATATACGGGAAGCACTGGGTGTGAAGGGGAATCATTTAGGAAATGGGGGGAGGGTCGGAACATAAAATAATGGCATTTGCCGATGACATCTTATTAGCTATATCGGATCCCATAGAATCTCTGAAGGCTATCTCTTCGGAATTGGCAATATTCAGGGAGGTCTCGGGACGGAAGGTTAATCCCCATGAATCCGAAATACTCGACCTTACACTGCCAAAGGACGCAACAGCGGAAATACAGGGTTTTATCCAATTCTTGTGGGCAGAAGAGAAAATTAAATATTTGGGGGTTTACATCATGAAGTCTGTGGCAACATTGTATGAGGCAAATTCCCCTCTACTGCTCAAAACTATCAGAGAAGACCTGCAAAAATGGAACCCCTATATATATATATATATATATATATATATATATATATATCATGGCTGGGGCTTATGGCATCGATAAAAATTGTATTTTTACTGCGCTTTCTTTACTATTTCCATGCATTGCCAGTATCGATTCCTTTTTTTCTTTTTTTTTTTAAACACTTCACCGCATCCTATGAACCTTTATCTGGCATAATAAAAGACTGTCGATGGTGTTACGAACCTTAATGGCCCCAACACATAGGGGAGCTATGGATTTTCCAGATTTCAGAATCTACTACTGGGTGGCCCAGTTGAGGGTACTGAAGCTATGGTTTTCATGTGATGAAAGTAAACTCTGGGTATATATGGACAGGGCAGTAATGGGCATTCCACTAGAGGAGGTGTTTTGGTTATCAAGAGCAGATCAACCGGCGAGCATGAAGGCATCGCAAAAAACTGCACTTGTAGGCGAAGTGTGGGATGATGCGCTAGAACAGAAACACATCAACTATTCCGGGGACCTTCACACCTATATGGGACAATCCCCAGTTTACTACCGGGATGGAAAAACGTGATTTTGGGAAATGGCGGGAAGCGGGCTGCATACGACTTAAAGATTTGATGCTAGGCCCAGAAGTCAAAACGTTTGAACAATGCAAACAATCCTTCGCAGTCACGGAAAACGATCGGCTTGGTTACCTCCAACTTCGACATTGAATCTTACATCTCCTCATGAAATTCAGGCCGACAGACAACTCACTATGTTTGAGAAATATATCACGTCACAGACAGGGGACACACATCTAATCTCCACATTGTACTTTTTACTCTCTGAAGGGGGTTCTTGGACAAATGGGAGGGCACATTAGATCGCCAGATAACTGATGAAGAATGGGAGATGCTTTGGCACAATATCCCGAAGCCAACACGTTCAATCCAGCTAAGAGAAATGTGGTATAACATTCTCACTCAATGGCACTATACACCGGCAAGACTTAATGTGATGTTTAAGGGGATATCGCAGGAATGTTGGCGGAAGTGTAAGAGGCAATGGGATTGGCTCCGTATTTGGTGGTCTTGTCCAGTCCTGAAATCCTTCGGGAACCAGGTAAACAAGCCAATACAGTAGGTAGTAGGGGCTAATATATCTACGGAAGCAGGGGACTGTTAATTTAGTTTATTATTTGTAGAGCGCACCTAACCCTGAGGTATATGGGTGCTTAAACATAAATGATTTGTTATAGTTACAGTTGTAAATGACAAAGGTAACCAGGTTACAGATGGTCAGCATGGCAACAACAAGGCACTACAATACGGTGAAGCAGGGGAACAATATTCACTAGGCAGACGAGCAATGGTAATAAATACAGTGGTGATGGTATGGTAAATGATTAATCCACGGGACAAGAGTACTAGTATCACAAAGTTCAGATAAGGGTCAGAGATCAAACGTCATGGAAGTATGATAGTCCAGCGTTGATGGTAGTTGAAGCAGTAGTTGAAGCAGTTTGACAGTGACTGAGGATTAAACTAATGTTGCTGGGTAAAGAGCTATTATTTCACTTTGGATCTGAAAGTCCAGAAGGAAGGTTCAGCTCTGATGGCCGTGGGGAGGGCGTTCCAGCGCTTGGCTGCGAATACCTGCAACCTAGACCCCCCTTGCTGTTTTCAGTTTGTACTTGGGGATAGTGAGGGAGTGTAGGTATGACTATCTGGTGGGTCTGGATGATCGGTTCCTCGAGAATATGACCAACAGATATTGTGGGGCTGTATTTGACAGGCATTTATGTGTGACGACCAGAGTTCGCAGTATGATTCTGTCACGTACTGGTAACCAGAGTGAGTACCGTCTAATAGAGATATGACTGGAGCGGGGTATATTCAGGGCGCATCTATGGGCATTGTTCTGGAGAATTTGTAATCTATTCAGATTACGATCAGTGAAGCCTAGGAATAGTGTGTTACAATAGTCCATTTTGGACAAGATCAAGTCCCTGGCTAATGTAAGACAGTGATTCATGGACAGAAAGGGTTTGCAGGCGTTTATTAGTTTGTTGGTGTATGCTGTGGTGTATGCTGTAGTTTGACTTGTTTTTTGAGGGAGAGGGTGGAGTCTAAGTAAACTGCAAGAGCTTTAACCTCTTTGGCGACTTTGATGATGTTCCATCAATGTTAAAAGTGTTGTACCGTGGGTCAAGTTTGCTCAGACGGACTTGGGAGCAAACGATTAGAAGTTCCGTCTTGCTGTCGTTTAGGCAGAGGCTGTGGGTAGTCATCCAGTCTGTATTTCAAGGTAGATTTCGTATACCTTTTTTGAATCTTTTTGATAGCAACCAGTGAGTGTAATGAGGACCTGAGTGTCATCCGCATAATTTGTGTAGGTGACACCCAGGTTGTCAGGACGTTCACACAGAAGCTTAGTAAAGATATTATAGAGCGTGGGTGAAACACAGGACCCCTGAGGGACTCCACAATGGATAGGTACTGGAAAGACCCTGGTTGTTCTATTAGCGAGAAAGGACTGGATACAACTAGCGGCATTCAGTGAAAATGCTGCAGCAGTGGACAAATGTTTGGTCAGGATCTGATGGTCGACGAGATAAGAGGCTGCAGTAGAAGGATGGCCAGATTACCCTCATCTTTGGCTTCGTCCTTTTGGATTTTTAAATACAAGAGGGCTGTTTCTGTACCATGCCTGGGTCTGAAGCCAAACTGTTGCAGGCAGAGAATGTTGTTATCCTCTAAATGTTTTTGAATTTGGAGATAGGCTACTCTATCTCTTATCTTTAGGAGGAATGGGACTGTTGTTCTGGGTCTGTAGTTGGTGGGTATGTTTGGATCTAGTTTTTTTTTAGTTTTTTTTTTTTAGGAGAGGCATGACCCATGCCTCTTTAAGGTTGTTGGGGACTGAGCAGCTTTTAAAGTGTAGAGGAGGTCCCAGACATGGCCTGCACCCCTGCCCCTCATTTTGAGATGCCAGGAGAGTATTCACCAAGGTGTGTGACGTATGAGGAACAAATGAACCAACAAAGAGCTGCACTGGGGCTCTGCCCAGTGTACATCAGAAGATCCATACCTGTTGAAGCGCCCATAACCAGACAACCCTGGGCAGCACGGTACCCTATCAGACAGCCGTACCAGCCGCTATACCTATGGACGGTCCACAAAGAGACCCAAAGAGCCTTAATCGATTCCGGAATGAACGAAAACAGCCATCGAAGATAGCACGCCAGTGTGAATAGCTACGAAAATAAATGTGATGGACACAGAGAAGAGACGATGTTAAAACGTGAGGAAACGTTGCTACGAGACCAGATGGAAGCAACCAACCAGTTAAACATGTGTAAATAGGCTTGGAACGCAGAAGCTAAAGAAAACAATACTGCTTGCAATCCTTAGTAGAAGATTAGAGTGGCAAGCGCCAACCATATATCTACCTCAATAAGACACATCATACAAGTGCGACTCCATTTTGTAAAAGCAGAAATGTACCCAGGCTGACAGAGGCCTGACAGGCCAGGTTTCGTAACCCAGCCAGAGGCAAGACAAGGAGCGGAATCGAAACTCCACAAAGAGCGGCTCATGCCTAGGAAGTCGAGGTCATCCAGAGAAGGGGAGGAGAGCGTCAGCTAACAAGACTCAGACTTCAGAGCATACCAGCCTGATCCATGAAGGTCAAGATAAGGGGGGCCCATGCAGGTGGCGAGGCCGAAACAGAATTAAATACACTAAAAGCTGGAAACTGAAGCAGATTCATGGTGAACTAGCAAGTGATCAGCCAGGCGTGAAGCGGTACCACTGCCTGATGTCACCCAGAACCCAAGGATGACATAACTTTTCCTGATAAGAGGCTACAGTTTCGAGGCCATACCCAGCCAACTAATTGACACATATCCCAAGATACTGATTGATGAAAGGAAGGCAGGGTGAAACTAGGGACACCAGGCACCTGGGTGTCCATTCTGCATGCTGCTAATTAAAAGTGGACATTTATGTCTAGGGGTGTAACCTGCCCAATCACAATGGACCAAGTTATCTGGGGTCCTATATATCGTAGAACCAATGAGACGTTGTACTTACAGTGACGTCTATCACGTGTGATGTAGAGGGAGGGGCGTAGACGCCCACCCGATAAGAATTATCCAATCCGCATACTCTATTATCATATACAGATATAACACCTATACTTAAGTTACCTTTCCTAACCAATGATATTGCATGACGAGTTTTGTAGAATTAGACGTCAAAGATGACGAATATTGCCTATAAGAATTGCTGTTCAACTGAAGTTCGAGGAAGTTGGAGCGAGACAGGTGATCGCAACAATGCTGATTCCCATTTGTTTCCCTGTTTGATGTACTTGTCATTAAACAGACTTCCCTTGGCCAAACTACTGAGTCCTCATTATTGAGTCGTGTTGGAGTGAGTGAATCCTGCACCCCATCCCTCAAATGGTGCAGCTATCCTGTCTTACAAGTACTAGAGGGTGAGCACTGATCTATGGGCCCGTCAGTGAATTTCCCGCCCTTGTGTACAAAAGGATGAATTAATCAAGGCAGTGTTGAAGGGTGCAAACACTTTTGCTCCATCCTTGATAATTGGAGCTGGGCATGTGTCTCCCTGGCAATTTGGGGGCTTGAGCCCTGAAATTATTTTTTCCACTTCTTCAGTAGTGACTGGGGAGAAGTGGAATGGGTGGCACGATGGGGATTGAGGGACAGGAAGTTTGCGTGAATGGGCACTGCAGACTAGGCTAATCCTTTCGGTCTAGATTTTGGCTTGAAGTAAGGCTATTTTGTCTGATAAGGCTTTCTGGATATTAGCACACCAGGTCTTGTCCTTAATACAATCTTCTGTAGGCGGAGCAGGAGACTCCAATTCTCTTAGAATAGAAAAGAGCTCTTTAGTACAAGATTTTGCATTCTGAATTCTGGCGTTGTAGAGCTCTCTTTTGGTGTTGGTAATGGCAGCTTTGTAAGTAGCCACGGCAGCGGAGAACTTTTCCTTGTTGGGAGTTGAAGGGGATTTTCTCCAGTTGGCTTCGGAAGAGCTCTTTACGTTGCGCAGTGCTTTTAAATCGGCAGAGAACCATTTATTTAAATGGGCAGCTGGTTTAGCCTTTCTTAATTTCAGTGGGGCGATTTTATTTAGGCTTGTTCGATGGCGTCGTAGTACAGGTCAATCAGAGAGGATGAGTCCATGTCTGAGTGGTGAGGAAAATCAGTGCTGGGATGTAGCAGAGGTAATATGTTGTCTAATGTTATATTGTATTTATTCCTTGACAGCCATTGTGGGGCAAGGGCAGTGAGGGTGTTAGTTTGGGCGTCTTTCGGTAAGGCAAAGGTGATGCAGTGGTGGCCTGACCAGGCACAAGGCTCGTTGTTCAGGATTGTAGTGGAGCTGTTGAGGTCCGCCAGCCAGTTCTACCCATGATGTGGGTAGGTGTGTTAATATGTTGTTTGAAACCGAGTTGAGTGATGGCGTCGTCTAGAATAGTGGCGTTCGGTTCATTAGAGTCATGGAGACCTAGATTGAGATCGCCCAACAAAATGATTTGCGAGCCTGGTTTAGTATTTTGGGTCAAAAGGTGGGTGATATCTTCTTCGAAGGATGAGATGGCCCCCGGGGGTCGATAGATAAGGTGAAGAAAAAGGGTACGGGTGTCTGAAAGCGAGAGTTTAACAGAAAGAAGGTCTGCTGATGGAAGGCCTGAATTTGGGAATTCTCTAAGGCTCAAGTGAGATTTGGCAATGAAGGCAACTCCACCACCTTTACCAGTGCCTCTGTCTGATCAGATGATTGTATAGTTGTCTGGGATGGCTAGTGATACGGCAGGTCCTGCAACAGGGTGTAACCAGGTTTCTGTTACGGCAAGGAAGTCCAGATGGTTAGTAATGAGGTCAGCAATGTCAAGAGCGTGGGCGACCAGGGAACGTGCATTGATAAGAGCTCCCTCGATAGTTGGGATGTCAGTGTCTGGAGCTCCACTGGATGGAGTAGAGTGCACAGGAGAGCAAGTGATACTGCAAGAGTGGGTAGATCGTGAAGGAGGGATAGTGGTTTGGCAATTACGCGTTCTGATGTGGTCAAGAGGAGCAGAGGATCTGTATGTTAACTTGTTACAAGGGAGGTGAGAACCTAGTCTTGCGTTCCTCAATCTGAGTGGGCACGGGGTCAGAGGTGAGGGTGGGGAGGGGAAAAGGATGATCCATTCAGCAGGGGATATGGGGCAGTTTGCACTAGCGATTGGGGCTGTGTGAAGGCCAAGAGGATCTGGGTGAGACTGCATGGCTGGTAGAAATGTAGTGCGTGCTATGGAATGAAACAGTGGTAAGAGGGTGGCCATGGTGAGCGTTACTCTCCGTAAGGTGGCCATGTAGAGGGAGCAGGAGGATTAGAAGGGGATTCAATAGGTTCAAAGAGGTGCCAATTGTGGGTGTAATGGGAAACAGGGTACAGTGCAGTCAGCCAGGTATAACACTATGGATGCGCAGAGAAAACTACTGGGCATGAGAGGATAGGTCTTCTGGGTCTTTAGATAAAAGAGGCAGCTCCACGAGATCGGGCAAATAAAAAGACTTATGGTTTTGTTTCCGACGGCCCTTTTGGTGATTGCAAGGAACTGGAAGAAAGAAATGGCCCCATCGCACCATGAATGGTTTTATAAACTCTGGCTTGTTTTGGCGATGGAATGGGTAACGTATAACATACAGGGGGAAGACACAAAATTCAGGCAGGACTGGGGTAAGCTGCTGGACTACTTGAAGGATGATTATCGTATTCAACGGTGCCCACAAAACAATTAGATTTTGGACATTGTTTAATGCCTCTATATTATGCTGCTGATGAGGGGTGGATGGGGGGACAAGGGGGAATATTATGGGGAGAAAAGTGAAATGCCAGTAAATATATATATTTTTTAAACTGACAAAGTAACTGAAGCACTGAGAGAAGAACAAGTTACTCTCTTACCTGATAACGTTCTTTTGATGGGATGGTCCGACGACGTATTCCATATCTATGTCAGTAATCCCCACAGCTGTGCTGCTTCGGAATATTTTCGGCGTCTGCGTCGATGACGTCGATGCGCCGTCCTCAAGGACCTCCTCCGACGGCCGACGTCACTGGATGTTATAAGTAGGACGCACGACGCCCATAGCCTCAGTTGTAGTTTTTTTCCAGAACGTGTGCCACCAGTCTTCTGCCAGTCTGACACACAAAGCCTTGCGGAAACGTAAGCTACAATCGCATAAGAAATTCTGGAGCGGGGAAGGTTGGGAGGGAGCGATATGGAATACATCGTCGGACCATCCCATCGAAAGAACGTTACCAGGTAAGAGAGGAACTTGTTCTTCGAGGGGATTGGGTCCTCCGACGTATTCCATATCTATGACAGGCTCCCAAAGCAGTACCAATGCAAGGAGGTGGGAAAAGAATTTAGAAAACAGAAATTTTGCATGCCCAATCAAATTGCGGAGTAAAGGACCGCCTTGCCAAAGGCCAGATCCTGCCCCCGAATGGAATCGAGGGAATAGTGACGTACAAAAGTATGTACCGAAGCCCAGGTGGCTGCATAACAGATGTTGCGAATAGGAACACCTCTCTGCAGGGCAGTAGAGGCAGCCATACCCCTGGTAGAATGGGCCTGTAAGCCGACCGGTGGGTCCTTACCCGCCAAGCGGTAACACTCAGAGATAGCCAAAATAATCAAGCGAGACAAAGTCTGTTTCGTCACTGCCTGTCCCAAACGCTTTCCAGCGTAACCAATAAAGAGCTGATCGTCCACTCTGACCCGGGACATGAGTGGAATATAAAAGCTGAACGCTCTCCTAGGATCAATCCTATGGAGCCTCTCCTCTCCCTTACCAGGATGTGGAGGAGGATAAAATGCCGGAAGAACAACCTTCTGGCCTAAATGAAATTCCGACACCACTTTCGGAACAAAAGAAGGACGAACTCTAAGGACAACCCTGTCTTTATGAAACACAGTGAAGGGTGGCTTAACTGAAAGTGCCTGTAACTCACTCACTCTGCGAGCGGAAGTGACCGCAACTAATAATACAGTTTTCAGAGTTAACAGTCTCAAAGTACATGAATGCAAAGGCTCAAACGGAGCACACATCAGAAACTTGAGAACAAGGTTCAAATCCCAACCGGGCACCTGGAAAGGTGACAGAGGGAACACATTAGTGAGCCCTTTCAGAAACTAGGAAACTAAAGGAATTTTAAAATAGGAACACTCTTCAGATGAGCGCTTAAATATGGACAGGGCCGCCAGGTAACCTTTAATGGTACCCACTTGAAGGCCCCTGTGGGCCAAAGAAAGCAAAAAAGACAAAACCATGGGAATTTCACATGCAAAAGGATCCACATTCTTAACCCTGCACCAGTCGCAGAACTTCCTCCAACGGCAACGGTACAGGGACTTTGTTGCGGGCCTTCTGGCCGAAAGCAACACCTCCATCACGTCTTCAGGGACGTCCCAATCCTTAACCTCAACCTTTCAGAAACCAAGCGTGAAGGTTGAGGGACCGGACCTCTGGATGGAGAACCTGAACCCCCTCCCGCGAGAACAGATCGTCTTGGTAGGGAAGACGACGTGGAGGCCAGATGGACAAGTCGAGAAGGTCCGGGTACCACGTCCTCCGTGCCCAAGCCGGAGCAATGAGGATCATCCAGGAACCGAACCTCTGTAACCTCCGCAGTACTTGCGGGATGACGAGGACTGGAGGAAACGCGTAGAGCAGTAGGAATGACCATTCCACCACGAACGCGTCTCCTACGGCTCCGTTTGGAGGAAATTCCCGCGAGCAGAACCTCTCGCACTTCCAGTTGACACTGGAGGTGAAGAGATCCACTTGAGGGGTCCCCCAAAGGGCGAAGATCTTCGGGAGAATCTCCTGAGCCAACTCCCACTCGTGAGAGATCGTGCTCGGCTTGCTCCGAGTTTCCGCCGTCTCGTTTTAGTCTCCAGCCAGATGAACTGCCGAGATCGAAACTTCCTGCTGGATTGCCTAGAACCAGAGCTGCATCGCCTCCCTGCACAGAGGAAGTGACCCTGCTCCCCCCCTTTTGTTGAGGTAGTGCATGGCCACCATGCTGTCTGTCAGGATCAGGACATTCTGTCCCCGCACAGTTGGCAGAAAAGCCATCAGGGCTAGCCCGACGACCCTCAGCTCCAACAGATTGATATGGAGTCTGAACTCCGACAGAGACCAACGACTGCTGACTGTCAACTCGTTGGCATGAGCTCCCCATCCCGTGAGGGATGCATCCGTCACGATCGTCACCTCCGGCCAGGGCAGCCAAAATGGAGCCCCCCCTCATCAGATTGCCTTCGTCGGCCCACCACAGAAGGTCCTGGGCGACCGAAGACGGTACCTGAACAGGGTCCGACATCCTGCCGGAGGACTGAGACCACTGGAGCTTGAGTGCCCATTGCAAAGATCTCATCCGCAACCTGGCCTCTGGGACCAGAAGAATGTAGGATGCCATGAGGCCGAGCAATAGAACTCGAACGCTGGGAGAGTGTGGGCAAGTTGAAACTTGTGCACCATCTGCTGAATGTGATGAGCACTCACCTGGGGAGGAAAACACTGCCCCAGGGACGTGGCGAGCACTGCTCCGATGTACTGGAGCCTCTGAGTTGGTGTCAAATGGGATTTATTTAAGTTGAGGGAGAAGCCCAGCTTGTGGAGGGAGTGGCAGGTGACTGACAGATGATCCAGGACTTGCTCGGGAGAGCATGCCCTGATCAACCAATTGTCCAGGTAGGGGTAGACGTGAATCCCCCCTTTCCTGAGGTACGCTGCCACCACTACCATGAGCTTGGTGAAGACCCTCGGGCGGATGTCAATCCGAACGGCAGGACCCGAAACAAAGTGCGAGTCGCCAACCACAAACCTCAGGTACTTCTTGTGCTTCAGATGGATCGGCACATGAAAATAAGCGTCCTTGAGGTCGAGAGACACCAACCAGTCCTGAAGTTGAAGGGCCTGGAGGACTTGAGAGAGAGTAACTAACGCTCACCTGGTTCCCACGGGGGCGCTGGTCTAGTCTGGATTGCTGTGGCCTCTTCTTGCGTGATGTGCAGGACCCGGAACACCGATTGGACAGGACCTCCAAATCGTGCTTGCCTGGCCTGTAGGAATATCCTTCTGCAGAAGAGAAAGGGGATTAACAGTCTGCAGAATAGTGTGCTAGCTCCCCCTTCCCCCTTTGTTCCTCTCTAACTTCCTCCAAACCCCGGTTTAAGCTCACCTTATGGTTTGGAAGGATGAACTCTCCATCCTGCTTCTGGTGCAGGGGCGCGTGTTCGTCCAGTTACTTCACTGGTTTTCAGAATGGCGCTGGCAAAATCCACTTGACTTTCCTGAGCGATGCGCCGTAAGTATGAAAGTTCAAAGTTCAAGTGAGGCCCCCTTTATGTTGTCTTTCTAACCTGTGATCTGTCCTTTATTTCAGGTGCAGAATGAAGGCGATGCGTCGAGGGGTTAAACTGCCGAGGTGAGTAGTGATGAGGGCGATCTCTCTAAATGTCCTTATTCCCCAGAAATGTCTCTTGTCCTTTCCCGATAGGGGCCGGGGTACGGTACCTGCCAACGGGGCGGCGCCGACCCGAAATGTGGAAGAAAAGCCAGTAGGTATTATGGCTGTTAATCAGGCTTTCCTTCTGTGTTCCTTCTGCTCACCTTTTGTTTCTTCCTCTCTCCCCTAGGTGCAGAGATGTGGCGTCCGATGCTGACAGCCGCGATGGAGCCGGGAGATGTCTCGAGGACAGGTGAGTGAAGCGTGGCGCTGCAGCGAGCAACGCAATGCATTTAAATGGAAGTCTTTCTTCAGGGATGCTGGCGAGAAGATTCCGGTTGCAGGTAAGAAGTTTGAAATAGTCCTTGGTTTTCACCTTTCTCTTCTCTTCCTTCCTTGCAGTTCTTCCAGGTTCGAGGCGGGCGTGGCTGGAGTCCAGGAGCAGGAGCAGACACGGTGAGCGTTAAGCTGCAGGAAGCAGAACAACGCGAAGCATGAGCTGCTGTCTGAGCGTGGCTTAAATAGCCTCCAAAGAAGTCCCAGGTATGTATCCTTCCCCAACTAGGTATGTATCCTTCCCTGGCCACGCCCGAGTGA
This sequence comes from Ambystoma mexicanum, assembly GCF_040938575.1. Taxonomy (NCBI): domain Eukaryota; kingdom Metazoa; phylum Chordata; class Amphibia; order Caudata; family Ambystomatidae; genus Ambystoma; species Ambystoma mexicanum. The sequence continues at coordinate 1,053,648,618 of NC_090927.1, read as the reverse complement.
AAAATAGTCCCTATGAAAAAATAGTCCCTTTCAGGTCTCAGGGAGGCCTGAAGCGTGCAGCATGGTCTGCATCAGGTAAGTGCACAAAACACCTCCCTTTATGAGCCTGGCCCCAAAGGCGCCAGGACTGAGTCCAAAGAGCCCCTATAAGGGGCCGCTGGGCTTTTACCCGAGGGCATGATGCCTGCTTCCGTGGGTGCTGGGCCTGGCCTGGTGCTCCGGGGGTAGGCATCATGACAGTAACCATCTTGAACTTGTCCTTCCTGAGGAGTTTGTTCAAACCATGCAAGTCCATGATGGGTCTCAATCCCCCCGTCTTTCTTGGAAATCAAAAAATAAGGGGAATACCATCCCTTGTTCCTCTCTAGTTCTATGGCGCCTTTCTCGTTCTATGGCGCCTTTCTCCAGCAGGGATTGAATTTCCTGCGCAAGGAGCGGATCTGCACTCTTCAAAGAGAGATTCCCCGGTGGATTGTCTTGAGGCCTCTGCCGGAAAGGAAGACAGTAGCCGTGGGTTATGATCTCGAGAACCCACACATCTAAAGTATTGGCGCACCACTCTGCAAGATGCTGCGCCAGCCTTCCCCCAACCAGCGAACCATGGGACATGGGCTCATGACTGAGCTGAAGCGGCTGCGGCGTTGCCTGAGGACACAGAGGCAACAACCCGAGCGGCCTTGGCACCGCGAGTACCTTGTTTTCCACCTCTGGCACTCCTACGGTGGCCCCTTTGACTGATAGCTCCTCTTGCTTTACCAAAGGACGAGTAATAACGAAGGGAACCTCCCCTCCATTGTTGTCCCCTAGGACGAAAAGGCAGAGGTTGTCGAACTGCAGCGCCCAACGACTTCGCTGCAGCCTTTGAGGTCTGCAACCTCTGAAGGCTCTCGTCAGCCTTGCTTCCAAAAAGATGTTCCCCGTCAAAGGGCATGTTGAGGAGCCGGACCTGCACATCAGGAGCAAACCTGATGAGTCGTTCCGCAACCACGCAAACCTGCGTATCACGGTACTCGCTGCCATGGACCGGCTGACGCAATCTGCCATGTCCAAACCCGACTGAACGGCCTCACACATGGCATCCTTGCCATCCTGAACCATGGCAAGGAAACCATCCCGTTCGTCCCCTTCGGGAATATGTGCAGCCGTCAAGGAAACAGTTCCACAGAGTGTGTGTGAAACGAGACACGGCACATATGGAGTTGGCCACCTGAAGCGCCATACCCCCTGCAGAAAACACTTTCTTCGCCCAGCCGTCAAAACGCTTATCATCCCCATCAGGAGGGATGGTAGGGTACGACGCCTGCTTTGCTGGGGCCGTAGCCGCCTGCACCATCAAACTCTCCGGAGTAGGGTGCTTGGACAAGTAGCAGGGGTCACTACTGGCTGGGGGGTATTTTCGTGGCAAAGACTTGCCCACTGCCGGGAGACTCTCCAGAGCAGTCCAAGCCGCCGCCACCCTCCTCGGTAGAGCCATATGAAACGGCAGTACCGGGTCAGTTGGTAGACCAATGTCGAAGATATCCGTAAGGTCATCCTGAACAAACTCCCCCGGGGGGAGCAGACCATCCTAAGTACTCGGTGACCCTTGACATAAGGCGCCGGTATGAAGGATCGGCATGAGTGCCAGGCTCAGGGCTACAAAACTCCACCTCCGGAGAGGTGTCCAGCCCACTAGCATCATGCAGGGTCTGCCTCAGGTCCTCAAACTGGCTATGGCCGAGCGCAGCGTCGACAGCATTGACACAGTGCTCGAGGTTGGGGCCCCGAGCGTGTCCCCCGACGGCCGGGACGCCGATGGCGTCGACGACTTCTTCGAAGGCAAGCCCTCGAAAGAGTCCATCGACGACCTCGGCGCCACCAGCATCGACGTCTTCCGTGAAGACACCACAGGATCACACGGTCTCGAGCGCGTCGAGAACCGGGACCTGGACCGGGCATGCCGAGAACGATTCCCCTTGTCTGAGCAGGACCTTTCCCGCAAATCGTGACAACCACCCGAGCCCAAAGGCGTGCGAGCGGTGTCTCTCGGCTGATCAAGACCGACCCCACTCAGAGGCGCGGATGGACCAGTGCCCTGCGATTCGAGAATAGCCAACATTTTCTTCCCGAAGGAAGCCCATTCCTCCGGTGTTGCATGCTTGGTGGGGTAAGCGACCCGCCGACAGGCAGAGTCCCCAGATGAGGATTGGGAAGGCAACCGATAACGGCGCTTCCGGGAGTGCCTCAAAGAGGCAGAGGAGTGGCAAGACCGACTCCAGGACCGAGACCCACTGGACTTCTGACGACGACGCGGAGAGTCGCCCCTCGAGTCGTCCGTCGAAAGCCCCGCAGACCTCGCCTTCCGGGGCTTGGGACACCTTTCCTACCGATAACAACTTCTTGCGCTCCCGCAAGGCTTTCGACATGAGCGACTGGCAGTCGACACAGTCATCCGTGTCATGGGCCTCCCCGAGGCACCAGAGGCAGGCGTCGTGCGAGTCCGTAACCAACATCTTGGACCCACAGTCCCCGCACTTCTTAAAGCTCGGGCACGGTGTGGAAGACGAGGTAGACATCTTCACGAATAAATACTTCACAAACAGGTTCGAAGAACCGAGAAACAACAGAAACTCCAAAGAGTCGAGGCGCGCTGAGTTTCCCGAAGCGAACACGTTCGCGGAAAAAACGGAACTCAGGCTACGGGCATCGTGCATCCTACTTATAACATCCAGTGACGTCGGCTGCCGGCGGAGGTCCTCGAGGGCGGCGCATCAACGTCATCGACGCAGGACGCAGACGCCAAAGATTTTCCAAAGCAGCACAGCTGTGGTGATTACTGTCATAGATATGGAATACATCGGAGGACCCAATTCCCCTCGAATGTTAATTTTGGCAATACAATGCTATTTATTTTTCTGAAATTGTAGAGCGCGGCTATGACCCTAGGGTATCCGCCCCTCACAGAAAGACAGTCACAGTAGCGTGGTAACGTGCAAAGAAATACTAGGAGGATTAATTGAATAAGAACGTTTCCAAGGCCTTTCAAAAGGTGAGATGGTCACCAGTGCAAACAAACAACGCCTTACAGGAAACACAACCAGGCTGAGACAGAAATCTCTATAGAGTCAAATGTTTTCAAATAGAGCACCAAGCAGCGGACCAGCAGACAGACTGTTGCTACGAAATGAGCCTTCATGCCGAAAGTGTGCAGTGCACATATTATTGTCAATGTGGGGCATTCATTCTGACATCTGAAGCAGGCTAATGCCCCTATAAGAGTACTGCAGTGAAAGCTTTACTTCTTAAAACAAAGTCTTTTGAGCACCTAGATGGGGGGATAGTAGTTTTCCGATAATAATCATTGATGAAGAGGCTTGCATGAAGTCAGTTTTGCCTTACTATAGAACCATAAATCACTTGAACATCACAACATCTGCCTCGAGGCCAAACCGTACTTCCGATCTCTCTTTACAAGCGGAACCACTGTGGTGTGTTTGGTAAGCCGGGAAGACAAAGAGATTGATCAACATGAAAAGCGGAGACTATGGCAGAATGAAGGCCCTGTGAATGCTAATAACCAATTTACCAAAGGAAAAGCCTGAAACCAGTTCATCAATTGAAAGCATATTTTTACTAACTCTTGCACCAGATGTCAGAGCTTAAATGAAAACTGCTTTGCATGCTAAAAACATAAAATGACATGTGTGCACCCTCACAAAACGAGCTCTTATGAGCACAGTATTCAATGATTACATTCTGGTGTAAGAAAAGGATGTTTTATAGAAGGGACTTCAAGGGACTTCTTCATTTCTAGAAAATCATGACAAAACGGCAGTAACGATTGTATAGATCTTGTATGAATTGATGGGTTTTTATAGATTGCCACATCTTGCCGAAAGACTGCATAACAGCATTTACGGATCTTTGAGTCACTCCAAAGTGATAAAATATAATCCATTGCGAGAACTATGCCAAGAAAAGCATTATTCAGGTGTTAGATATATGGAAAGCTGGCTTATAAATCAGAGAGCAATGGACGATAACGTTTGGTAATACTTTCACGGCAATAACTCATTTTCTTTCCAAAACCTACAGTTTTTCTTATGATATTCATGAAAAAGCAAAAATTATGTCTCCAAAAGCCAGATCGCAAACGTAGGCTTTGGCTGAATTCTTTTCGTTTCTTTCTAGGATAACAGGTCTTGCTTACCAGGATGCTAAATCACGAGTCGACAAATGGTAAAGGATATCGGGGGCCATATGTGCTTTAGCAATGCTTGAACAAATTAGCCTTAGACTTTCTGAAGTACAAAAACAACGTGTATAATAAAGGGCAAGCTTACAGAACTGGAATTTCCCATAGCTCACCACCCCCACCCCGCCCCACCCCGGACCCCAGTAATACCCTGGATACACATACAAGCTTGCATTTTGCATTTTATGACATTATGAAAATGCCTAGTCCTTAATTTGCCCCAGGGACAATTTATTCTGCAGGGAAAATATAGTCTTGTCAATACCATGTTTATGGCTTTCTGCCAGCATTCTGCGCTCACCAGATGTATTAGAAGTGCATTTCACAAATTTAAGTTATTACAATTAATACAGTACAATTATTTAAAATTCAAATCAAAATATTTAATTGGCATAAACACAATCCACCCAACACGTGTTTCGACCTCTGGTCTTTCTCAAGGCTGGTATTGGTATCAAACATAATTACATGTCATAAATTACGGGTTATAATATATACATACCAATAGCAGGTAAAGCAGATTGGCAGAGAGAATAGAACAAAGAACGTTCAACTTGAGATACATTCTGATAATTGTATTTCAGATTTCGTGATTTGTCACCTGTTATACCCTGGTTAGATGTCATGCAAAGCGTGGATTTAGTGCAGCACCCAAAATGCTCTATTCAAATATAGTTAGGCTCCAAATTCTAGGTCAAGACCATAGGCGAGAATTATGCTTTCTCTTCTTTATTTTTACTCTTCAGCAGATTTAAATCTTCTTTTAGTAAAAACATACTTTTTTTTGTTTTGAAAAACAGAGAAAAAACGTAAACTTGATCCATTTCCCATCAATCGCAGTGTCTCTGGTAGTCCTTATGTTCATACTGAGACCTCTGAGTCACTTCCTGCCTAAGTCCCCTCCTCTTCTTTTTCTGCTCTTCACAGAGTTAAGTGCCTTGTTTGTGTGTCTCCCTATAAGAAGATGTTGTGCCTTGTATTGTACGCTTTCACATTGTGGCGTTATGTATTTATGTATTTATAATGACACGGAGCATGCCACGAAACCTAGCGCAACCTCTCAGACTAATTTTCTTTCCCTCATGCTGTTTCTCATGCTGTCCTCTCACCGGATGTTGCCACAAAGCCACACACTCGTGCAGCGATCAGGGACACCAAGGACCGAAGCGCAGCCTAGCCCTAGAGCATCACACACTCGCGCCCGGGGCTTCAGATGCACTTCGGGAAAGGAATACAAGTACTCCTGAAGTAAGCGTCTTAATTACTCCGCGGACAGCAGGTTACATCGCGCATGCGCGAGACGTACAGCGCCAGGAAGCTAGGGCCCTTCGTCTAACCTCACCCAAAACAGCAGTTGATTTACAGCAATCTCACGCCGGAAAAAGATATACAAGTTTTAAAGGTGCTCGACAGCAGTTCAGCAGCTGTTCAACTGGAATCCAGTAAAGAGTGCTGCTCTAGCATTAAACCTACACAACTGTATTGTAATTTTGGGGAAACGCTTTTTGTGCAATGACTAGCATGGCAACATAATGCCACAGTATGTACACCACAAAATCATGAGGAGCAAAAATGTCAAATAGCTCATGTAAGAACAAATGTATATCAGGTAGCGAGACAAATTTGTTATTTGGAAGAGTATGGAATGAGTGAGCACCTACAATGCCTCCAGTTAAATAACTACACACAATGGCACCCATTTGGTTATCTAATGCTACGATCATCGTAGAGCAATCAGAATGTGAACTCACTGTCAAATATCAGCACACAGTGGCACTAATATAGTTAATTGTATACAAAAGGCACAAGATTTTCCTATTAGAGTAATGCATCGATAATTGAGGAATCAGAAAGTGTATTAATTGTTCACAATGGGCAACGTCAAGCGCCAATGAACGCATGACGTTACACGCACCGTTTACATATATCTAATTCAAGATGGCGCCCGCGAGCATGGAAACACACGGAACGCTCTGCTGATCCCAACGAAGGACCGTCGATCACTAGAAAGGTAAGAGACGAACAAGTTACTTTCTTACCTGGTAACGTTCTTTCAATGGGATGGTCCGATGGCTGTGCTGCTTCGGAAAATCTTTGCCGTCTGCGTCGATGACGTCGATCCGCCGTCCCCGAGGACCTCCTCCGACGGCACCCAATGTGATAAGTAGGACGCACGACGCACATAGCCTCAGTTATAGTTTTTTCCCAGAACGTGTGCCACCAGTTTTCTGCCAGTCAGACAAACAAGGCCTTGCGGAACGCAAGCTGCAATCGCAAAAGAAATTCTGCAGCGGGGAAGGCAGGGAGGGAGCGATATGGAATAAGTCGTCGGACTATCCCATCGAAAGAACGTTACCAGGTAAGAAAGTAACTTGTTCTTCGAGGGGATTGGGTCGTCCGACGTATTCCATATCTATGACAGACTCCCAAAGCAGTACCAAGCAAGGAGGTGGGAAAGAATTTAGAATGCAAATTTAGCATGCCCAATCAAATTGCGGAATAGATAACTCCCTTGCCAAAGGCCAGATATTGCCCTCTGATGGAATCGAGGGAATAGTGACATACAAAAGTATGTACTGAAGCCCAGGTGGCTGCATCACAGATGTGACGAATATGAACTCCCCTCTGCAGAGCAGTAGACGCAGCCACTCCTCTGGTAAAATGGGCCCGCAAGCCAGCCGGAGGGTCCTTACCCGCCAAGCAGTAGCACTCGGAGATAGCTAAAATAATCCAACGAGACAAAGCCTGTTTCGTCACAGCTTGTCCCAAACGCTTTCCAGCGTAACCAATGAAAAGTTGATCGTCCACTCTGACCCGGGACATGCTCGAAATATAAAAGCTCAACGCTCTCTGAGGATCAATCCTATGGAGCCTCTCCTCTTCCTTACCAGGATGTGGAGGAGGATAGAACGCCGGAAGAACAACCTTCTGGCTCAAATGAAATTCCGAAACCACCTTCGGAAGAAAAGAAGGACGAACTCTAAGGACAACCCTGTCCTTATGAAACACAGTGAAGGGTGGCTTAACTGAAAGTGCCTGTAACTCACTCACTCTGCGAGCGGAAGTAACTGCAACCAAAAACACAGTTTTCAGAGTCAACAACCTCAAAGGGCAAGAATGTAAAGGCTCAAACGGAGCACCCATAAGAAACTTAAGAACAAGGTTCAAATCCCAACCTGGCACCAAAAAAGGTGACGGAGGGAACACATTAGTGAGCCCTTTCAAAAACTGCGAAATTAAAAGGAATCTTAAAATAGGAACACTCTTCAGACGAGCGCTTAAATATGGACAGCGCCGCCAGGTAACCTTTAATGGCCCCCACTTGCAAGCCCCTGTGGGCCAAAGAAAGCAAAAAAGACAAACCATGGGAATGTCACACTCAAAAGGATCCACATTCTGAACTCTGCACCAGTCGCAGAACTTTCTCCGACGGCAACGGTACAGAGACTTTGTTGCCGGCCGCCTGGCCGTGAGCAACACCTCCATCACGTCTTCAGGGAGGTCCCAATCCTTATACCTCAACCTTTCAGAAGCCAAGAGTAAAGATTGAGGGATCTGACCTCTGGATGGAGAACCTGACCCCCCCACCCTCCCGTGAGAGCATATCGTCTCGGTAGGGAAGATGACGTGGAGGGCAGATGGACAAGTCTAGAAGGTCCGGGTACCACATCCTCCGGGCCCACGCCGGAGCAATGAGGATCATCCGGGAATCAAACCTCCGTAACCTCTGCAGCACTTGCGGGATGACGGGGACTGGAGGAAGTGCGTACAGCAGTGGGAACAACCACTCCACCACAAACGCGTCTCCTAAGGCTCCTTTTGGAGGAAATTCCCGCGAGCAAAACCTTTCACACTTCCGGTTGACACTGGAGGCGAAGAGATCCACTTGAGGGGTTCCCCAAGGGGCAAAGATCTCCAGGAGAATCTCCTGAGCCAGCTCCCACTCGTGAGAGATCGTGCTCTGCCTGCTCAGAGCGTCCGCCGTCTCGTTGTTGTCTCCGGCCAGATGAACCGCCGAGATCGAAACTTCCTGCTGGATGGCCCAGAACTCTAACTGCATCGCCTCCCTGCACAGCGGAAGTGACCCTGACCCCCCCCCTTTTTGTTGAGGTAGTGCATGGCCACCGTGTTGTCCGTTAGAATCAGGACACTCTTTCTGCGCACAGTCGGCAGAAAAGCCTTCAGGGCTAGCCTGACGGCCCTCAGCTCCAACAGATTGATATGGAGTCTGGACTCCGACGGAGACCAACGACTGCTGACTGTCAACTCGTTGGCATGAGCTCCCCATCCCGTGAGGGATGCGTCCGTCACAATCGTCACCTCCGGCCAGGGCAGCCAAAATAGGGCCCCTTCATCAGATTGCCTTCGACGGCCCACCACAGAAGGTCCCGGGCTACCGAGGACGGCACCTGAACAGGGTCCGACAGCCTGCCGGAGGACTGAGACCACACTGCAAAGATCTCATCCGCAGATGAGCCTCTGGCACCAGAAGAATGCAGGATGCCATGAGGCCGAGCAGTCTCAAGAACACGAACGCTGGGAGATTCTGGGCAAACTGAAACTTGTGCACCATCTGCTGAATGTGAAGAGCCCTCACCTGAGGAGGAAAACACTGCACCAGGGACGTGTTGAGCACTGCTCCGATGTACTGGAGCCGCTGTGTTGGTGTCAAATGGGACTTCTTTAAATTGAGGGAGAAGCCCAGCCTGTGAAGGGAGTGGCAGGTGACGAACAGATGATCCAGGACTTGCTCGGGAGAGCTCCAATCAATCGTCCAAGTAGGGGTAGACGTGAATCCCCCCTTTCCTGAGATGTGCTGCCACCACCACCATGAGCTTGGTGAAAACCCTCGGGGCGGAGGTCAATCCGAACGGCAGGACCCGAAAATAAAAGTGCGAGTCGCCAACCGCGAACCTCAGGTACTTCTTGTGCTTGGGATGGATCGGCACATGGAAGTAAGCATCCTTGAGGTCGAGAGACACCAACCAGTCCTGAAGTTGAAGGGCCCGGAGGACTTGAGAAAGAGTCACCATCTTGAACTTGTCCTTCCTGAGGAGCTTGTTCAAACCGCGCAAGTCCATGATGGGTCTCAATCCCCCGTCTTTCTTTGAAATCAAAAAATAAGGGGAATACCATCCCTTGTTCCTCTCCGCTACAGGCACCAGTTCTATGGCGCCTTTCTCCAGCAGGGCTTGAATTTCCTGCGCAAGGAGCGGATCCGGACACTTCAAAGAGAGGTTTCCTGGTGGATTGTCGTGAGGCCTCTGCCGAAAAGGAAGACAGTAGCCGTGGGTTATGATCTCCAGAACCCACACATCCAAAGTAATGGCTTGCCACTCTACAAGATGCTGCGCCAGCTTTCCCCCAACCAGCGAACCATGGGACCTGGCCTAATGACTGAGTGGTAGCGGCTGCGGCGTTGCCTGAGGGCAAAGAGGCAACTGCCCGAGCGGCCTTGGCACCTCGAGTACCTTTATTTCCACCTCTGGCACTCTTACGATGGCCTCTTTGACTGCTAGCTCCCCTCGCTTTACTGAAGGACGAGTAATAGCGAAAGGAACTCCCCTCCAATGCTGTGTCCTAGGACGAAAAGGCGGAGGTTGGCGAACTGCAGCGCCCAATGACTTTGCTGCAGCTTTGGAGGTCTGCAACCTCTCAAGGCTCTCGTCAGCCTTGCTGCCAAAAAGGTGTTCGCCGTCAAAGGGCATGTTGCGGAGCCGGGACTGCACATCAGGAGTGAACCCATTCTTCCGCAACCACGCAAACCTGCGCATTACGGTACTCGCCACCATGGACCGGCTGACACAATCCGCCAAGTCCAAACCCGACTGAACGGCCTCACACATAGCATCCTTGCCATCCTGAACCATAGCAAGGAAACCACCCCGTTCGTCCCCTTCGGGAATATGTTCAGCCGCCAATGCAACACAGTTCCACAGAGTGTGTGTGAAACGAGACAAGGCACATATGGAGTTGGCCGCCTGAAGCGCCATACCCCCAGTAGAAAACACTTTCTTCTCCCAGCCGTCAAAACGTTTGTCGTCCCTATCCGGAGGGATGGTAGGATACGACGCCTGCTTTGCCGGGGCCGTAGCCGCCTGCACCACCAAACTCTCCGGAGTGGGGTGCCTAGACAAGTAGCAGGGGTCGCTACTGGCTGGACAGTATTTTCGCGACAAAGACTTACCCACTGCCGGGAGATTCTCCGGAGCAGTCCAAGCCGCCGCCACCCTTCTCTGCAAAGCCATATGAAAAGGCAAAACCGGGTCAGTGGGGGGACCGAGATCAAGGATGTCCGTGAGATCATCCTGAACGAACTCCCCTGGGGGAGCTGACCAACCCAAGTACTCGGTGACCCGAGGCATAAGACGCCGATATGAAGAATCGGCATGAGAGCCAGGCTCTGGCCTACAAAACTCCACCTCCGGAGAGGTGTCCAGTCCACTGGCATCATGCAGCGACTGCCGCAGATCATCCAACTGGCTTTGTCCCGAGATAAGGTCATCTGGAACTGTAACCGGAACCAAGCCCCCATCAGAGACTTCATCACCCCCTGAAATGTACTCCAGGCGGGGAGAGGAAGACCTCTGTTGACCAAAGCACTGCCTGACCTTAGCCATAGCCTTTTTAGGGGCAAACCTCGTGCCACGGAGCCCCTCCGACACCACCGCCTCGAAAGGTGTCGAGGGCGCCGAACGAGTCGGCGCCGGCGTCGACAGAAAAGGCGTCGACGTCAGCTGCAGCGCCGCCAGCATCGGCGGCGTCGACACAGGCCTCGAAGCCGGAGCTCCCAGGGTGTCTCTCGACGACCTAGGCGCCGACGGCGTCGACGACCCCCTCAGAGGCGGAGCCTCGAGAGAAATCATCGACGACCTCGGCGCCACAGGCGTCGACGTCTTCTTTGAAGACGACACAGGATCACGCGGTCTCGAGCGTGTCGAGGACCGGGACCTGGAACTGGCATGGCGAGAACGGCTACCCTTGTCTGAGCGGGACCTCTCCCGCGAGCCGTGCCGACCACCCGAGCCCGAAGGCGTACGGGCGGTGTCTCTCGACCAGTGCCGGCCGACCCCACTCGGAGGCGCGGATGGACTGGTGCCCTGCGATTCAAGAATCGCTAGCATCTGCTTCCCGAAGGAAGCCCATTCCACCGGTGTCGCTTGCATGGAGGGATAATCGACCTGCCGACGGGCGGGGTCCTCGGAAGAGGACGGGGAAGGCGACCTATGCCGGCGCTTCCGGGAATACCTCGAAGAGGCAGAGGAGTGGCGAGACCCACTGGACTTCCGACGATGACGTGGAAAGTCACCCCTCGAGTCATCCGTCGAAAGCCCCGCAGACCTCAACTTCCGGGGCTTAGACACCCGGCCTACCGACAGCTGCTTCTTGCGTTCCCGCAAGGCCTTTGCCGTGAGCGACTGGCAGTCGACACAGTCGTCCGTATCGTGGGCCTCCCCGAGGCACCAGAGGCAAGCGTCGTGCGAGTCCGGGACCGACATCTTGGACCCACAGTCCCCGCAGTTCTTGAAGCCCAGACGCGGGGTTGAAGATGAGAAAGACATCGCCACAAACAGGTCTTCACACAAACCGAACAGGTTCAACTAACTGAAAATTGAAAACAGCAAACTCCAACGAGTCGAGGCGTACCGAGATTCACAAAGCGAACACATTCGCGGAAAAAACGGAACTGAGGCTATGGGCGTCGTGCGTCCTACTTATCACATCGGGTGACGTCGGCCGTCGGAGGAGGTCCTCGGGGACGGCAAATCGACGCAGGACACAGACGCCAAAGATTTTCCGAAGCAGCACAACTGTGGACATTACCTGTCATAGATATGGAATACGTCGGAGGACCCAATCCCCTCGAAATTATTTTTTTCACTGATCGAGTGTACAGAACTTTGGGTGAGGGGCATCAAACACTTGGCCTTAACATGGGCATAGTTATGAGGGAGCGCATGCAACTAAAGAAACACTGCTTCCCCACAGTTACACTACTGACCAGGAGGGAGAAATCACCCAATAGGGAACTAATATCAGCAGCATACTAACAGGCTACAACAAGGCTAAGTCTGTGTTATATTAATGTAAATATATTTAAAAGGAGAATACCATCAGATAGACAAGGCTTATTATGTGGGAGGCTTATCCACTGTAAAATTCAATGTATGTATCGTTACAGTTTGAAGCCACTGGAAAACCAGCTTGAACATTTATACTTTCAAGATCACAAATGAAATGCTAACATTGGGTAAGTTTCCGAGGACCCAATCACTAATTCATGGGGTTGGGACCATAAACCCATGGAGCTACTAATTACTTGTTAACTGTCTCTACTTCCTATTCCAGACCATATACAGTACCAACTATTGGTGAGCTTTATTGACCAAATTTACTATCAAACGGTTGATGGGCTAAGTTTTCAGAACTGAAGCTATACTAGTAACAAACACCAGCTTAGAGATCTAATACTGTAATACGGTTTAAAGGCTTGAAGCTATACTAAGATTCACCAGCCTTCAGGAGTCCGAGAAGGCAGGACCCCTACTCCCCCTTCTTCACGGCAGCTGCATTCCACCACCCATGTGTGGGCCCATCTGCAGCGCGATCCGCATTGCCCGTAGGATCAGGGTCTGCACCCCTAGGTCAGTGGACCTACTCCCCTACCATGCGGTAAGCACCTTGCCGTTCCCGTAAATCTGCTTCGCCGTCCTCGCCGTAGCTGATGATCAGCTGTTCGTTGCCTGAGGGAGTCGCGCCTGACCCCAATATGGCCGGCGCAAGGCAGCCTCACATCTAGGCTCCTTTCCGTTACTAAGAAACCCATATCTTGAGAACACATCCGCCGGCGGGCGGAAGGAAGCCGGCCAGGTGCAGAAGGCCAGGAGTAAAAGGTCTGGTTTACCGTTGTTCACCGGTGAGCACTGCTTACCGCCAAGTCCATTCTATAAGGAGAGTACCCCACCGTCTCTTATCAAAGATACCTTCTAACTCACTAAACTTTCCCTCATAACATCATCGTTTGGATTTATTATCAAACATTAACTTCATTTGCATTTCATTTGTTCATTTTATCCACTGCACGAGCATATCCCAAACGACAGCATTATTGACAACGCACTTGATGCTTAGCTGATCTCAGAGGCGTTGCTAGGGGGGCTGAGGGGGCTATAGCCCCGGGTCTTTCAATTGTAGCCCTGGATAGAAGCTCATGGGTTACAACCAAAAAGGCTAGCTAGCCCCAGTCCCGACAGTCGCAAAATTATCATAGCCCTGGATCTTTTCCAGACCTAGCAACACCCCTGGCTGATCTCAATACTCACCTCTACCACACTACAAACTACAATATAGCTGCTTGTGGAAACCGAGAAGTACTTCCCACTGCCATCGACCGAGTGCTTCTGGCTTCTAGCAAATCAGCCAACAGCACATCGTTACAGCACTTTGTATAAGATCTGACCTATCTTGCTAATTTTAAACCAGCCCACTGTGTGCAATTTACCTTTTGTGCTAATTTTAAACCAGCCTATTGTGTGCAATTTACCTTCTGTGCTAATTTTGAACTAGCCTATTGTGGGTACTGTACCTATCTGCCTAGTCAGAACCAGCTTACTATAAGTATCCAACCTTCTGCGCTAATTTCTTAATTAGCTCACTACATGCAATTTTTCCCACTGTGTTAACTCCGGAATCAGACTGAGGTATTCACCCCGTCCATTGTGTAAATGTAGGGGAGGATTGGTCCAAAAGACCCTCCTCCCCTGCATCTTCTCCCCCGGTGAGGCCCATGGCTCGTCAGGGGTCCCCTCCCTACCACCAGGGCCCAAGTGGTGGATGGGTCACTGGCCGAAGACATTGACCAAACCTGCTGAATTTAGCTAGGCCTCTGAAACCATTTTGTCTAATAAAGATGGTTTGAGCCCTGTGCACCGCAGCACGGCCCCCACCTTTGGAGAGTTTCAATTATTCCTGTGGCCACAGCTCTCTGGCAGATCCGCTGAGAGCCCGTTCCCACGAACAAGACAGACCTGAGCTAGTGTTAGATACCAACACTGTAACATTTCACCTTCCGCAGTGTATCGCTGTTCCCAGCATGACCCGGCCAGCAGGGCCTGGGTGGAAAAAGAACTGTAAAATGGTCCTCTGACAAAAGCAAAGTTCCCAAATACTAATGAGAAGACCACTTGTGATGAAAGCGTTCTCTCCACAACCTCTCTGACTAAAAAACCTGTAAAATGTATAAACATGGCAGAATGTGTGCTCATTTGACATTAGGAATGAAGCACCCACATCCCCGCAGTTATGCGCAAATAGTAAAAGCGTCCCGGGGGTTTTCGTGTTGTGTTTCGTTGAAAAGATTGCACCCCACGATCCCGCGCCATAACCAAACTAATGCTGCTAGAGTGCAAAGAAAGACAAATGCACCATATGTGTGTGTCCAGGCCCACTATGTGCCGCTGCCGTCAGTCTCATTGGCGGGTTGTTTCTGCGTGCTCCACCAACCTTACTACTACCTCACTTACCGCGCATGTATAAGCATATAACAAAATGTTGTAGTTGTTAAAAACATAGTGTACAAGTGATGTGCTCGAATTGGCCATATGGATGGCACTAGCAATGTTAAAACGTGAGCTTTGGAAAAACTCAAATGAGTATTGTATATTATTTGAATGTTTATGCTTCTTCCACCTAAAGTCGGCAACACACGAGGAAAATACCTTTGTGAGCACATGCAAGGCCATTCCCCCTTCCTCCCAGTGAAGCCTGCCAGACGAAAAAGCAGAGGCCTGTGCCGCGCTGCCCCACCTCCCCCAATTCGGCTGGAGCCACTTCAAAGATTTGTAGTCTCCCCCCGCAGCACCCAAGGCCACGGCCTGCCACCTGAATTATTTACTACCCAGCAGTAAACCCCGGCCTGAAAACACAGATCCAGAGGCGCCCTTTCTTAGGCTCCATGACCCACTGGCTCACCTTAGGTTAATGGCCCCTTGTAAAATTAGGACACCTAATATTATGGCAACATTACACTAACACATCCATAATGGCTCCTAACAAGACATGATGACATGGACCGCCTGTCCCATGCCCCGAGACCCAACCCCACGACCTACGATACCCGGTCAACAGGACGATGGTAACCATGTATTGATGAATCGCCAACAGACCCCACTCTAGGTGCATTCCTCCTGTGTTGCATTAACCTGTAGAATAACCTATTGGAAGATTTACCAGAGAAGATAATATTGCAATGGTTGAATGACTGCGGTGTGCGTGGCCCTAAGGCAGAAAGTCAGGAAAGACATTCATCTCTGACACTGGCCACAGTTGGCACAACAACACCGCCCGGATGAACCCAGCGGACCTGCCAGGCCCAGCCCACCCCACGAGGGTAACCAGTGACGTCCTCCAGCCACGGCAAACCACATTGCAGCAGCACCTATAGCTAGTCGTCGCCACCCAATCCCCACAAACTTGTGCCCCCTATAGTGTGTAGGATCTTATGACGTTTTTTGTAAATATATACGCCTGTCTTTGCTATTGTCAGACAGAGCGCTCTCGGAGTTTGCAGAGTCCTTTGCATGCCCTATTTTGATTGATAAACTCCCATTTACGCTCACCCGCACTTTGTCTTGGCCTTATTCCCATCCTGGGAGAGTCCATTATTGTCTCTCATTGTGGGGAGGATCGTGCTAGCTGGGGACGCTCGCCTTCATTACCCTGAGACAGCTCACTGATATACCGCCTGGGTTATCTTACCTACCTCACCCAGCCTACCGACAATTCACCATGTCCTCTTTCCAAAGAGCCACACTGGCCCTAGCTTCATTGCTCCCCCTAGTTCATTCAGCCACCCCACCTTGCCCTCTATCACCTCTCCCTCCTACATCCCACCTCAAACCAACTAGCATAGCGCCCTTAAACACTGCCTATAGTGATCCACTGAGCCTGCTCGAATGGTTACATCGCTTTGCCACACCACCAACTCCTATTATCCCACTCTCAGTCCACTCCAGGAAGCAAAAACTAGGCTCTCGATTCTCAAACAATGCCACCAGCCTGCTCAACAATGCTCAACTCAAATCGCAAATCTGGACCTCTACACTGCTTAAAACAACCCCCACTACCCTATCAAAAGCATGAAATCTCCCAGCACCGCTCCACAAGCTTCTAGTATTAAAGGAACCCTTATTAATGCGGGCTCCCTTGTGGCCCATGCCCCTGAGATCGCAGACCTCCTTATTGCAAACGGCCTAGACTTCCTGGCTGTTACAGAAACCGGTCTACACCAGGCAGCAGGACCCGCACTCTCCCTTACCCTACCTGAAGGCTATATCATCTTCAGGGCAGACAGAACTACAGGCAAAGGCGGAGGAGTGGCCTTCATTGCCAAAATTCAACCAGCCCTCAGAGCCTTCCCCCTTGCTAGCTTCCTGTCTGCAGAACTCCTTTCCGTGAAACTAACCCTCGCACCCACCCAAACTATGCTCTTGCATCTTATCTACCGGCCCCCCGGCCCTTCTCCCTCCTTTGAGGAGGACATCCTGAACCTCCTCTCCATTCATACTAAACTCAGATCACAAACCATCCTCCTAGGTGATATGAACCTTGGCCTCCTAGACCCTAACGATCTTCACGCTCTAGCTGTGGACAACATCATCTCTAACTTGGGCTTTATACACAGAATCACAACACCCACCCATTCCTAAGGTAGAACGCTGGACTGGGTCTCGGACCTAAACTGCTCCATCTCCATTACCCAAAATGAACCTGTAGCCTGGTCAGACTACCATCTCATCCTATTCTCCATCCCTGGGCTTTCTCCGATCAAAGCCATCTTAGCATCTGCTTCGTTATCCAGAAATTGTCACAACATAACCATAGGGACATCCTTAACGAGAACAAATTTAGCAACCTTGGCCCGCCTAACTTGGTCGACCTATACAATAACACTCAAATCTGCTCTTGATATCACGGCCCCTCTTAAACTCAGAAAAGCCAAACCTCTGGCTCACCTTAACAAATGGTTCACCCCTGAACTAAAAAGTCTTAGAAACTCAAAAAGGGCAGCCGAATCCACCTGGCGCAAATCCCCTTCCAACATTAACAAAACTGCATTCACGTCAGCTTCTGCTATCTCTAAAGAAGCTATCCTCTCGGCCAAAAAAGAAACCTATAATTCAAGAATCCAAAATGCTAAATCCAGTACTAAGGAACTCTTCAGTATCCTAAAAGAGCTCGAATCCCCTGCACCGCCCACATAAGCCTGCATCAAAGACACTGAGTGGTGCAACAAAATCCAGCAAGCACTCGCAGATAAAATCACCCTGCTTCAAAATAAGATAAATGCTAAAAAGGCAAGTCTCACCTGCAGTACCCAGCATGCCCCTGATCCAAAGAAAACACCTCATCCATGCACTCTCTTCAGCTTCTCTCAAGTAACCCCGAAGGAAGTTGAAGACATTATAAAAAGCCTGAAACCCTCTCACTGCCAAGGCGATATTTGCCCAGTCACTGTGATTAAAGAAGGCACCAAAGACCTTGCCCCTTTCATTTCCGCGCTAATAAACTCCTCATTCGCCTCTAATCAAGTACCCAACAACCTTAAGGAAGCTTGGGTTATGCCTCTATTAAAGAAACCCAATCTCGACCCAAATGTCCCCACTAATTACAGGCCCATCACCACTGTCCCATTCCTTCTAAACATTCTGGACTGGGTGGCTTATCTGCAAATAAAGAAGCACCTAGAGGACAATGAACACCTTGGTCTTAGACACTCAGGTTTCAGACCCAGACATGGAACGGAGACAGCCCTCCTAGATCTAAAGATCCAAATGGACAAGGCGAAGGACAAGGGCAGGTTATCAATCCTCCTTCTCCTAGACCTATCCGCCGCCTTCGACCTCGTCGACCACCAAAACCTTACCAAAAACCTGATAGCAGCGGCAGCTTTCTCCACGAATGCTGCCGATTGGATTCAATCCTTCATATCTAACAGGACCACCAGAGTCTTCTTCCAAACAGCCTCAGCTGACCACACATCGATACTCTGTAGCGTCCCCTCAGGGATCCTGTGCGTCGCCCACACTTTACAATATATTTATGAAGCTACTCTTCAACTGCTTGGACAACTTGGGTGTCATCTACACTAACTATGCCGATGACACTCAAGTCCTCATTCCCCTCACTGGTTGCTACGACCATGATTCCAAACTACTAAACAGTATCTACCTCGAAATCCAGGCCTGGATGGCTGCCAACAGTCTCTGCCTCAATGACGACAAGACTGAGCTGATGATCGTGGGTACTCAGGCACGCCTGAACAAACTCGACACCAGCTACTCTTCCTTCACCATTGATGGCAACATTATCAAGGTTTCCAGACAAATAAAAACACTGGGGGCCTACCTTGATTCAACTTTCTCAAAAAACAGGTAAACAGCTTAGCGTCCTCCACTGCCCACACCAACAAGCTGATCTGCAGCTGTAAAGCTTACCTATCCACAAGCAGCTGCCTAACTCTGGCTAGAGCACTTGCACTATCCCAACTCGATTATTACAATACTCTTATCCTGGGCTCCTCTGAACATAAACTAAACAAACACCAGGTACTTCAGAATAACTCCCTGAGAGCAGCCCTCAGCCTTCCCAGATCCTGTCACATTTCCTCTCACAGACAGAACGCCAACTGGCTTTCCATCCGTGACAGAATCACACTACGCACCCTGGCCATTACGCACAAATGTCTAACAAACTCTGCCCCGAAATATCTGGCAGACAAAATCTGCAAACACCAACCTACTCGTACCACCAGATCAGCTCACTCCCACAACCTGATAGTACCAAGATTCAATCTAAAAACAGCTGGAGGAGCTAGCTTCCCAGTACAAGCTGCCAAACGTTGGAACTCCATTCCCATCCCCTTCAGACAGGAACCCTCCTTCCTCACCTTCAAAGCCAACATAAAAAGTTGGCTGAGAAGCAAGTCGCTCCATTAATAGGCATATACCATGCATACTTGCCACTGTCTATTTAAGATTTGGCTCATCTTGTGTTCGTCATACCCGACTCTATGCTTCTTTTCCTCTTACGGACTCACCTGTAACCAGGGTCCTTCATTGTTATCATTACATTGTTTTGTAATATGCCTGCACTTTCTGTATGTAACCAACAAGTTTCTCAAGCACCCAGTTACCTCAGGATTTGGTGCGCAATACAAATAATAAACAAATACAAAATAAGAGACCTGCATGGGTTGGATAAGCTACTCTAAAGATGCACACACATAATGGACAATTTGGAACCTAACCATATTTGAGTAGAGCATTTTGGGTGCTGCACTAAATCCCTGCTTTGCATGATGCCTAACCAGGGCCTAGGAGGTGACAAATCACGATATCTGTAATATAATTACCAGAATGTATCTCAAGTTGAATGTTCTTTGTTTGTTCTTTCTCTGCCAATCTGCCTTACCTGCTATTGGTATCTATATTATAACACGTAATTAATGCCATGTGATTATGTTTGATACTAATACCAGCCTTGAGAAAGACCAGAGGTCGAAAAGCGGGTTGGCTGGATTGTGATTATGCCAATTCAATATCCTGATTTGAAGTTTACATAATTGTACTGCATTAATTACAATAACTTACATTTGTGAAATGTGCTTCGAATACATTTAGTGAGCGCAGAAAGCTGGCATAAACCCATAAGCGCGTTAATTCTATTGGGACTACGGTAAGAACCCAAGCTTACCAGAACTGCAGCATACCTGAATAGTATATTTCATGCATAGTTTTAAGCTTGAGCGCACTCATAAGCAGCTTACCCCAGACTTGCTACCTCTTGTCAATACCATTATCATGGATAACCTAAAACATGTTTTAGTGCCTCAAATATCTGATCACCAGTTGGTGGACCTGTAGCCTACTGAGGGTAGGCGGTGTTAGAAAGCAAAATCTTAAGTACTGTAAGTGACCTTTCCATACATGCAACTAAGTCCCTATTTTTCACAACTAGTGGGAGCAATTAGCATGGAGAAGGCAGCAGGCAGCAGAGGTAATAACAATAGAGGAGCAATACGGCAGATTTTAAGGAATCAAACTCAACAGACAATCTGCGTGTTTGATGGTAGCCAATGAAATGGCCCTGCAAAGACCCACGTAAGGGAGGCATGGTATTACAAGTATGACACTGACACAAGAGCTACACGTTTCAAAACCTTTATTCAATTCTTGGGGTTTGGAAAAACTTCTACTTTGCCTTATAGCTATGATGGGAGTAGTCTCTACCATCAAATAATAAAGAAAACACAGTTCTAGTCAGTCTATGTCAAATCAAAATGGCCTACACTAACAAAACCTAATGGCTGCACTATCTCTTATACAAAATGTGTGTAATGGGGAATGTGTATGCAAAGGAAAGTCAGTGTCGTAACAAAGGATCAAGGTGGCTGAGTCAGCTCTCCTCCCCGCGTTGGCCAGCACGGAGTAAGGCGGACCCCCGTAGACAGGTGACACTCTGGCTCAGGTTATAAAAAAAAAAAAAACAATTCAAAACGTGGGCAAGGCCCGCTTGGCCTTCCACATTGCTTCAGTTCTCCAAACTTTCTTTCACAGTTCAACAAAAGCTCATGTAGGCCACCCTATGTCGGGCTCGGATCTCTCAACACAAAAAGTACATGATTCAACGTCATGTAGCTCTCCCTCAGACGGGCTCAGACCTCGCAATCGCAGCACTTGCAGGGGTCCCTTCCCCAAGCTATATTCACATTTGTTAGGGGTTCCCTTCCCCTAACTTATTTTATATTCCAGGGCTCCCTCGGTTGAGCTTGGACCTTTTACTGCTGTCAAAGACTTTCTAATGTGCAAGGCTTTTTCCATCGACCTCTGCAGGACCACTTCGACTTTTGCTTTATCTTTTCCCTATGTTATTTTCCCCAGTGTCTCTTGGTCCTGGTAGTTCCATAAGAATCATCAAAGTTCAAAGAGATCTTTTCTCTAAAAGCAATCATCCTTTTAACTTCCCTCTTTACAGGCTTAATCTTGACCATTGCGCACTTCAAGGTTTGTTCACTTTGTCGCTTTTCAACAAGACATCACACATTTCGTGGAAAATTTCGAGTGGGCTACTTCCTTTCACCGGACCACTCCGCTACTCTCCGTCATTGGCTTCACAGTTATCAGAATTCTCAAAGTTCACTACTGATTTGCTTTCTTTCACGTCTCATCAGCACACGCGCAACCTTCAATTGTAAGATACACTGTTGCAGCTTCAATCTTTCCTTGACACAAAACTGCCTTTCATGTATTTCACTAACTCACCGGTTGTGTGGATTCCTTTCTTTTCTCTGCGGCTTTGATTCACAAGTCAAGGTTGATACCACAGGCTTGGCCTCGCCTCCCCAACTTTGCCGTTCACCCAGGAGGGTCGCTGGCGTCCTTGAAATACAAAGCAGGCTTCTTCTAGTCTGGCATTTGGCTATCTCTGCGTATCCTTCACAGTTTCCCGGAGGCAACGACCTCCTGCAGAGATCTTCAGGATCTCTCTCTTACCCCGCTCTAGTCCTTCGATCAGTCATCCTGCTCCAGTGGGTTCGCCTTTGCCCCGGAAGATCTTCTTCTCGTCTCTCACCTTGCTCAGAGTGTGTCTCTATGTTCTGCCTTTTATCCGTATAGGGGGAGCTTATGGGTATCAGATGTATGTGATTAAGGTAAAGTGCCTGCCTTTGCCTGACCTGATTAACGGGTCATGTCTAAAGAGTATGCAAGGGATAGCCTCTTTACTCTCTGTCGTCCTCTTCCTTGGCCCAGTGTTTGTGTAGAAAGGGGAGCATGGGGGTAGTTGGGACGTTAGAGAATCCTATCAAATAGGATGGGGTATGGGCACGGGAAAGGGGGAATTACCATGTCTCACCATCAGCTGTGTCACCCACCCTCCCCAAAGATCCCTCACCCAGGTGATCCTCCCGCACTGGTCCACCCCCAGGGTCAGGATCCAAAGGCGATGGCCCTGCCCTGGCCACCTAAGAGAGATCCCTGGGGACTATCAAGTGAGACACCCTTTGGTTTCTCACACCCCTTAGTTGGCATATGCTTCTAGAAACAGTGCCTTTGCCCAGGTGCAAAGGGCATGGATTTCCACATCCAGGAGGTTGGACATTCAGAACAACTAAAGATCAACAATCAACGTCGGAAGGATGAAGGCAATTGTAATCCCCAGGAGGAGTAGCAGCAGTACTTCCTCCTCAGACAAACACACACCCAATGTGTAGAGCTATGCACTCCCCAATATGCAATCCAATCATAGTATATCTGAAAAACCTGCTCCTTTACATTTGCTGAAAATAATGGCTCACTAATTTTCCAACATAATGTCTTGTTTTATACATTTGAGTACACATTTCAAAACAGGGTATGCTCCTTTCAAATAGATTTGGGTCGCAAACTGCCCCTATGCTTGGGGTAGTTAGTTCTCCTGAGATGGAGGAATGCATATTTGCCAAAGGCTTGGTAGCACAGAGGCAGAGATTTTTGCTAAAATTGTCCTTCAAGTTGTGTCATTTGGTGTTGCAATACTGGTTAAATAATTCTAAATGCTACAGCTCCCCAAATAGTGATATCAAATGTTGACACCAACAGGACTCTAAAGAGAAGAAAACAGGTACAGACTAGAAGAGAACTTCCCGTGTTAAAGGAGGACATCTCTCACCCCCTGTGGATTGCCACAAGGATCAGGCATTTCCCCCATGATTATTTAACACCTACCTGCAACCCCTGCCATTACTAATGGAATCGTTCGATATGCCCTTCCAATGCTACTGTGAAGACGTTTAGATTTCAGTGCAGTTGGGCCTAACCTAACAAAGACATCTACAGTGTCACAATGAACAGTAAAAGGAACAGATATTGGAGAGTAGCCTATGCCTTAATGGTGACAGAACAAAGGCGGTGGTTGTTGGCCTCCAGCCCACCAACACTCTCAGCTTTGTGTCGTCCTAGACACTAGGCCCTGCAAGTCTAGTAACCAGGCCAGAAACTTGGGTATCATATGCAATTTCGTTCACTCCTTTACACTGCAAGTAAATATGATTGTGAAATAGGCAGATGGTCAACTTGGAACATTAGATGGTCAACAACAGAACAGTGTGCCGAGACTAGTAACTTGGTCCAAAAGCCATGACCACAACACACCAGCACTTAACTCTTTCCCTTAGCTCCAGGTGGAGCAAAGAATCACCTTCAATACTTTGGCTTTCATCCAAACAGCAAAATCGTACAAGGGTCTGCCCACAGACAAAGCTCCTCTCACCCGTAATGGCACTTCTCACCAAAAAATGCAAAATTTGTCAAGAAAATGTGTAGATTCAAACATGCCTCAGTGTCCATGAACGCAAACCGTTAGCCATGATCGGCTCTGTCCACCACCTTTTTCCTCTCCGGTCGCTTCCCCTCCTGCTCTTCCGAGACTCTGAAATGCCTTTCCCACAACCTATCGCAATTTAAAAGGCCAATTAATAAAAGAAATAAATGAACTAGAAGTAATTTGGCTGGCAGTATTTATAAAATTTAAGGTGTAGGTATAAAACTCAAGCAAAAACTCCTGGTATCAGGGAAACTAGATAATAATCGTCTCTCCTTCAAAAGTAGGACCGGAGGTGGTTTGACATTTTTTCCATTAAAAATATTCTCAATAACGATCACAAAGGGGAGCACATCCTGAACAGCGGGGTATAGGGATCCAGAGCAGGAATTGTACCCTACTTAGCAGGAGCCTTTGCATGCTCCAACACTACTATGCCTGATGTCTATCATGAGTAGCTCTTGATAAAGTCCATGGGCTGCTGCTTACCAGACCCCCTTTTGCCTTATTCTACGTCTGCTAAAGGCAAATAAAGAGGTAAAATAATGTGACTCTAGCACAAACTTGCTAAATGATAACCAGAAGGGAGTTTTATGAGTAGATCATACAGGCTCCATGAAGATCTACTCCTAAAACAGTTTGCTGCAGAATGTGCATAGCTTGAAGGCAGACTACAGAGGCATATGTCCACTACTGTGTAATAATGAAAAATAAGACAACAGGTAAAGCAAAAAAGTGCCTTTGATCTTGTCAGTCACCGATACCTGTGCATCGTCCGGTTTATCATACAAAGTAGCAGTATGGGACAGAGAATGGGAGCACATTTATTTTTAAAAGCCTTTAGAAATTGGTTTAAGTTTATTGGTTGGTGATTGGAGATTACTTTAAATCATTTGACTTGGTCATATCTGGCAAAACTTACCTCTTTTCAATTATTGGCAGGGTCAATTTTATTACGAAAACTACAGTACCACAATTTGTATATCTATTCAGAAGACTTCACATCTCGATTACAACATCGTTTTCAACTGCCTTCAATCTGCAATTATCAGTCTTATATTAAATAACGTGAAGGTCCGGCACAACACTAAGTTTATGCAAATGCTAAGTGGTTTTGGCACTGTCGTATTATCAACACTACTAGGCGGCCATGAGCAATCTATTGCTGGCATTAACTACATAGGAGACCAAAAAATTCTTAATGTAGAATATTGCATTGAAAGACAACGAACAGCACATAACACAGTAACAAGGTCCGAACATCACAAAAGCACATGCAATTGCGAATCTTACCACTATGTTCAAATGAGGAATTACCTGCCATTTATCAAGATGTAGAATTTGAGGCAGGCAAAAAGCAACTCACTGATTCCATGCATGAGACCAGCCTTCATACCTTTTCTCCAATTATTTGTGAAATATAAAATCCCACAAATAGCTTATTCAAGTTTTTACAAATCCAAAGTCCTACATCAACCATCTTCCATTGATTGCAGATTCCTTCTTGGCCTATGCGTTATAAGATCTTAATATCTTTTCTCTGATGTCAAAAGAAAAGCTAGTTTTTGGTCCTGGCCCATAGACTCTCTTTTAAACAACAGTTATTAGCTTGTACCTCAAAATGTATTTTCTGCCAAACTGGGCTCACACAAGTTGAAATACTTGAATGTATATCTGCAGCCACCTAAAATGTACTTCAAGGACACTAGTGAAGAACAAAATACATCCACAGTGTATACATGATAATGAGGACACTGTAGCAATTCGGGTTCATTGCAGAAACATCAATGTTTTTGGGAAAGAAGTCTTGAAACAGCTACAAAGACTTAGTGACGAACATAACATTCTGCTTCAATCAGATGAATTGAATGACATTTACTATATAAACTATAAACTTTTAGCAAAAGCTCAAATGATGTTTGCTAGACTATTAATCTACTCTACACTCCTGTAATGGATTCCATGGCTCTCAATTCTGGAAAGCAAATGTGACTGAAAAGGCTCCCCATTTCATTTATTTTTTTATTACAAGCAGATAAAAACTCTCTGCTTTGAAGTCCCAGAATTAACCTACTTATACGTCCACAAAGCTGAGTAGCAGAAATACCCGTTGGCAATACCCAGTGCCTCAAATGCCATAACCCATCATTCTTAGCTTTTTTTTTATTGTGTCAAGTTGTTGAAATCTTTCAAATCATCTTTACCTTTTCCATTTTGTTTGTTCCCTCTTTGATCGTCAATACAAATCAACCAAATCATTTGACTTTATAAAGGATTTCTACTTAAGAAAAATTCTCCCAGAAGGAGCCAAGAATATGCAGAGGGTGCAGCAAACTTTGGAAGGTCAGAGAAGACAAAGAGAAAAGGTGGTTCTGCCAGACCAGTGAGTCACACAAAAACATGTCCCGTGTTCAAATATTGGTCTGCGTGTTCCAACGTGTGCATTAAGCCATGCCCAGCCAGGCTTCAGAATATAAACATACATTTAAAGAAATAACTAGTTTGTATGCCATACTCACCATTTTCTCCACAGAAGGCACAGACTTAAGATAGAAAAGAAAAGATGAAAAATTAGAAAAGTTAAACTGAGGAGAAAGATGAGAAGACAGAGCACTATCCAGGGTACACAAGACAAAAGAAGGTTCAATTAGGTTCAATATCCACAGCTCTCAAGGTAGAATCACACACATTTAACATTAGTGATAAAACATATGTTTGCATGAGATTAAAATATTTCTTTAGTTTTAAATTTACAATTTCCATTTATTCGATTTAAAGCAGACAATCTGAGAAAAAAATATTTATGTTATAGCAGTATTTAATAAGTTTTGTTGTTCCAAACACTTACACAAGTATTCTTAAGAAGTCACTGGAAAAAGTAGCTATGCAATGGGCAGTTAAAGATCATCTTATGCTATCAGTTATTTATTTTTTTTTAAGAAAAGAAAATGCTATCCCCCAAAGTGTTGACCGCTCTTTTATCAGTCTCAATTATCACAAGTAAAACCAGAAAACTAAAGCTAGTTGTTGACAAACTGAACATATACGCAACAGAAGATTTACCCTTTCGGGTATGCATCGGTATCATCACAACTTTCTAAAAGTGGGCCCTCCGGTACTGCTGCCGCTACCAGCTGTAGGGGAGGCATGGCATCACCAGTAAGGCACTGACACAATGGGTACAGTTTGAAAAAACTTTATTGAAATTGTTGGTTGGAGAAACTCCTATTCTGACCTATAACTAAGATGTGAGTAGTCTAAACCATCAAATAATAAATAATGCAGTCCTAATGGAGTGTCAAATCAAAATGGCCTATGCTAACAAAACCTAAAGCCTGCCCTATACCTTGTACAAAAAGTGTAAAAAGGAGAAATATATTCCAAAAAGAAAATGTCAGTGTTCAAATGAATAAAGCTGATTGAACCAGCTCTCCTCCCCATGTTAGACCTCACAGAGTAAGGCTGTCCCTTCAGGCAGGATAACACCATCTGACTCGGCTTCCAATACAATAAACCGTTCCAGAACGTGGATCGAGGCCGGTCTGGCCTTCAACGTTTAAGTTTCTTTTCTCGACTTCAAAATAATGTTTCAACCAAAAAGTTCACCAAGGTCCTCCTCTGTCGGGCTCAGACCTTACACCACACAGTTCTTGTAGGTCCCCTTCAGCTGGGCTCAGAACTATCACGATAAAGTTCAACACAAACTTGTCAGGGGTGGTCCATTTTTCAAGCTTATTTCATTTCGGGTCTCCCTCTGTCGCTGGGACCACTTCAGATGTCGAAGACTTTCAAATGTGCTTGGTTTATCTTTTAGACCACTGCAGCACCACTCCGACTCAAAGTTTACAGTTCATCTTTCACTCTCCCCTTTGCTAGGAGTTAAACCTCGTTATTTCACTTTTGCTGTTCTTTTGTTTTCTCGCTTAGAACAATTTACTTTTCACTGACCCTTTCTAGTGGGATACTTCCCTTTGCAGGACCACTCTGTTACTTGGTATCGCTGATTTCGCAGCTACGTTTTACTTCAAAGTTCATTCAGAGGTCTGCCTTTCCTCGCGTCTCACTCACTAACAGGCGTGCAGCCTTCACTTGCGATAAAATGCTGCTATTTCCAACTTTAACACACACCGGTCTTTCAGATCGCTTGCCAACCCACTGGCTGTGTGCGTCCTTTTCTTGGTTTCGCAATTCCCAATTCACGAGTCAAGGTTAGTACCACAGGCTTGGCCCTGCCTCACCAACTCTGCCGATCCCCCTGGCAGGGTCGCTGGCGGCCTCGAGACACAATGCAGTTTTCACTGGTGGGATCTGCCTTCTCCACGTGTTTTCTGCAGCCTGTCAGAGGCAGCAACTTTTGGGGGTTTTGCCACGCTGCTCTCGCCCCTTGGTCTGCCGCTCTGCTCCAGTAGGTTTGCCTTTGTCCCAGACGTTCTGCTTTTTCTCATGTTCTGCCTTGCTCAGAGAGTGTTGTTGGGTTCTGACTTTTATTTGTGTGAGAGTGAACTGGTATCAGGTGTATGCACTTTGTGTAAAGTGCCTGACTTTGCTTGATCCGATTAAGCAGACATGTCTAGTACAATGTGAGCGAGTTACCCTCCTCCTTGGCCCAGTGTTTGTGCAAAAGGGCAGGAGGGGTGGGGAGGGGGAATTCGGCGCATCCTAAAACGTAGGATGGGTTGGATAATACCGTGTCTCACTATCAGCTATCTCACCCCCACTCCCCGAAGACCCCTCACCCAGGTGGGTCTCGGGGGGATAGCTCAGCAGCAACGTGCTTGTCTTGGAAACAAGACGACACAGATCAACACAGGTTCGATCCCCGGGTCCCGCTTATAAACCTCTGGGTATTAAGCACGTTATAAATAACCTACCATATCCTCCCGCACTGGTCCACCCCCAGGAACTGGATCCAAAAGCGATGGCTGTGTCCTGGCCACCTGGATGACAAGTCCCAGAGGTCTAGCGGGTGAGACACCCTTTGGTTTCTCACACAGCCCATGCAGTTACCATAGGGTGGAGTCAAATATTTCATAGACTATACACCCTTACATGCCATAAAATAGAAACAGACCTCTACACTATTCAACCTCAGTGTAATTATAAGCATACCATAGCCCCGCTTAACAGCTCCATTTATAAGCTGGGCGGTATGGGAAGTCGTTCAACCTGAAACTTCTTTAAACTTTCCAACACCCTCTACAACATTAGATTTTCAAGATATGTATCTCTGAAGGGTACTGCAGGTTTCTACTTTGCTAACATTTCCAAAATCACATGTGCAGTTTCAAGCTAAGTAAGAAAATATATTGCCCCTCCTGCCCCCATTCCAGTTGCACTGCTAGGTTTATTGGGTACTATTACAACACCTTCACACTTCAGGCCAGCAGTGCATTGTCTACAGTTCCTTCCTCCTTCTCTTGTCGCTCAGATGAGATCTGAAAAGAAAACCACTCGTCCCATAAATACAACAGTTCTTATCTCCGGTGCCCTTCAAATACTAGTTTTCCTCATTTGTGATGCAGAGCAAGCACCACCTGGTTTCCCTGTCTCCTTCATGTGAAAGGGATCTCAGACCTACACAGGAGAGCCCGGGCCTTCCTGAATCACACTAGTGCACACAGACCCATTCATTTTCAGCTTTCCACAATGATAATATAGTGCTCCAGTAGTCCGTCTGCGACTATATGGGCTTTTCGGCAATTATTCAATCTTGATTTCATATAAATGAAGAGTGACTTGCTCCATTTCCGTTTCAAGGGAAGCTGTCAACAAGTCTATTTTCAGCAACTTGCTTTCCTCCAATCATTGTGGCATTAACCTCTAATTTGGCATGTACTGTAGCAATCAAGGCCTCACATGCTTTTACCTTTTGAGTGAAATCTACAGAGAGGACAGTACTATTAGTTGTTCCCTCAACTGGCCAGTCGTTTCCCGGGAGGCATCTTTCTGCTCTAATCCTTGCAAGCACAAGCTTGACAGACAAAGCTAAAAAAAAATAAAAAAAATAATCAGTGTTCATCTGCATGGCCTACTGTGTCACTAGAATCCGAGAAGCTTGGTTTTCCATTTACACTATCTTAGAATGTATTCAGCCTCTGTCGAATTGTATGTGGAGTAGCAGGGGCTGGGGATTTCCTTTATAGTATTTGGGTACCTCCTGCCCGAGAAGCCAAAATGTTACTATTGTATATCAGCAGATGGACCACCCCAAGGAGGAAATCTGTCTAGAAGACATCCAGATCAGGCCTGTGCAGCTGGCCTTCGGCCTAGAAGGCATGATCATGTTTTTGGAGAGCTTTCACAGGCCCACCCCATACAGTAGAGTGTAGACTTCAAGGCCGTTGTAAAATTAGAAGGGCACTATAGAACTTTGGTCCCAAATATGCCCCTCTGATACAGTACCTATAACATTCTGACCCCCTGGATTACAAAAAAATGATTACCAGCTGTGCGACTGACCCTCTGGGATACCTCTTAATTTAAACTGGGGACTAACACTGCGGGGGGTACAAACTATCTTCAATATTGACCCTCACCTAGCCTCTCATGTAAGTTTAACTGTGCTATTTTACCCCAAATCTCCCCCCAACCTGCCACTCATCCCCACTGCTGGATATACCCCTGTGTCTTGCGGTACATGTTACTACCACTTACTTAAAAAAAGTAATCGAATGGCGATTGGGCATTAGTCTAATGGGCCTAAACATTTTTGAGGAGGGGGAATTAACAATTCCTTTTTATAGGGTTCGGGAGGTTTCAGTGGTTAGTAATCAATTATAGAGTGTGAATAGTAGTATGTCCAAGGAAGTCATGAGTCAAATTTTATTAGGTGTGCTGAGCAAAAGTAAACTTGGGATTTGAAAGGTTTGATATTATAATGGTAGCCAAGGAGAGAGACCGGAACTCATCAAAATAGAAATTTAGCATCTAGATTAAGATGGGCTTCCACTCCTGGCTATTTAGGGTAGGAAGTGAGCCTTTAATGACTAGTACTTAGAAATGAAAAACTCATCTTGCGTGGGGACCAATGCAGAGATCGCCTGGGAAGGGTTTACCAGTTCCTTAGAGGTGGAGAATTGTTCTTTCGATTTGATTGGTTTGTTGCTTTGCTAATGTGCTGGTCTGTCATGCTGGCTTTTTTCAGATTTATGGCGAGTCTATAGTTTCTGGCCTGCTGGATGTATTTCTGTCATCTGGGTGTTGGATTTTTTTAGCAAGAGGTCTCCCATGTGGCGTGATTCTTGCCCTCACAGCATGGAGGCAGACTTTAACTAGGGAATGGTCCGACCTGAACGTTGAAGTGACACTGGTGCTGGAAATGTCACTTTTGCATGAAACCTGGACGTTCAACGTAGGGCTGTGGGAGTGTGTGGGACTTTGCATGAGTTGTTTATTCTTAGTTTCAAGTAGATCTCGAGCTGGGCTTTTAAACTAAGTTGATCCATGCGTTGGGGTCCCCAGTTATCAGGATGTTGTTAAGCTGGTTGACCAACAAGTTCATCATGTCTCTCCGTTCAGGGTGAAATTAAGGTCAGTACATAAGGGATGGTAAGCCATGCTGAGCAGTAGGCAGTTAGCAGTGTTGGGGAAAATATTCAGTGCTAGGTGCTCAAAGGACTTCAGGAAGTAATAATTTGTTTTGTGGTATTTGAGATCATTCAAATAAACCATAATGATGCCCTTTCCTCTTTTCTTCTGCCTGTTTTACGCATTATTGTATGCTTTCTGGTAGTTCGATCTGATCTTGTCTAGACTTAAAGAATCTACCAGTATATGTTTCAATGTTTCCAGTGTTATTACCATATACGCGGCACATACGGACAGATCCATCTATACCAGATTTTGCACCTCTACACTCTAATACGTTGCTGATATTAAATTTAAGTAGCAAGTACTGTCTGATAACACCACTATTGGGGTAGGCCGCAATGTATTTCAGATTAGAGGCCTGGAGCAATCTGTATTGGACATACAGACCACCATTTACGTTGGTTGATAGCTGGATCAGAACGTTCGCAATAAGTGATATGCTTCCGCTTAAGCCAATATTTAGCGCTGTAAGGGGTAAACCATCATTTATCAGTCTATACCCAGCAAACCACTTTTTTATGAATGCTCAATACCTTTCCTAGAGTTCCTGTATTTTCACATTGGTCTAAGCTAGTGAAGGCCTTAAGATAGCTATCCATGATGGTATCATTCTCTAAATGTAGCAGTTTTTCATAGCACATTGCCACTCTATATGTAAAGTTAGTAAAGCTGCACTTGATATCTAACTCAAAGTGTATATTTTCAATTGGGGGTGTATTTGGCAATCTAAGTAATTTCCACACTGGTTTAGCATCACGTTTACGTATTTCATCACACAGCTTGTGACCCCACACCTCAATCCCATACATCATGACTGATATAATCTTAGTGTTGTATAAAAGTACAATCGTCTCAAGAGAGCAGCCTCCATATATGCCAATAAAGGCACTAATGGTGTTAGACGTCCTTATGCATTTACTTTTTGCTTCTTCCCAATGTGCCTGCCATTTAAGCTAATAGTCAACAATTACACCTAGGTAATCTATATTGCCTGACCTGTTCCATGGCCTCATCATCAATTTTCCATACAAATTTCTTACTTATTGTCTTCTTACTAGAGAAGAACAAGTTACTTCTTACCTTGTAACGTTCTTTCGACGGGATGTTCCTCCGACGTATTCCTCATCTTAGATATCTCCTTCCAGCTCTGCTGGCCTCGGAACATTTTTTCTCTAGAGGGCGCTGCGCGTCGACGTCCTCCGAGTTGATGTCCTTCGACAGCCGCCGTATCGACGTCGACGTCATCCTGCCTATAAAGGCCGCGCGCAGCGTCCGTTGCTCAGTTCCGTTTTGTAGCCCACAATAATACTTTCTGGACTAACTAATCACCCTGAAGGAGCGTAAGCTGCAACAACAAGGGAAGTAGAACTGCGGGGATGGATGGGAGGGTCGATGAGGAATACGTCGGAGGAACATCCCGTCGAAAGAACGTTACAAGGTAAGAAGTAACTTGTTCTTCGAAGGGATTGTGTCCTCCGACGTATTCCTCATCTTAGATAGGCTCCCATAGCAGCATTCTATTATCGGAGGAGGGAGTACTGACTTCACGCTGTCTTCTATTGATGAATAGAATGCAGTACAGCCCTTCCAAACCTAGTCTCTTGACTGGAGGAGGAATCCAGATTGTAAAAACGTGTAAAGGTATGGACAGACGACCATGTAGCGGCCGCACATATGTCTTTAACCGGCACGCCTCTTTTGAGGGCCGATGTAGCTGCAATACCTCTGGTCGAGTGAGCCCTAAGGTTTTGAGGGGGCTCCTTCCCTGCCAGTTTATAACATTACAGAATGGCTAGAATGATCCATCTGGAAATGGTCTGCTTAGTTATTGGTAACCCCAGCTTGTGACCTGCGTAACCTACAAACAGCTGGTCTGCCTGTCTTATCCTGGCTAGTCTACTAATGAAAAAAACTTAAAGCCCTCCTAGGGTCTAGCCTGTGTAACCTCTCTTCCTCTTTCCCCGGGTGAGGAGGAGGATAGAAAGATGGTAGGGTAATCTTCTGAGTGATATGGAATTCAGAAACCACCTTTGGGAGGAAATTAGGCTTCACTTGCAGGACAACTTTGTCTTTGTGAAATATAGTATGAGGGGGTTTACAAGAAAGAGCTTGTAATTCGCTCACACTTCTAGCAGATGTAAGTGCTATTAATAAAACAGTTTTAAGGGTAAGGAATCTTAACGAACAAGAATGGAGAGGTTCGAAAGGTGTACCCATCAGGAAAGTTAGTACTAAGTTTAAATCCCATAGGGGAACTTGGAATGGTCTTGGGGGGTAAACATTGGTTAACCCCTTTAGAAACTGTATTACCAAGGGTAATTTGAAATAGGATGGTTCTTACGCAGTACGCTTAAAGATGGATAGCGCTGCGAGATAGCCCTTAATGGTGCCAACTTGAAGGCCTGAATTTGCCAAATATAGTAGGAAGGACAAAACCATTGGTGTACCACATGAAAAAGGGTCGATATGCTGTTCTCTACACCAGCTGCAAAATCTGTTCCAACGGCAGCGGTATAAAGACTTTGTTGCTGGCCTCCTTGCCGAAAGCAACACCTCCATAACATCATCAGGGAGGTCCCAATCCTTGTACCTCAGCCTTTCAGAAGCCAAGCGTGAAGGTTGAGGGTTTTGATGTCTGGATGGAGAACCTGACCTCCCTTCTGTGAGAGTAGGTTCTCTCTGAGTGGAAGTCGAATTGGAGGGCAGATGGACAAGTCTATAAGGTCCGGGTACCACGTTCTCCTGGCCCAATCCGGGGCAATTAGGATCATGGTTCGCCGGAATCTTCTCAACCTCCTGATCATTTGAGGAATGACAGGGACCGGTGGGAACGCGTACAGAAGCGGAAAATCCCAGTCCACTATGAACGCGTCTCCCAGAGCTCCTCTCGGGGGAAATTCCCTTGAGCAGAACAGGTCGCATTTCCTGTTTAGGCTGGTGGCGAACAGATCTACCTGAGGGGTTCCCCAAAGGGCGAAGATCTCTTGAAGGACTTCCTGAGCTAGCTCCCACTCGTGGGAGACTGTGTTCTGCCTGCTCAGAGCGTCCGCTGTCAAGTTCTTCTCTCCGGCTAGGTGAACTGCCGATAGAGAGATTCCTTCTTGGATTGCCCAAAACCAGAGCTGCATCGCCTCTCTGCACAGGGGTAGTGATCCTACGCCTCCTCTTTTGTTGAGGTAATGCGTGGCCACCGTGTTGTCCGTCATTATCAGGACGTTCTTCCCTTGTACAGCTGGCAGGAACGCCTTCAGCGCAAGTCTGATGGCTCTCAGCTCTAACAGGTTGATGTGTATTCTGGACTCCGATGAAGACCAACGACCGCTGATGGTCAAGTCGTTGGCGTGGGCTCCCCACCCCGTGAGTGAGGCATCCGTGACTACTGTTATCTCCGGCCAGGGTTGCCAAAACTGTTCTCCTTTCAGAATGTTCTCCTGACAGGCCCACCACTGAAGGTCTCGAGCCACCCTGCCGGGAACCTGAAGAAGATCTGTCATTCTCCCTGAGAATTGTGACCACTGAGTCCTCAGTGCCCACTGGAGGGATCTCATTCTCAGGCAAGCCTCTGGCACTAGGAAAATGCAGGATGCCATGAGGCCTAGCAACTTCAAAAAGTCAAAGGCTGGGAGACGTTGGGCATGCTGGAACTTGGTAACCATCTGTAGAATATCTTGAGCCCTCACCTCTGGTGGCGAGGCTTTTCCCAGGGAAGTATCCAGGATCGCTCCTATGAACTGGAGTCTCTGCGATGGTATCATTTGTGACTTCTTTAAATTGAGGGAGAAGCCCAGTCTGTGAAGGAAGTGGCACACGTGATTTAGCTGGATCTGAGCTTGTTCCGGAGAAACAGCCCTGATCAACCAATCGTCCAGGTAGGGGTAGACGTGAATCCCTTCCCTCCTTAAGACTTGCAGCCACTACCGACATTAACTTGGTGAAGACCCCCGGGTCAGAGGTCAGCCCAAATGGCAGCACTCGAAATTGATAGTGAGAGTTGCCAATTGCGAGCCTCAGGTATTTCCTGTGTTTGAGATGGATAGGCACATGGAAATAAGCGTCCTGAAGGTCCAGAGATACCAACCAGTCCTGGAACTGAAGGGCCTGGAGGATCTGAAAAAGAGTGACCATCTTGAATTTGTCTTTTCTGAGGAATTTGTTCAATTCTCGCAAGTCCAAGATGGGTCTCATTCCTCCGTCTTTCTTTGGAATGAGAAAGTAAGGGGAGTACCAGCCCTTGTTCCTCTCCGCTACAGGTACCGGTTCTATGGCACCTTTCTCTAGCAGGTCCCAAATTTCCTGCAAGAGGAGCGGATCTGGAGCTTTCTGAGAGCTGATCCCCGGTGGATGACTCTGAGGTATACGTAGGAAAGGCAGGCAGTAACCTTGGGCAACTGTTTCCAATGCCCAAGCATCTGACGTGATAGCCTGCCATACCGTCAGATGTTGAGTCAACCTGCCTCCTACAGGTGTCCTGTGAGGGAAGTCCTCAGAGTGGTTTTGGGGCAGCTGATGCAGATGCCGATGGTAAAGAGGCACCTGCTGTTGCTGCGGCTTTTGAATATCTACCCCGTCCACCTCGGGTAGTTCTTCTTTGACCCCTTTGAGCCGGTCGTCCTCTACCTCTTCCGAATGCGGAGTAGAAGCAAAAGGACTTGCCCCTCGCAGAGGTTCCTGTGGGACGAAAAGGAGTCTGACGGATTGCAGCTCCTAGGGATTTTGCTGCTGCTTTTGAAGTTTGCAGTTTCTCTAAACTGTCATCTGCCTTTTTCCCGAACAAAGAAGAGCCTTTGAATGGCATGTTCAAGAGCCTGGCTTGCACATCTGGGGCAAAACCCGACTTTCTCAACCAAGCGAATCTCCTGGTTGATGTACTTGCCGCCATTGCTCTGGTGATACTGTCAGCTGAATCAATGCCCGTCTGGAGGGATTCGCACATAGCGTCTTTACCGTCCTGTATAATATTCAGGAACGCATCCCTTTCTTCTCCCTCCGGGATGCAGTCAGCCGCTGTAGAAGCACACTCCCAAAGTGTATGGCTGAACCTAGCAAGGGTGCAAGTAGCATTAACAGATTTTAGCGCCATGCTACATGCTGAAAAGACTTTCTTTGCCATAGCATCATATTTTTTATCGTCCCTGTCCTGTGGGACGGTAGGATAAGCCGTCTTGACATCGGTAGAGGATGCTGCCTGTACCACCAGACTTTCTGGGGATGGGTGTTTAGACAAAAACGCTGGGTCTGTAGAAGATACCCTGTACTTTGTAGACAGTTTTTTATTTACTGCTGGTACTACATCTGGGGTTTCCCAGTTTGTCATGATCTTTCTCTGAAGAGCTTTATGAAAATGCACCACAGGATCCTCCTGTGGGCCTTTGTCAAGAATATCCGTGAGGTCATCTTGTTGGAAAGATTGTGAAGGTGCAGACCACCCCATGAACTCTGTAATCCTGGCCATTAAGGCTCTGTAGGGGGTTTCAGCATGCTCCCCCGGGTCTGGCTTAGCAAACTCCACCTCAGGGGAAGTGTCTAACCCACTTGCCTCATGTAAAGAATCATGAAGATCCTTTAATCTGCGCTCTTCAGAGGAAAATTCCTCTCTAACTGGGGTTACAGGTCCCTGTAACTCAAATGTGTCTTCCTGTTCAGACAAATCACCCTCTTCTAAAATTGAGGATACAGTTCTCAATTGTTCTGAACTCATAAAGGGAGTAAATCCCATTTCCAAGGCAGAGGGTGCCGAACTTGTCATTATTGGCCTCGAAAACGATGTCGTCGACGCCGACGTCGAAGGCTTCGAGAGTGGCGTCGAAAAGAGAGGCGGAGGCCTCGAAGACCGCGACAGAATTGGAATTCTACTCTACAATATCGAAGCCATCGATGTCGAGGGCCTGGGGATAGTCACTGGATGTGTGGTAACCGTGACTTTTCTTGGCGTCGACGCCGGTGTCGAAGCCGGCGTCGAGTCGACAGACCCGTGTGTCGAAGGTCCCTTCGACAACGGCGTCGTAGACATCGACCTCGATGTCGACGGAACCTTCGCCGACGGCGTCGACGGAACCTTCGAGGAAGGTTTGGAGGTCATAGTCCTGCTGGAGGGTTCGAGACGCGCTCGAGAGGTTTCTTTCGCCGGGTACTGCGACTCGCGGCGTTTTTGACCTTCGGATCTTTCGACCAGAGCATCGCTCTCGGCAGTCTTCGAGGGGGTCGAGGCCGCTTTCTCGAAGACGCTCATCATATTTTTGCGGAATTCCTCCCATTCAGCCCGGGAACTATGTTTCGTGGGGCAAGGGATTCTTTTTGGCGAAACAGAGGAAGAGGAAGACGGAGAAGGGGATCTTCGACGTCTCCTCTTCGAGTGCTTCGATCTCGAGGAGTGATGAGACCCACTCCGAGACCTGGAGCGCGAATGGTGACGAGGAGACGAATGTCTCGACTTCGTCGACGAATTAGAAGCTTTAAAAGTCTCACCTTTCTCCAACTTCCCCCTACGCTCCTTCAGGGCCTTAGCTGTCATGGACATACAGTCCTCGCACTCCGAACAATGGTGTTCAGCTCCCAAACACCACAGACAAATTCTGTGAGGATCGGTCAACGACATCTTTTTCCCACAATCTCGACATTTCTTGAAGCCGGATCGAGGAGTTGTCGGTTCCGACGAGGAAGCCATCGAGTACGGATCGAATAACTCGAGGTAAATAGGATTAATCTGACTAAGGACTGAGCAACGGTATTCCGAGGCACCGAGTAAGCGCGGAAAAACAGAACTGAGCAACGGACGCTGCGCGCGGCCTTTATAGGCAGGATGACGTCGACGTCGATACGGCGGCTGTCGAAGGACATCGACTCGGAGGACGTCGACGCGCAGCGCCCTCTAGAGAAAAAAATTTCCGAGGACAGCAGAGCTGGAAGGAGATATCTAAGATGAGGAATACGTCGGAGGACACAATCCCTTCGAATACCACATTCTTACTTTTAGAAATGTTGACATGTAGGCCATTGGTTTTAGCGTAATCGCCCAATATGTCCAACATATTCTGCAGGCCCTTAGGGATGTGATCTAACAAAAGTAAATTATCTGCACAGTCCAGCCAACCAATTCTGGCAGTTCCTACTTTAACCAGATAGTGGGCAGTATTCTCAAAGGCAATGTCTAAGTCAACTAAGTACAGGTTAAAAAGGTTGGCTGCCAGTATACATCCCTGTTTCACGCCTCTACTAGTATTGATGGCAATTTTAAAGGATCAGGAATCCAATTCCACCCTACAATAACTAACAAACACAAAGTCTTAAAGTCTTAGGAACAGTTCAAAGGTTTTTAAGAAATTCTAAGGGGGTCGTCCAAGTAATGGGCATCCTTCTTCACTGCACCCCTCATCTCACCTCTCACCGCAAACCTCACCACACCTTAGCACAATGTCTCTCTCCGCCTATAACTTAACACTAACTTCACTCCTGCCACCTCTACTCCAGCTTTGTACTCTCTCCACACCCTCCCAACATAACACTATCTCTCTTTCACACTCCATAATTCACCATCCACTTCTCGCTCTCTCTCTCTTTTTCACTCACCATTTATACACCTCACACTCGCATTACACTACATGTAACGGGTGCCACTCTCACAACCAGTTTGTCACCTCCAGTCTGTCTTTATATTCCAACAGCCTCTTTCACCTTGTAAACCCACTTTGCTAGTCTGTTGGTCCACCTCCTCTCCACCTAACCTCATCCGAACAACCCACACTCTGTGTCTCTCTTATTCACTCTCCTTATAAACAGACCTCTTCACAATTCTAACTCCACTCCCCTTCCATTGGCTCCAGCGCTCATCTGACTCAGTGGGCCCATATATGCCAGTCTTTTCCCCAGGGGCAGGGTTACACAGGGGCTCAGACTGCACATTTTCCTTGTAGCTTCTTCATGTGCTGGAGAGTTGTCTTGCCAATTTGGTTCAGCAAAGATTTTTGTGTTTTTCCTGCTCCCCTGCTGCCTTCACTTTGTTTTTTGTTGCCACACCATTCCCCTGGAATCCATCTGGGGTAGGTAGGTCAGGTGTCGAGTGTTTCCTCTCTGTGTCTCTTGGCAGCAAGAATCCTAATCCATTCCAATCATTTTCTCAATTCCATTTTTGCTTTTTGGAATTTGAGATTCTGAAACACAAAAAAGAGAAGACTGGCCACACGTACTGGGAGGCATCGAGTGACAGTGGGTGGTATCCACATCAGCATTCAAGGCACATGAAAGGGTTTTTGGCAAATGACTAACCCCCCACCCCACCTCCCCACCACAGTCCACCTCCCCACCAGAAAGAAGATACATTACAAGTGGTCCTTTGTTCTTCTAATGGATTGCATCCTCTGTGACGAATCAGCAAATTCAGTCACTTCTCCCCAGTGGGGAGCCTCTCCTTGTGAGACTAGCGAGGTGAGCCTGCTACACAATATTCTCCCCAGAGGTGGGGGAAAGTAGGATTTCACAGGGAGAGACTCCCCTCTTGGGGAGAAGGCGCTCCCTTTTTCTTATAAACAAGAAAATAATAAAGTAGTAACAAACACAGAATCCTTGTATATTAGTTATACTAGTATCTCTGCTGTAGACAAAAATATATCTGGTACTGTGACAAGTATGAACCAAAGGGTAGCAGACATTAACAAGTTGCCTGGCACTGAGACAAGGAGGCTGAATGGATTCACGCTGAGTCTAACACCGACACAAAAGAAAAACTATGGCTGGAACCTGGGGAACCCTCAGTGTGGCAACATAAAAGAAGGAGGAGTTAACCAAAGTTGGAGAGCGACCAAGGGAGCTTCAATGCGGAAACAGAAGCGCCAATCTCATTTCTGCTGAGGAGGGCAAAAATACAGGTGTGCAAGGAATGACGATATTCAGAGAGCCTACCAATATCCCTGGAGCGAATTGCTCCGGAACGGTGGCAGCAGGAGGAAGGGTGAGAGAAGAAAACCCCTCCATGCTGAGCTCTCTGAGGTGCTGGTACCCCGAGTGGTACCTGACAGCGCAAGACAGCAGAGCAGTGGAACATAACTGGCATATGATGATTAGGGGGAGAAGAAAGAGTAACCCTCCCAGAACGGGCACCATCGTCCCCGAGGTACACCAAGACGTACCAGAGAGTGGATCGGCGCAAAGCAAGGAAGCCAACCTGAAACCCTGAAGTGAAGTATGAACAGAGATGCCAACACGGTGACGCAAAGTGGTAACGGGCAGAGCGGGAGACCCGGGGAGAGGGGCGATTGTTTAAAGTGGCTTAATCCTATTTGGCGGAGCAATAAGAAGATAGAGAATAAATACGGAATTCATCACACTCGTTCCAGTAGTAACAAACATTACTAGAAGAATGAGAATAAGTATGGGACTCATCATACTCGTCCCTATGGTAACGAATATCAGGAGAAGAGTGAGAATAACCACAGGACTCTTCCTACTCATCCCAGTAGCACAGAATACTACCAGAAGAATAAATATAAACCCTGGGTACAGTAAATCAGATCTCAAGGAGAAGACAGCAAAGCAAAGAGGCTCAATAATTGGCCTCTTAGGGAAAACAGAATTACTTACAGAGGGGCAAGAAAGACTGTCCTTCGATACAGATGCATCACAGATTAAAAGAGGGTCCCACAATCCTGAGAAGAGAACTTTACAAAGATTCAGAGAGAATAAGAATGGAATTTCCGCTCCAGAAGAAGGGAGTCCTTATCCTGGCCCCTAGTTGTTTAGCATTAGTGGTAGGGTCAGAGCAGGATAGTTTTGGACTGAGGACAGACATTTATTTGGACTTTGATACTGACAAACACGCTAGTTTTAGTTGGGTTAGGTAGAGCAACCCTTAGGTTAGGAAAGTTAGGCCTTTTTCATTTAAGTTTATTAAAACACAATTAAAACATGGTGAACCCTCGTCTGTCTCGTCCTTCTGAATCGCCACACCTCCCACAGCTTTCTCACTGAAGAGAGACTCCCAAAACAGTACAGTCTACATGGAGGAGGGAGTAAAGCAAAGACTGTGTGCACACAGCAGGAAACAGTGCAAGACTGCCTTCTCAAAGTAGGCATTTTGGACAGATTGAGAATATAAACTTTAGTGCTTTGCAAACGTATGTGGAAACACCCAGGTGGCTGCTTGACAGATCTCCAGTGCTGGGCATGGCAGATGCCCTCCTGTAGAATGGGCCTCCTTCCCAAAAAGAGAACAACATTCCAGGATGTATAACAGTATCCATTTGGAAAGTGTCTGTTTAGGCACAGCTCTTCCCCGTTGGGCTGCAGAAAATATGAACAACTGGTCATTGTTTTGCGCATCCATCGTTCTTGCAATGTAATATCGGCCCCAAACCTTACGGGCAAATAGTGTTAAATAGCGAAAACAACATCCCTTTTAAAAGGAAGGTGAGAAAGAAGGGCACACCGTGAGTTGGTGATCCTTAAAACGCAAGGATTTTGGGTTCACTTCAATATTTTCTTATGATAGACTGCTATTGCCCAAATAAATAGCATGTGCAGTAATTTTGCCCAGACATCAGGCACAAACCCTGAGGTCCCAAC
Source organism: Ambystoma mexicanum (assembly GCF_040938575.1). Lineage (NCBI taxonomy): Eukaryota > Metazoa > Chordata > Amphibia > Caudata > Ambystomatidae > Ambystoma > Ambystoma mexicanum. Next base: position 1,053,606,881 of record NC_090927.1, on the reverse strand, counting down.
CAAGCATGCCTCCCGCTGACCAAGCCTGTGGGCTACACAGTTTGCAGCATAAAGACATGCATGCAAATTTTGGCAGGTATCTAGTGTCCCCGGGCAAATAGTCTGCTGCCTATGACATCACTGACTATAGTATGTGTGTATATTCCCTCTCGCACCCCCCAGAGCGCAAGAGGTATTCACTGACTTTAGAGCCAGGATTTCAGATACAAACACATTCCCTCGCTACGCATCCAGCTTCTTGGTCGCTCTGTCTGGCAGAAAAGAAGAAAGTGGAAGATTGCAGACCTGCAGTGGCTGCCTGCACTTTCAAACTCTCAGGGGTAGGGTGCTTGAACGAGAAACCCAGATTTGAAAGGGCAGGTTTATATCATCTCACCAGTTAATTGTCAACAGCCGGAATCGATCAGGAGGTTGTCACTTATTCATAACTGAATCCAAAACGGCTGCATTAAACACCAGTAAAGTCTTGCTCAATGACCCTTTCCGCAGGTTATTGGGTTACCAGTTTTCCCACTACCTTTTATATAGTCCTCCAGTAGGCTGCCTTTTGGGCAGTATATGGGGCAGCTTGTAAGAAGAAGCTCAGCTCTGGAGATGTATCCAAACCAGCGACGTCTCTCAAGTCCTGTGTCAAGTGGGCAATATGCACATTCTCAGAGCAAACTCCCTATGGAAGTGTTAGTGTATTGCCGACACAGGTTCAAGACTATATGGAACAGTGTGCCTTTCCTCACCAAAAATGCTCTGCCATGTCACAATGAACTGGCTTCTGTTAGCAGGGATATCCAAAAAAAAGTAAAATGATGAAATCTGCCTTCAAGACCTAGAACAAATAAGCTAGTGTCGAGAACTCTACATCTTCCGTTGAGGCCCAGAGATCCAAATGTGTCTACTTTATCAAAGTAGGTACGGAACTAAACTCTCAATTGTGTGGTTAATAACTTCAGATGTGCTTCTGCCTTCCTTCAAAAGTGTGGTGGGCCCTGGTTTGCCGCCAAGGTAGATACCACAAGCACTGCAGCTTTTGCAAAGATGTACAACATATGCTTTTTAAACAGGTCCCACACTGCTCTAAAGAGGAAGAGCTTGTAGGAGATTTGACCTGGTGCTCTGGTGGGTGAAACGCAAGAGTCTTGATCTTTATCCTCTCTCCTGGAATAGCACCGTTTTTTCTTTCTTATGTGAAGAGGAGGATGACGAATGATGGGTCTTGCTCCATGAACGGGATCTCTTACGGTGTTTATTCAGCTTTTTGCTTTCAACTGCTCCCTCTCAGATCAAGAGCATTTATCAGGCCTGAGTTCTATAGGTTTAGAAACCCCATCTACTCTTGGAAGGGGTACCGTGGTGATTTCGACTTGGCTGGCCGGAAGCTAGTTTCATTGCTCATTCCCTTATGGACTCTGGGTTCATAGCTTAACAGTAGCTGTAACCACCCCACCCCCCCTCTCCCCGCCCAAGTCATGTTCTAAATCCAGACATCAGATGCAGATGCTATGGGCCTCACTCTGTAACCAACATTTTAGAGGTTTTAATCGCTTTTTGCAGTCCCAAAAGTGACTGAAACACAAGACCTTCAGTGTTCAAGTCATGTTGCGCAATGACAAATTTCTCTCAGGGAGAGGTTTCCAGGCAGCGTGCGAAAAAAAGGAACTGAGGTCACGAGGCACTGTGTGCTTTACATGTGCTTCTGCTGGGTTCACTTCAGAACTACGGGGTTGGAGCTTTGAGGCAAATGAATGAGTAGCTCCACTGTGCTCCCTTCTGGGAGGTTTTCTGATTTACAGATGCTGTTGCAGATGAATATCTAAGATGAGGCATTGTGGAAGGATGCAATCCAATAGAATGTTTATTTTATGCTGGCTACTTGAGCAATACATTTTAGCAAACCGATTTCTTTTGTTGCTTCAGTAAAGCGTGAGAAGCTTCAACAGCATATAGCAGCAAGCCTTTCCAGAAGGATTTGTGCTCTGAAAAGTGAAGTACAAGCAGAGTGGACTCTTAAATATGAATATTCAAGCCATATGCCAACCTGTCCAGGACCTCGTAACAAAGAGGCAGTGTCCTGAGTAATCTCTGTTTGGTCCTCCTCCGAAGCAGAGGGATGGCATCATATCACTGTTCAATTATTCTGCATCTTTCCTAGGGTGTGGGCTTGTGTAGCTATAGATCCAGATGGGGAGTCTGTACATCCATCCACCGAGCACAAACCAGGGTCCCATGAATAATGCAGCGTTTCAAATGTTTGCAAGCAATTGGGGACAATATCAGCATGCTCTGCCTGACCATGTTCAGGGGGAACAACAACAGGCAATCCAGATGCTGCTCTATAGGCTTCAAGTACAGACTGAATATGACTCAGTTGGAGATGGCTGTGACAATGTTCATGTACCCTGAGAGGTCTGGAGACCATGTCGCTCCAACACTAAAGCCGATGAGCCAGAAGTGCACTGACAATTGTAAGGAAGGTATGGTATGAAGTAAGACAGACTCAAGTGATCACATTTCAAGGGTGTTTATTGAACTTTATCAGGAGTGTGAAAAACTCCTATCTAAACCAAAATCTAAGAAGGCAGCAAACTACTACCATCAAATAATAATAATACAGTCTAGTCAAATAAAAATGGCCTATACTAAAAAAAAAGAAATATTGCCAATCCTTACCGCTATGCTACAAAATAGTGTGGGATAATGTTCACAAAAAGAAAGAAAATGGTAAGTCAGGATATTAGGCCGTGGTCCTCCCTTCCCCACATTTTTAGTACGGGACAAGGTGCGTCACCCAAGCACAGTAGACTCCTGGGCTTCTTTGGCACATGGTCACAGTTTCTTTCACCAACATCAGGGCCTTCTGTGACCAAGTCTCTTTTGTGCAGACTCTTGACTCAGAGGGCCTGATGTACCACAAACAACAAAGAAAAGTTCCTTTCTCAATATTGACGTCGGGCGATTTACTCTTCACCCTGGATCCCCCTCAGCCGGGCTTTGATCCCTCTTTCATCAGTACCCTCCCTCAGTCGGGTTCAGAACAAATTACATTTTTAGGCATCCCTCAGTCGGGTTCACATTTGCCACAACAATCTTCTCAGTTGCGTTACCGTTCACCCAGGATCCCCCTCTTCCGGGGACAGACCACTTTTCTACAATTAGTCCCCCTCAGCTGGGTTCAGACCAACTTCAGTTAACAGACAATCGAAGACTTTCGACTTTGCACAGGATTCAAAATAACCCGCTTCAGGACTGTGATGCTGGAAATGCATCGGAGGGACAGGGCCTCCGCATCCTTGTCCTTTACTGCTTTTTATTGTGTGTTCGGTCGTGTTTTCCATGCAGGAGTTCATGTGGGACTCCTGACGGTGCAGCTCTCTCTTTTGGTTTGGTGCACAGACCCATGGGATACCCTTATGGCACCAATGGGCGGGGGTGCAACCCTGTGCCCCAGTGTATGTTTCTGGGCACTGTGTGTGACCCACAGAGCAGGGTACGGGCTGGTGCCCTGAGCGTCCTCCATTTTGGGATGCCCAGGCCCTGTCATTGGAATCAGTAGATTACGGATGGAGACAAAATGGTCCCCATGGCCTCTTGCCTTCCATCACCTGTTACCTTGATCTTCCCGAAGTCCCGGGAAGCCCTGCCTCTGTCCCATCCCCCTGACTGGCTGTTGGGTGGAAGTTCCATATATGGTAGTGCTGACCAGACTGGCTGGAGCCTTCTCAACGACCGTATGTTATGGGTGCGCCTGTGGGTGGGACCTGGGTGAATGGAGTGTGTGAAGAATACGCATTCTATGTGGTGGGTGTCTAGTATCTGTGTTTGACACAATGACTGAGACAGCCCTGCCCGAAACCAGACAAACAATGAATGCAGTGTGGAGTGTTGAATGGCCGGGTACTTGTCCCAATACACATAACTTGTTGTGAGTGTCTGGAGAGAAGTGAATGGCCTGAATGCGCTGTGTGCCTGATTGGCTGCCTGCCTGCATGAATTCTCTTAGTCATGATTGGATGCTTGAGTGTGACCCAGTGGAATTAATGGGAGATCAACAGTATATCTGGGGACCTCTCACTGCTAGGAATCGTGTTCAGAAGCCGAAGTCCACTACGACGAGTAACTGGAGTAACTGAAGCTTGACCTTGAAGCCCTGCTGGACTAGAAGAATTGCTGTTGCTCTCCTTCACAATCTGAAAGCTGTTGTGCCTCCAAGGACTGACCCAGAGAGGACTTGGTAAGGCGCCCTCTTCCAGAGCCACGAGGGACCATCGTGCACCAGCTGATCTATGCCAAAGTTCCCTGGTAGAGAGACCTTTGACAGGCTGCCGACCCGAGACGGGGACTGCTGTGGAACCCCAAAGAGAAGCACCCGGACTGTTGTCCGCCACTGTCGACGACCGCCATCGCCGACCGGAGCCGCCGTGCTCCTGTTTTGCCTAAGAACTTTTGAATCCAAGGACGCTGTCGTCCCCATAGTTGCAGCCACATCCTGCTGGAGAAGGCCTGACCATTGACGCGCCAACGAGCATCCACAGGTGGGGTTCCCGCCACCCAAAGACCACAGAGACGCCGACGACTCGACGCCCTTGCTGGGCCACAGTTCTTCAAACCTTTGCAGTCCAGAACTATCGACACCGAAGTGCCCCGCAAGCCTCTTCCTTGCAGGATGTTTACACTTCCCCGGCAATGAGCACCGCTAGGAACGAAGCTGCCACTTCACTGTCGTAGCTCATCCTGTTCTGCACAACGATTGTGACCTGTGTGTGCCTGGCTAATTTCACTGCAGCTCTTCCTCAATCAACAGACTGATGCTCTGCCTCCTCCTAGCGCTCACTCTCCAGCAGCCATCGGTGCAGTGGCAAATAAAGGTTGATGTAACTATATTTTACAACATGGCCGCCCTATTTCTCGGCAAGGGTTGCTGCAGTATCCAAGTCGCATTGAATCTGATTGTGCCATCCTTTCCACATCTGGCCTACCGGTAGCTAGCAAGTGAGAAAGCCAGCCACCAGCACCAAGGCCCCTCACAAAGGCTCCTGTCTGTGCCTGTAAGGGCCTTGGAGGGCTCAGAGGGCCACTCCCTTTCCTGCACCCCTGCAGCAGCACATGGAACAGCCACAAGGGATGCAGCCTGTTACCCCCACAAACTTGGCCCTCTGGAACCTTGGGCACCCCTCAAGAATATCTGTGACTCAGGGTGCTGTGGAGTGGCGAGCCAAGATGGCAGACCTCTCCTAAGCTCTGTGCAGACTGGGGCCCTGAACACAAAACTCTCTGCTCGAACGCTGACTCAAGGCAACATAAGATCATGTTCGAGACTAAAGTGATGCTGTGCATCTGCGGTCCTACTGGAATCTCGAACCCCGCTTCCGCGCTATAGATATTGGCGTGTTCCTCAAAGCCCTCTTGTTCGTCCTGGTTCCTCTCCCTGTGGAGTCGGGAGTGTAGGGGAGAGGCCACTGTAAGGAAGGCATGGTATTAAACAGTAAACAGACACAAGTGATCACAGTTCAGGGGTGTTTATTGAACTTCAAATGGGTTTGAATAATGCCCATCTAATGCTAAATCTAAAGGTGGGAGCAAGATATGACTTTCAAATAATAACGCAGTCCTAGTCGAGTCTGTCAAAATAAAAGGGCCTATAGTAATAAACCTAGTGCCAATCATTACTTCTAAATACAAATAGTGTGGGAAACAATGTTATGCAGAAGAAATGTGTTCAAGAAATGATATATCAGGATATTCAAGCCGTTGGAGTCCCTTACCCACGTTTTCACCGCGGGAAAAGGCAGCACACAGCGGCACACTCTAGCTTAGCACAGTCTGCACGAGGATGCAGTTCAAAAATTCAATATCAGGGCCTTCTGTGCAAAAGTCTCTTTGCCATTCAAAGTCTCTTATTTCAGAAGGCCTGATGCAACATGGCAAACATCAAAGTTCCCTTCTTCTTAGGATTTCACATGTACAAATTCCAGGGTGATTTTCAGTTCACCCCGGGTCCGGCTCTGCCGGGCTCAGACCCACTTAACGCAAAGCTTTCAAGTGATCTTCCTATGCCGGGCTCGGACCAACTTAGTCTACTTTGTCAAGCTTTCTTTACACCAGAAATGTAAGACTTTCGACTGTGTGCAGAATTTTGCTCAACCTATCGCAGGATCCCTTTGATTCACAATTGCTTGCTCTCTTCTCGATATAACCTCTTTCTCACTTTCACTGTTGTCACTTCTCAGCTGAATACCTTACAGAGACCTTCAATTGAGCACCCACACAGTGGCAGACCACTCTGTCAAAAGGTATTGTATCTTGCTTTGAAAGTTCAATCACTCATCAGCAGTTCTACTTTACTTGCGTCTTTTATCACACACGTTTCAACAATGTCCGTTCCAGGGCTCGCCATACAATGTTGCTGCTTGCAACCTTGGCTTCAACGCAGACCGGTCTTGTATCGGCCTCCCCAACTCACTGTCTGTGCTGATTTCACTGACGCTGCTTTGTTCTCAGAGCCAAGGTCAGTATCGCAACGGCTTGTGCTTCTCCCTGCCTTCATTATTGACGCCAGAGGGCCCTGGGTATCTAACACACAATGCAGTATTCTTCAGCCTGGTTTCCTGATCTTACGCATTCTATTCTCAACGTTTTCTGAAAGTAACGGTTCCTTGTTGAAAAGGTCAAGGGAACTTCCCTCCTTGAGATCCCCCTTTGGTTTTGCCGTCTTTCTTCCCTCGTTCAGCTGCCGTCTCGAAACTGCTGTTCCCTCATGTGCTTTGCCTCGCTCAGAGTGTGCTCTTGTGCTTCACCCTTTGTCCGTATGGTGAAGCTTAATGGAAGTGAGGTGTGTGTGATGGTCAGTAATTGCCTGAACTCCCCTGACCATTGTATTGGGACACGTCAGGTATATTGCTCGGGTGTTCGTTTGTTTCCTCTCATAGTGGGCTGTCCGTGAGAAAGTGTTCATGTTGTACAAAAGGGGGCGGGGGGATAGAGTTCCGAAATATACTACCCCATAGGATGGGGTAAAGGTGTTATAGGGAAGGGGATAACGCGTCTCACCATCCGTTGTCCCACTCCCACAAGACCCCTCACCCAGGTAATCCTCCCGCACTTGTCCATCCCCAGGAACTGGATACAAAAGCAATGGCTGTGTCCTGGCCACCTGGATGATAGATTCCTGGGGATTCTTAGTGGGTGAGTCACAGAAGAGACTGCTGTGAAGATTACCACACCGACCGGCAGCGCCGAAGCCCGGAACATGCGACAGTGGCTGCAGAGCGCAGGGTACGACCGCTGAAGGACTTGGTCCTGCACTGCCGTGGTGCAGTGAGAGGGGCGGCACCATGGCAGTATCCTTTGGGAAAGGACAATACTGCCAAGCGCTAGGGGAGGAGGAGACTCTCCCAACCCCCCAAGCTCATAGGGACCTGGCGGTATAGCAGCAGCAGCAGATTGTATGCAGCGGAGCAGGAGAGAGACCCAGAGATCGGCGATCCAATAGTTCGAGGCAGGAGGGTGATTACCCATAGAGGAGGCCCTGGATCAGACGGTGGCTTGAAGGTACCCAAGACACACCACAAGCATGTAAGGGCCCGGCGCTGAAGCAATCTGCTAGCGTCAAAAGCAAAAAGCATGAGCCTCATAGTGATGAAATTTGTCGAGCAATTGTGATCACTGCAGTGGTGATAACATAATGCATAACAAATTGCTGGAGCTCGCAAGTGAACTACGCATCGTGGGGCTGCATTGCACATTCTATGTGTTGGATGATTGTGGGTGGCTTATGGGCTACTGATATAAGGACTGGTACTGGGGCCCACAGTGCAAGACTGAAGGGTGAACCGGGCTGTTCTCTCCCCTCCCCCCGAGAGATACATTTGAAGCTGCGCATCCCCTCCCCCATTTATTACACAAATAACTAAAGGCGCTGGGGCTAAAAAGGGGGGAACCATCGACCAGTTCACCAAGCCAACGCCGAAAATCACAGCGTGGGCGAGGGGATCCCTCCATCAGGGGGTGCCGTGGCCTCGCAGTCGGCGGGTCCACCAGACCTCCAGTATATACTCTAGACGATGCAACATGGTTTTGCATCAGTTAACACTAAACTGGATGGCATCACGGCAGATGTTTCAACTATATGGGCCCAGCTTGAGAAAGAAACCCAGCACATCACTGAGGCTGAAGAGCGGATTAGCACTGTGGAGGATACCGTTGAGTCGCTACAGTCAGCAGTGTCTACTCTCACGCACGACATGCAGCAAGTTAAATGCAAAGACTTAGTATCCCGCTCCAGAAGCAACAATGTGCGCATCATCGGTGTCCCCGAGGACGCACTCAAGGGCAATGTTGAGAAAGCAGTGGAGGAGTTGCTGCAAGACTTTCAGGAGGATCCGGGATGGTCACCACATTTCATAGTTGAACGGGCACACAGAGCGCTAACAATGTAACCTAAGCCCGCCGACTACCCTTGTCCCATAATAAGTCTTATTTCTTCACCATCCTAGAGAAGGCAGTGTCGTTCATTGAATCCCGGATTCCACTGCCAACTGGGCGGGTGGAGACTCCAGTCTGATAATGTGGTAGAGTTTGAGGCAAAGTCGTTCTGTAATTGTGCCACTGTTGAATTCCGAGTAGATGGAATTATCTAAGGGCAGAGAGTACGCTCATACACTGTTGAACCTAAGATTCACGGGGCAGCCAGTCTGCATGACAACGGCTGCACCCCATGCAGGTGCATTGACATGGGTGGGGGTTGTGGCAAGGCCAGAGTTCGGGGGACTTGGGGGGCAGGGGGAGTGGGGAATTTGTGATTGGGGATGTGTTATTACTAAAAACCAGCACTGGGAGAAAGTTTGTATGAGGCTAATAGGAAGCACAGGTATCAGGGCAGGCACAATGGACATACAGTTGCAAACATGGCAAATGCAACCAGACTGAATACTGATATCTTATTATCCTGGAATGTCCAGGCGTTGAGGGAACCACATTAAAGCTGGCAAGATCATGTCTTATGCCAAAAGAGGAAGGGCCAAAGTGCTATTCCTACAAGAAACACACTTGATGGGGCAAGAGGCAGAGCGGTTTGATCAAGGCTGGTGGAGCCATAGATACTACACATCGTACTCTACAAGAGCTGGAGGTGTGATGATGCTAGTTTACCGCTCATTGCGATTTACACACTTGGACACTGAAGTAGATGAGGGGGGCCAATATGTTCTGGTAAATGGTATACTATGTGGGAGGGAGGTTCTCCTTGTTAATATATATGGCCCCAGTATTGACGATCACAACATTTTACGAGGGAGTGTTTAGCCTATGCTCACAATTTACTATGGCCTTGGTAATATATGGGGGGTGACAAGAATTCAATTTTGTGCACAAGAATGTCTCGCACGTCCGATGCACCTAGGGATCTCACCAAGGCAACCAGATTAGTTGGATGTGTGGAGAACGACACATGAATGAGAGGGGCTATATATACTTCTCATATGTACACGACATGCACTCTCGGATTCACGCTTGGTTGGTGTCTGAATCATTAATGACAGAGATAACAAGTTGCCAGATTCGTCATTGCTTGTTTTCAGACCACTCCATTTTGTTGTCACTGCATTTGAACACAGGGGACAGGAGGAGGCACACTTGGCGCTGAAAAACCAGTGTTTACTAATAACGTTCAGGAGCAGATAGCATTGCACTTTGAAACTAATGTGGTAACGGTTGACTCTGCCGCTACGTTATGGCAAGCGTTTAAGGCGTATATAAGGGGAGTGATCTTATCTGTGACTCCAACATGAATATGGAATAAACCCTAGTCACCAGTTTAGATACGATTAGAAATTGGGTTGGATGCATTCAGGGTGGTTAATGACAGGGAATTGAAATATATGGATAGACCGTTAGCACGAGACGCTATGGGGAAGCTGAAACGCCTGGTAGATTGTTAGCTCGCACCACTAACAAGGAGATGGGTACAACATACCTCCTGTGTATAAGAGACGCTGATGGGCACATATTACACACGGACGCCGACATAAATGTGGTGTTTCCCTTGTATTTTTCCTCACTATATTCACCCAAACGTATGACCTCTGACGCGGAGATTGAACAACATTTAAGCACGATCCAGAAAACATTATTGTCTGAGAAAACCAGAGAGCTATTCGAATCCCCTATGACACTGGAAGAAATCAAAACAGCTATAGCACTCTGCACTAGCCCTCTTCGCCGTATTTTTAAAATTGATTGGGCCATTTTTAGGAAATTGTGTTGAAACTGTTTTTAGATTGCTAAAGTATATTGTATTGAAGTTGGGTCCTCATATTGCAGTATCTGTAAGATCTGCCTGCTTGTTTAAACTTTCTGTGTGCTAAGGAAATAGAAGCCCCATCAGTTTTATAGTTCCTGGGCACATACAAATTTCTTGCCAGCCGCGTCTGTGCCGGCACATCAGGGTCCAGCAAGTCTGCTGGTACTTAAACTCTTTTTAATCCCGCCGGTAAACAAAACTTTAAATTCAGTGCTAGCACTCAAAAACTAAGCTGCATATATACCGATGGGCTGAACTAATTAAACGACCTAGCTAGATTTGAATTTCTCTGCACTAGCACTCTTTGACATATTTTTAACATTGACTGGGCAATTATTTGGAAATTGTGTCGAAACTTTTCTTAGATTGCTGAAATATATTTTATCGCAGTTGGGTCCTCGCATTTCAGTAACTGTAAAATCTGCCTGCTTGTTTAAACGCTCTGTCTGCTACAAAATTAAAATCCCCATCAGTTTTGTAGTTAGGGGGCATATACTCATTTCTTGCCAGGCGCATCAGAGACCGGCGCATCAGGGTGCAGGAAGTCTGCACGAGTCCGCACAGAACGCACAGGCACTGAACTCCATTCCGGCATGGTGATCTAGAAACGCAAGCTAGTAAGGCAGTTCTTTATAGAGCCACAGATTTAGTGTGACTATTTGTTAGTAATATGGAGTCTAAAATCCTGATATTGATAGCCGAACAGAAATTAAGACGCCTGGCAATTGTTCCGAAATATTGTATTTTAGATCCGAGTCTCAATGCATCTGTTAACAGGTCTTGTGTACATCCTAGTATTGATGTGACTATCTCTTCAAACACGGAGTCCGTGAGCAGAGTCCAGTCTGCAGCAGTGAGAGAAGGAGTGAGGTGCTGCAGCTACGACCCACGAACTTTGCTTTTTGTTTCAGTGTGCCTTTAAGGAAATAAGCACAATTTCCCTTAAAAACCCTTGGAAAGCGCGGAGTCCGTGAGCAGTCCAGTCTGCAGCAGTGAGAGAAGGATTGAGGAGCTGCAGCTACGACCCACGAACTTTGCTTTTTGTTTCAGTGTGCCTTTAAGGAAATAAGCACAATTTCCCTTAAAAACCCTTGGAAAGCGCGGAGTCCGTGAGCAGAGTCCAGTCTGCAGCAGTCCGCTGCAGGTCGCGAAGAGGGAGGCGGAGGCCGTCAGTCAACACCAGCGAGGAGGTAGGCAGTTTCACGCACCTCTCCCCCTTGACTCTTATCATGACTTTTTGAGCCTGCCCGCCTGCATGCCACTGCTCCTCGTCCTATTTGCACGGTCCTAGTGTTCTGTCTCCAGCACGGGGAAACAGTGTCCCCCTTGTCTGAGGCGGCCCTTGCTAACTGCTCCCCCACCCCCCTCCCCTCCCCTCCCTTCCCCTTTCTCCTGCCTCCGTTCACCTTCATTCACCTCCGCTCCCTTCGGCACTCTTCCTTCCCCCGACCCTCTACCCCCCCTTCCCTCGCCCATCCTTACCTCTCGTTTTTCTTTGGCGCCCTCCGAAGATGGAAGAAGACCCGGAAAAGCGCCTCCTCCGAAGTGATGCAAAAGAAAATCGAATCCTAACGCAGACTGGTCCATCCACGTTTCCTACTACAGATATGCTGGTGGCCGTTTTGACTGCTTCTCTGTCTAACCCAGGCCAAGGGATGAACAGCTTGATCACTAACCCGGTCATGGGGCAAATTGGCCTCAGTGGAACAAATGCGGCAAACTTGATGACGCTTTCCGGAGGAGTTTCCTCTACATTAAATTCTACAGCAACCAAATGTGTCTTCAATGGGCCTTTGTCACAGGCCATGGCTACAGGCCCCAGAGACCCTTTAATCTGCTCAGCTGTCAACCGTGGTCAGCACATTTTGCCGTTAGCCAACGCCACATGCCTCGACACCGCCTTGGCGAGTGGTCCAACCTCCGTGAGGGTCGGAGGACCCCTGGGGGAAGACCTGAGGGAAGTGGCCCTGGCAGGCGGCTCTGTTGGACCAGTACCTCAGTCGGCTTCGACCTGTGCCAAGCTGGATGCGCTAAACCCTCTGGAACCGCATCCCCAGATGCAGCCGCAGTCACAGGATGTAACCTCCCCTGGGAGGTGCGCCCAACCGACAGCACGTGTAGAAGTTCCACCCACACAAACCATCACGGCCATGATCCACGTTCCTGTCGAGGCCTCGTCCATAGAAGCCAATGACTTAAGGAAAACTCTACCTCGGCTGTCTTCTGCAGTTCCGGCAACTTTGCCCTTGCCTTTCGATGAACTAACATCTGCCTACGGTGGATACACCCATGGGCCCGCCTTCATCTAGGATCAACGAGCAGGACAGGGTGGTCCACCCGCTCCCTCAAATGAGAGGCTCTGCAGAAGCCTCCTCAGATTCTATCTCGGACCTCTCCGCTTCATCCAGGGGGAGTCCTAAGTTGCCCCTACAGTCTAACATAAATAGACCTCTATACAAAAAAAAGGGAAGGCAATCCAGAGAAATGTCCCGTCTCAAGGCCTTATTACCAAAAGCTTCCCGGCCAGCAAACCACAACAAAATCAGGCGGTTCCTAAAAGAAAGAACGCTAAACAGATGAAACAAATGGGTTCACCCATAGCCCAGAATAAAAATCCTGCGGGGAAAAGTTTCCTCTCTACCCCTATGTTGTCAAACGCCCTTTTGAACTTCTTCAAGACACAGGGGAAAAGAAAAGTACTCATCGACTCTGAACCATCGGATGCTGAGATTCTCGAAGCCTTGGAACAAACCCCTCCAGCGACTAAGTGCATGAAAACAGCAGGGGCGACAGCACCGAGCTCATTGATAGCTGAGCCAGATGCTGCCCAGGCGCCGGACACTCTGCTTCCCACAATGGCGGTCCAATTGACGGGCACACCGCTGCCACAAACCTCAACGACCTCCATTTCAGTTCAAACCACATCTCTGCAACAGGGTTTAGTGGCTCCCAACTTTACCATCCCGCCGTCTATAGGGCCGCACTCCCCTTCACCGGAGGATAGACCTCTTCGGAATGGAGTTTCAGAGATCTTGGATCTTCTACAGCCCAAAGTCTACCCATCTCAAAGAGGGATGTCTGCACAAGCATGGGACTCAGTCCATTTGAACACACCAAAATCGGCCTCTTCGTCACAGGAACCTACTTTGAGACGCAGACACTCAATCGCCAACTCAACATCGACAGAACTGAAATCCACACCAGCCAGAAACGGAAGACCCACTGAAGTCGAATCCTCGAGTCACAAAGAATCACCCACCGTGAGGAAGGACATGACAACGATCATGTCTGCCATCACAATAGCATTGGCACCGTTCTGCAAACTCTAGGAGGCCCTGGGGGACACATTAAAAGACAACACTGCCGCCCTAGCTATTATTCAATCCAAGCTGACCTTCCTGGAGGGCTTCATCACCGCCATTGATTTAAAATACGATATTCAATACCAAAAAAGGGGATCGCAACAGACACCCGGGCCCGGTTCCTTGTGGGACGCGGTGGGCCACAAATCCACACAGACCTCTGTATTTACAGACAGGGAGGACCTTGCACCTCTGTTCCGTAGCAAACCTTCAGCTACAACCCTGTAAAATAGAGCCATGGCGAAAGAAGCAAAAGAGCCGAAAGAAGTATTGACAGGGGGGGGGGGGAAATCAGGTTTGGGTCAGAGGCTCCCTCCGCCTGAGGGGAAAAAAACATTAGAATAAAAACCACTAAAAATAAACAGGAAAGAAGAGACGATACGGTCGAATGCTCAGTCCCTTTCCAAACAACCTGAGTCAAGCGGGACAGCCTCCCAGGTTCTTCCAGAAGGAAGCACACCGTCTGTCAGGGGTATTCTGGCTCTCGCCATTACTGACCTAACTCAGTCGCCTAAATCAGTAGATGACTTCTTGGACTCAAGCCTTTTAGTAAATATCGACGCTGATTCTGACGAATCTCCAGCAGCCCCAGACTTCAAGTCTATAGAAGCTCAGAAACGGCCTAGCGTCTTAATTACCCCGCCACGGAAAGCTCACTCTAGAAGTATTTTAACATCCGAGAGAGCATCCTCGCAGGAAATCGTGTCTCATCCACCGGCCCCAAGGGACACATCAGCAAAGACAAAGCGTGAAAACAGATCTCCGGAAGTTCATCAGAACAACCCACACAATCATGTGCAATCTCGAGAGGCAGATGTGAACAGGAAAACTCAGATCCGCATGTTCAAAATCGAACAAGTTTCGAGTAAAGACAATTACATGATCCTAAATAGAAGAACAATTTTGAAAATTATATCTTCGACAGATTGTCTAAAGAAATTGAAATCCGCTGACTTCAAATGGATTCAGCCTTACCATTCCCACAACAAGGCCAAGGCCTATCTGTTCATACACGCTGCATCAGTACAGGACCTCTCCCAAAAAGCAGGAGACGAATTAAAATCCATGGGGTTTTTGCTAACAGAAATAATAGATCCGGAAAACACCACTGACAAGACAGAAGACAGGATCGCTGCTAGTAGTCACAAACCCCGAAGTCCGGCCCATAACCTTTCGGCACGGAGAGAAGCCCTAAAAGTGCATTTCTTCGACTCAGCGGTCAAAACCAAACCATCTAGGGGCCAAAATCAACATGCACGCCGTTCACCGGAAGTAGCTCGCTGGACAGATGAGTATGCCTGCTCTCCGGAACCATCTCGACGAACAGATCATCACGCTCGAACATATGCGGCAGTAGCATCGGACTTCTCCAATAGAAGAGACCATTATGAGAAGAACAGGAATAGCCTGCCCGAACGACGTATGGACAAATTGCGACCATACGGCTCGAGACACTCCACCAGAGCCTATTCACCGGCTACAAGAAACGACACCCAAAGAAAACATCGGCAAGTCACACCAACCAGGCCCAGCAAAGATACATCTGAGAGCTTGGAAAAACCATCGCTATCAGGGGGTCCTTGGAATTGGATCAAGGGCGCCCTGAGTGTTAAACGTCCAAGATAGTAACCATCTTCCGAGACCAGCGATTTGTGTGTCCAAAAGACTGACGCTGGCATCATGGAATATGAGAGGACACTCCCATTTAGTGGAACCCAGTTCTGTAGTTCTATCATCATTTGACATTTTCTGTCTCCAAGAGACCTGGCTCCAAGAAAAACCATCGATGGACGGCTACGAAATTGCGACCTCACCAGCTATCAAGGGCATGCTAGGCCGCCCGTCCGCCGGTCTTTTAATTGCGGTCCGTTCAGGGCAGAACCTGAGAATCATCAAGACCATGAAAAGGTTGTATGGGGTTCTGGCAGTCCTTATAGAGTGGAACTATGAAGGTGACACTGCACGTCAAAACATTAAAAGCCGTACCAACCACCCTTTAGCCTTGATAACTACATACTGGAACCCGCAAAGAACAACAGTAACAGACTTCTGCCAAACCATGGCAGAAACCATGGATGAAATCATGCTGGAATGGAACTCCCCCTTTGCAATAATTTGTGGAGACCTTAATGCTAACTGCATCCACCCTAACCAACAAGCTCTTGCGGATGCTCCCACGACCCAAGCAGAACACAGAGGCAAAGCATGGATGAACCTTATGGCTGCCAGAGGGCTCCACAATGCGTCTTGGATTCTGGGCAAAGACATTCATATCCCAACTTGGGAAAGAGGCCAGTCGATGGCCACTCTAGACTACATCTTCGTCTCGCAGGCCTTAATCGCTGAAACTCGCCAATACCAGGTGGTGAAAACCGAGGCAAGTGATCATAATATGCTCACTCTGGAATGGTCAGCAGATGTCAAGATGTGTAACCATTATTCTCCATCAATCGAGACGAATTTTCAACAGACCAGGCTTTGCCTCACCGCGGCTAATGTGCGGTCTTTTACGCAGCACTATGCTGAGACAGCAAATATTTCTATCACTTCCGCAAAGATACAGAGGCCGAACTACCTTCCTCTTCTGTTTGAACATAGAACCAAGTCTGGGCCAGGGAAGACCACCGCTCCAGCCTTCACTCATAACTATGATAAATTCATAGCAGAGAAAAAGAAGGAGTTAAGAAAACAAAAACGCAGAGCAACTTCTGAAAATACACAGGCAGCATGGGACGTCTGGGAACACCACAAGAAAGTCTATAAAGCTTGGATAAGATCAAGGAGAGCAGCCATTTATCAAAATGACGCAGACAAAATGCTAAGAGTTATCATTTAAAAAAAAAACTGCCGACTTTTAGAATTTGATAAATCACTCGCAGAGCAACACAGATAACAACATGATTAATGCAGTGGCGGAAACAGCCTGGGTTCAATTCTTTACAGCACTGTTTGCGTCCCCTCATTCTACAAGAAACCTGCGAGTAGAGCTGACGCAGTCACCTTGGGCCGATCTATCCGACAAAGCAGACATATCTAGGGCCATTCAGAAGTTGAAATCCTCTAGAGCCCTGGGCCCCGATGGCCTCTCCATCTTGGACCTTAAAACTCACATCAAGGAATGGGTTCCCTTCGTTAGCCTTCTGTTCAAACACTGTGCTGACAGCAAGAAAATCCCACTATCCTGGGCCAAAGCCATAGTAATACCCATCTATACAAAAGGAAGCCGAGAAGAACCAGGCAACTATCGGCCCATTGCTTTGCTGGATATTCTGGGAAAACTCTTTGCCTCCCTACTGCTGTACCGGTTTCGCCGCTGGGTGCTTTCGGCTCCCTGCAGAGATCCCTTTCAAGTCGGTTTCAAGAAGAACGGAAGCACGACGGTTAACATCTTCATACTAAACATCCTGAAAGCAAAAATTAAACAAGGGGCTCCTACGGTATACGCAGCTTTCATCGACCTATCGCAGGCTTCCGATAAAGTAGATAGAAAGCTTCTGTGGAATAAGTTGAAGCATTGGAATTGCCCGGAGGCCATCCTGAATCCAATAATGGCGCTGCATTCGAACACCACGCTTATGGTTCGTCTGAACAAACAAGGGTCGCTGTCAAAGGAAATCGCAGCCAAAAGAGGAGTCAAGCAGGGCTGTCCTTTGGCCCCGGCCCTGTTTTTAGCCTTTTTAGGCGATTTCAAAGACTCAGAACCTATGGTGCGTTCCTTTCCCCCGAATTTCGGTGGCTCCAAGATATCCCGCATTTTATATGCGGATGACATGATTCTGCTTGATCAGACGCCCATTGGCCTCCAACGCCAGCTGGAAAACTTAGCCCAATATATGGTATCCAACAACTTGTCCATAAACAAGCTAAAAACTAAAATCATGATCTTCTCAAAAAACCGCCCGTCGACGAAAATTATCAGGCCCTGGTCGGTCCACCAAACAAAAATTGAAGTGGTTTCCCAATTCAAATATCTTGGAGTAATTCTTGATGGCAGCACTCATGACGCCAAAATGCAGGACCATCTTTGGGCAAAAGCAAAATCTTTAACTTCGCAATTAAGAATGGTGGACCGCAAGTATGGCAAATTCTCTTTGATTCCGGCCATTAATTTTTACAAAGGAAAAATGGTTCCGGCATTGACTTACGGTATGGATGCCACACTTTCCATACCTACTTCTTTTTGGCAGAAACTGGAAGGTTTCATCTGGAAATCTGTTCTCGGCCTTCCTAACTCTGTTCCTATTGCGGCCGTAAGAAGAGAGCTGGGCCTTTTATCACTAAGTGCCACGGTGAATGCTTTGTCTTTAGCACCATTTAGAAAGACTCTTTTAACAGACGGACTCCCCATCTTCAACATCATCGCCCAAGAGATGGCTTCCTCAGAGTGCAAGACTCTTGTGAACTGGGCTGAACGCCAAAAAAATAAACTGCAGGAGATTATGTGCTCCGTGGACGATCTGATCACCAACCCAGTTAGAGTCGCCAAAAAACTGAAGGATCTGGATTGGATAACAACCAACGACCAAGTACAAGCATGTAAGCTGCTGACCCATCTTCCTCCTACGTTCAATAGACTGCACACTCCTCTAGCCTATTGTTCGAAATTTCCAGACAGAAAATTAAGATCTACCTTTTTAAGAGCACGTTTGAATTTACTCCACACAAGAGAAATCTTGACAATAAGACAACAAACAGCCACAAAAAGCTGTAGGCTATGCAAAGTCTCAGACTCTATTGAGACAGTTCGTCACCTTCCTTTGCATTGTCCCTCCTTAACGAATGAACGCACCGCTTTCCTATCACCCTGCTGGCTCGACCCCCGTCTGATAGAAGAAAATACTTGGTGGTGTCGTCTCATTTCAGGGGAGAAAACCCACTGGGTGATAGCCTCAGCCAAACTGTTGGAAGCAGCGTTTATGAAAATCAACGCTGTGGGATTTAGCGAAATTTAGTAAGGTGCTTCGCGCTACCCGATTCCGCACGATGTAAGGTGCCTCACGGAAATTCGCTTTGTAACACACAGGTCAAGCATAGTCTACCTGTTATCAGACTTGAATTCTGCATTCTGCTTACTTGATTAGTTTGCTTGATTTTGCTGTTTGCTGTTCAGCCTTGTAAAAATCATATTTCGAAGGGATTGTGTCCTCCGACGTATACCTCATCTTAGATATCTCCTTCCAGCTCTGCTGGCCTCGGAAAATGTTTTCTCTAGATGGCGCTGCACGTCGACGTCCTCTGAGTCGATGTCCCTCGACAGCCGCCCTATCGAGGCCGACGTCATCCTGGCTATAAAGGCCGCGCGCAGCGCCCGTTGCTCAGTTCCGTTTTTCGGCGCTTACTCAGTGCCTCGGAATACCGTTGCTCAGTTTTTGTCAGGTTAAACCTATTTACCTTGAGTTATTCGATCCGTACTCGATGGCTTCTTCGTCGGAACCGACAACTCCTCAATCCGGCTTCAAAAAATGCCGAGATTGTGGGAAAAAGATGTCGCTGACTGACCCTCACAGAGTTTGTCTGTGGTGTTTGGGAGCTGAACACCATTGTTCGGAGTGCGAGGACTGTATGTCCATGACAGCTAAGGCCCTGAAGGAGCGTAGGGGGAAGCTGGAGAAAGGTAAGACTTTTAAAGCTTCTTCTTCGTCGACGAAGTCGAGACATTCGTCTCCTCGTCACCATTCGCGCTCCAGATCTCGGAGTGGGTCTCATCACTCCTCGAGATCGAAGCACTCGAAGAGGAGACGTCGAAGATCCCCTTCTCCGTCTTCCTCTTCCTCTGTTTCGCCAAAGAGAATCCCGTGCCCCACGAAACATAGTTCCCGGGCTGAATGGGAGGAATTCCGCAAAAATATGATGAGTGTCTTCGAGAAAGCGGCCTCGACCCCCTCAAAGACTACTGAGAGAGATGCTCTGGTCGAAAGACCCGAAGGTCAAAAACGCCGCGAGTCGCAGTACCCGGCGAAGGAAACCTCTCGAGCGCGTCACGAACCCTCGAGTAGGACTATGACCTCCAAACCTTCCTCGAAGGTTCCGTCGACACCGTCGACAAAGGTTCCGTCGAGGTCGATGTCTTCGACGCCGTTGTCGAAGGGACCTTCGACACACGAGTCTGTCGACTCGACGCCAGCTTCGACACCGGTGTCGACGCCAAGAAAAGTCACGGTTACGGCACACCCAGTGACTATCCCCAGGTCCTCGGCATCGATGGCTTCGAGATTGTTGAGTAGAATCCCAATTCTGTCGAGGTCTTCGAGGCCTCCGCCTTTGTTTTCGACGCCACGCTCGAAGCCTTCGACGTCGGCGTCGACATCGACGTTTTCGAGGCCGATTATGACAAGTTCGGCACCCTCTGCCTTGGAAATGGGGTTCACACCCTTTATAAGTTCAGAACAATTGAGAACTATGTCCTCAATATTGGAAGAGGGTGAATTGTCTGAACAGGAAGACACATTTGAGTTGCAGGGACCTGTAACCCCAATTAGAGAGGAATTTTCCTCTGAAGAACGCAGGTTAAAGGCTCTTCATGATTCCTTACATGAGGCAAGTGGGTTAGACACCTCCCCTGAGGTGGAGTTTGCTAGGCCAGACCCGGGGGAACATGCTGAAACCCCCTATAGAGCCTTAATGGCCAGGATCACAGAGTTTATGGGGTGGTCTGCACCTTCACAATCTTTCCAACAAGATGACCTCACAAATATTCTTGACAAAGGCCCACAGGAGGATCCTGTGGTGCCTTTTCATAAAGCTCTTCAGAGGAAGATCATGACGAACTGTGAAACCCCAGATGTCGTACCAGCAGTAAATAAAAAACTGTTTACAAAGTACAGGGTATCCTCTACAGACCCGGAGTTTTTGTCTAAACACCCATCCCCAGAAAGTCTGGTGGTACAGGCAGCATCCTCTACCGATGTCAAGACGGCTTATCCTACCGTCCCACAGGACAGGGACCATAAAAAATATGATGCTATGGCAAAGAAAGTCTTTTCGGCATGTAGCATGACGTTAAAATCTGTTAATGCTACTTGCACCCTTGCTAGGTTCAGCCATACACTTTGGGAGTGTGCTTCTACAGCGGCTGACTGCATCCCGGAGGGAGAAGAAAGGGATGCGTTCCTGAATATTATACAGGACGGTAAAGACGCTATGTGCGAATCCCTCCAGACGGGCATTGATTCGGCTGACAGTATCAGCAGAGCAATGGCGGCAAGTACAACAACCAGGAGATTCGCTTGGTTGAGAAAGTCTGGTTTTGCCCCAGATGTGCAAGCCAGGCTCTTGAACATGCCATTCGATGGCTCTTCTTTGTTTGGGAAAAAGGCGGATGACAGTTTAGAGAAACTGCAAACTTCAAAAGCAGCTGCAAAATCCCTAGGCGCTGCAATCCGTCAGACACCTTTTCGTCCCACAGGAACCTCTGCGAGGGGCAAAGGGGACAAAGAAGAACTACCCGAGGTGGACGGGGTAGATATTCAAAAGCCGCAGCAACAGCAGGTGCCTCTTTACCATCGGCATCTGCATCAGCCGCTCCAAAACCACTCTGAGGACTTCCCTCACAGGACACCTGTAGGTGTCAGGTTGACTCAACATCTGGCGGTATGGCAGGCTATCACATCAGATGCTTGGGCATTGGAGACAGTTGCCCAAGGTTACTGCCTACCTTTCCTACGTATACCTCAGAGTCATCCACCGGGGATCAGCTCTCAGAAAGCTCCAGATCCGCTCCTCTTGCAGGAAATTTTGGACCTGCTAGAGAAAGGTGCCATAGAACCGGTACCTGTAGCGGAGAGGAACAAAGGCTGGTACTCCCCTTACTTTCTCATTCCAAAGAAAGACAGAGGACTGAGACCCATCTTGGACTTGCGAGAATTGAACAAATTCCTCAGGAAAGACAAATTCAAGATGGTCACTCTTTCTCAGATCCTCCAGGCCCTCCAGTTCCAGGACTGGTTGGTATCTCTGGACCTTCAGGACGCTTATTTCCATGTGCCTATCCATCTCAAACACAGGAAATACCTGAGGTTCGCAATTGGCAACTCTAACTATCAATTTCGAGTGCTGCCATTTGGGCTGACCTCCGCCCCGAGGGTCTTCACCAAGTTAATGTCGGTAGTGGCGGCAAGTCTAAGGAGGGAAGGGATTCACGTCTACCCCTACCTAGACGATTGGTTGATCAGAGCTGTTTCTTCGGAACAAGCTCAGATCCAGCTAAATCACGTGTGCCACTCCCTTCACAGACTGGGATTCTCCCTCAATTTAAAGAAGTCACAAATGATACCATCGCAGAGACTCCAGTTCATAGGAGCGATCCTGAACACTTCCCTGGGAAAAGCCTCGCCACCAGAGGTGAGGGCTCAAGATATTCTACAGATGGTTACCAAGTTCCAACATGATATGATATGATATGATATGGTATTTGTAACGCGCCTATACACAGGTGTTTCAAGGCGCGAAACATGCCCAATGTCTCCCAGCCTTCGACTTTTTGAGGTTGCTAGGCCTCATGGCATCCTGCATTTTCCTAGTGCCAGAGGCTCGCCTGAGAATGAGATCCCTCCAGTGGGCACTGAGGACTCAGTGGTCACAATTCTCAGGGAGAATGACAGATCTTCAGGTTCCCGGCAGGGTGGCTCGAGACCTTCAGAGGTGGGCCTGTCAGGAGAACATTCTGAAAGGAGAACAGTTTTGGCAACCCTGGCCGGAGATAACAGTAGTCACGGATGCCTCACTCACGGGGTGGGAAGCCCACGCCAACGACTTGACCATCAGCGGTCGTTGGTCTCCATCGGAGTCCAGACTACATATCAACCTGTTAGAGCTGAGAGCCATCAGACTTGCGCTGAAGGCGTTCCTGCCAGCTGTACAAGGGAAAAACGTCCTGATAATGACGGACAACATGGTGGCCATGCATTACCTCAACAAAAGAGGAGGCGTAGGATCACTACCCCTGTGCAGAGAGGCGATGCAGCTCTGGTTTTGGGCAATTCAAGAAGGAATCTCTCTATCGGCAGTTCACCTAGGCAGAGAGAAGAACTTGACAGCGGACGCTCTGAACAGGCATAGCACAGTCTCCCACGAGTGGGAGCTAGCTCAGGAAGTCCTTCAAGAGATCTTCGCCCTTTGGGGAACCCCTCAGGTAGATCTGTTCGCCACCAGCCTCAACAGAAAATGCGATCTGTTCTGCTCAAGGGAATTTCCCCCGAGAGGAGCTCTGGGAGACGCGTTCATAGTGGACTGGGAGTTTCCGCTTCTGTACGCATTCCCACCGGTCCCTGTCATTCCTCAAATGATCAGGAGGTTGAGAAGATTCCGGAGAGCCATGATCCTAATTGCCCCGGATTGGGCCAGGAGAACGTGGTACCCGGACCTTCTAGACTTGTCCATCTACCCTCCAATTCGACTTCCACTCAGAGAGAACCTACTCTCACAGAACGGAGGTCAGGTTCTCCATCCAGACATCAAACCCCTCAACCTTCACGCTTGGCTTCTGAAAGGCTGAGGTACAAGGATTGGGACCTCCCTGATGATGTTATGGAGGTGTTGCTTTCGGCAAGGAGGCCAGCAACAAAGTCTTTATACCGCTGCCGTTGGAACAGATTTTGCAGCTGGTGTAGAGAACAGAATATCGACCCTTTTTCATGTGGTACACCAATGGTTTTGTCCTTCCAACTATATTTGGCAAATTCAGGCCTTCAAGTTGGCACCATTAAGGGCTATCTCGCAGCGCTATCCATATTTAAGTGCACTGCGGAAGAACCATCCTATTTCAAGTTACCCTTGGTAAAACAATTTCTAAAGGGGTTAACCAATGTTTATCCCCCAAGACCATTCCAAGTTCCCCTATGGGATTTAAACTTAGTCCTAACTTTCCTGATGGGCACACCTTTCGAACCACTCCATTCTTGTTCGTTAAGATTCCTTACCCTTAAAACTGTTTTATTAATAGCACTTACATCTGCTAGAAGGGTGAGCGAATTACAAGCTCTTTCTTGTAAACCCCCTCACATTATCTTTCACAAAGACAAAGTTGTCCTGCAAGTGAAGCCTAATTTCCTCCCAAAGGTGCTGAATTCCATATCACTCAGAAGATTACCCTACCATCTTTCTATCCTCCTCCTCACCCGGGGAAAGAGGAAGAGAGGTTACACAGGCTAGACCCTAGAAGGGCTTTAAGTTTTTACATCAGTAGACTAGCCAGGATAAGACAGGCAGACCAGCTGTTTGTAGGATACACAGGTCACAAGCTAGGGTTACCAATAACTAAGCAGACCATTTCCAGATGGATCATTCTAGCCATTCTGGAATGTTATAAACTGGCAGGAAAAGAGCCCCCTCAAAACCTTAGGGCTCATTCGACCAGAAGTATTGCAGCTTCATCGGCCCTCAAAAGAGGTGTGCCGGTTAAAGACATCTGTGCGGCCGCTACATGGTCGTCTGTCCATACCTTTACACGATTTTACAACTTGGATTCCTCCTCCAGTCAAGAGACTAGGTTTGGAAGGGCTGTACTGCATTCTATTCATCAATAGAAGACAGCATGAAGTCAGTACTCCCTCCTCCAATGATAGAATACTGCTATGGGAGCCTATCTAAGATGAGGAATACGTCGGAGGACACAATCCCTTCGAAGAACAAGTTACTTCTTACCTTGTAACGTTCTTTCGACGGGATGCTCCTCCGACGTATTCCTCATCGGCCCTCCCATCCATCCCCGCAGTTCTACTTCCCTTGTTGTTGCAGCTTACGCTCCTTCAGGGTGATTAGTTTTGTCAGGGCTGGGCCACGTGTTGGGGCCAAAAAGCAGATTGCAGCCACTGTGGGGGCTGCAGAAGGGGTGTTAGCCCCCCTAAAAAGCCCTACCCAGTACTCAAGGCGGGTTCTCCATCCCTTTTGCAGAAAGAAGTCCCTGGGATGGAGAACCGCCTTGGAACTACATTTCCCAGCAGGCCGTGCCTTGCACGAGCCTGCTGTCAGGAAATGCCACGCCCGCGCTAATGCGCATGCGCGAGCCGCGCCATCGGGACGACGCTCGCAATTCCGGACGCAGAGGAGAGAAGACGTGTTTCATCTGAGCTCCGGCAGGCACGCCTACGCGGGGCATAAGCTTCCGCCTGAACACCCCAGGCCCCGCCCACAACCAAAGATAAGTTTCTCTTTTTGAAGCACTTGTTGTCGGCTGTGCTTTCGGCTGGGATTGTCGGTTTAGATACCGAACCGCGAACTGGGGCAGAGGCACGAGAAGCATCGCGCACGAGTCCCCTTGTAAACTGGGAATCCATACATAGACCCTGCATGATTCGGGCAATGCCGTGACTAATTGCCCACGCACTGAATGCGGGGAAAACATTCCTGAGGCAACTCGGAGTGAAGTCAACTACGAGTTGTTTTCGCCCGCACTGACAATGTGTTTTGGTATTTTGCAGTGAAAGCTGAGCGTACTTCGGCTGAGCGTACTTTGGCTGAGCACACAAACAAGTCAGGAGGACCGGAGGCACCAGCCAGCAATCAGAGCTAAGTGCAGGTTTTGGTGCATGAGAATAATGTGAGGGGGGGTTGGTGTTCACGCACATGATTTGGGAAGCATGCTGCATGAGTTAATGCCGGTGTGCTTCATGTTGCTGCTGCACTGGTCAGCACTTTAATGTCATAAGTGTCCTACTGCACTGGTCAGCACTTTAATGTCATAAGTGTCCTACTGCACTGGTCAGCACTTTAATGTCATAAGTGTCCTACTGCACTGGTCAGTACTTTAATGTCGTAGTGTCCTGGTTTAGGAGCCCCAGTACAAAGGCTCCCTTCGAAGGGCACACAGTGTGGGTGAGGTGCATGAGTGCATGGGCGGAGTTTGTCCATCGGAGCGGCGCACAGGAGCCGAGGAGTATGTTTCCCTAAAGAACCCCCACCTATCCATAACAACTTCCTAACCCTCTTTCCGGTTATCCTGAACTCCCTCTACCCATCCAAACCAACGGACCCTAACCCTCTTTCCCCGGCGGGTCAAGGTGGCCTGTGGTTCTTACATTCCAGGTGCTAAGACCCAACGGGGAGGCAGGTGTTTGTGCTGCCTCTGCGCCAGACAACAGGAGCCTGACAAGTTTAGTCCAGAAAGCATTCTTGTGGGCTACAAAACGGAACTGAGCAACGGGCGCTGCGCCCGGCCTTTATAGCCAGGATGACGTCGGCGTCGATACGGCGGCTGTCGAGGGACATCGACTCGGGGGACATCGACTCGGAGGACGTCGACGCGCAGCGCCCTCTAGAGAAAAAAATGTCCAAGGCCAGCAGAGCTGGAAGGAGGTATCTAAGATGAGGAATACGTCGGAGGAACATCCCGTCGAAAGAACGTTACAAGGTAAGAAGTAACTTGTTCATTTTGATTATATACAAGTAAATAAATAAAAAAATAATAGAACCATTTGGATAGAGCAGCAAATCTATAGATATTATTAGAAATGATGCCAACACATTAGATATTCAGGCAAACCGTGTGTCTCCTAATGTTACTATAGATACGGCGTTGCAGATTTCTTTGCAATCTGATAATTCTTCGATACGCCGTAATGCTGAAATGACATCTAATAATGTGAACCTGGCCATTGGACAAAGTCTTAATATATCCCTGCTGAGTACCCGGTCAATGGATAAATATCCTGTAGACATTCTTTGTCATAATGTGTGTTAAGGAAACATGGTTGAAGGATTCCAGTGGCCCTACTATTGACTTAACCATGCCTGAAGCTTACAGGGTTTTTGCCAGAATATAGAGTACAGTAAAGGTGGTGGAGTTGCAATTTTAGCCAGACAAGAGATTGGCCTCTTTCAATGTCCTATTATTTGTGAGGGATGTGAAATGATATTGCTTAAATTCACCCCCTGCATTAACATCATTTTGCTATCCCATCCCCTAGTGATATGCCCTCTTTTAACGGAGATATATCTACTAAATTAACCTCTCTAGATAGGCCCAACAGTCTTACTATTTTACTGCAAGACTTCAACAGATGGCTTGGTAATAATTTGGATATCGAAGCCATGTCTTGAGAGCATATATTAAATGATCATAATTATGTGATCCACAGTAAAAAATAAAGACCCAACCCATGTTAAGGGTAATGTGCTGGATTGGGTGGCAGCAACAAATCTTCAAATTGGCCCTATATGTACCAGACCTTGTGTCTGGTCATATCACTTGTTTGTTCAATTGAACTTACATTGCCTACGAAGACTATTCAGGGAAAGAACGTGATTAAAAATGTCTCCAGTAGAAGTTTCAACAATATGCCAATAGGTGAATTAGGAGACTGTATGCTCAGACTCATGGAGGCTACATCAGACGTTGACTCACATTATGCACTGGCAGCAGGCTATGAACATTTTTTGACTGCTTTTTTGAACCGAGTGGTTCCTAAGAAAAATAAGACCATCGGAGAAAGACCTAATAATCACTGGTTTACCTCTGCCATTACTGCACGTAAACCGGGGAAGAGAAAAGCAGAACGCAGCTGAGCAAAAGACATGACAAAGAAAAATAAAGGCATGTGGAAATCCCTCATAAAAATATACAGGAAGGAGATTTGTGAAGCTAAAAGAGACTACTTTAACACACAGATTTAAGAGTCGGGCAGTGACACTAAAAAGGTTTTCAAAATTCTTTAGGAAATTAGAGAAACCCCAGACTCAGTCAGATGTTTTTACTCCCACGAATGAGGACTGTACAGAGGTACAATCAGCCTTTGCAGATTAAATTAAGAAAACCCACTCAAAAATACTTAATAGTACGACAATAGATATCAATTTTGATATAGATAAAGTTCTAGATATATCTCTCTCATCTGCGAAATCGTTTTTTACATTTAAGCCTATTTCGTAGTATAAAATCGAGACTATATTAGGGAAAATGCGCACGACAACATGTCCGAGGGACGTCGTTCCGTTAAAGATCATTCTTAATAATGTCAAGCTAATGTACCTTCTTTACTAAAAAATTGTAAATAAAATTGCTATGGCTCAACTACAAGAACATTTGGAAGAAGCAGCTGTCTTTCATCCTCGACAATCAGGCTTCATGTCTCACCACGGCACAGAGTCTGCACTGGTAGATCTGCAGACACAGATGCTGAATGTCGTTGACAAAAGGAAATCGGGGCTGTTGATTTTATTACACCTATTAGTAGCCTTCAATCTTTTAAAGCATGATAAACTTGTTACCATTTTGGCCACTACAGGGGGCTTTTCTGAAAAGGTCTCAGAATGGGTCAAGTAACTTCTCAGAAATAGGTCAAAAGTGTCCTGGGGAAATGCCACGTTGAAGCAATCTTTGATTACCTGTGGTGTGCCCCAGGGTGCTTGCCTCTCCCCCGCACTCTTTAACGTGTACATACGCTCCCTATGTGATCTATTGGAGAGTTTGAATGTACAATTTACCAACTATGCTGATGACCCTCAGCTCATTGTTGAGCCGAGTAGAACTTATGCTAAGAAAATCTCCCATCTTTTTGAAAAAGTTCAAAAATGGAGGTCTACAAACTGGATCTGCCTTAACGGTGCTAAGACCAAGCTCCTCATTTTTGGCTCTAATCAGGCAAGATAACCACAGTATTGATGTAGTACAGAAGATGAAACCCTTAGGAGTCTTTTTTGAAGCCTCCATGGGGGTGGATGCACATATAGATAACGTAGTGAAGAAGTCCCAAAATCATCTGCGGCTGCTGCGGTTGGTTAAGCCATACGTTTCTATAAAAAAAACTGCACAACACTGGTAACTGCAACTATAATCCTGAGGCTTGATTTTGCAATGCATTGCTGAGTGATGCAGGTAAGGGCTGTATAAAAAATAAATAAAAAAAAAAAAAAATCAGGTTTTGCAGAACAATGCTGTTCTACACATACAAGGGACCTGCACTGGCTGCCAGTCTCAGCCAGAATCTTGTTCAAGGTCAATGTTCTAACACAGGTAATAATACAGGGCGCCTGGCTAGGTCCTGATATGCCCGGGCGGGTGAACGTATATTCAAACAAAAAATGAGGATGGGAGACCCACACTTTTGAGATTCAGGATAATTTTAGCTTAATCTCTAAATTTTGGTGATGATACATAAAATATATCAATTGTTTGCATAATAACAGACAGACGGACAGTTGTACATTTGATATGTAGGTGTATCCCTGCTGATAGTCAAGCCGTTGCTGTGACGTTGGACATGCAAAAGGCCTTCGACACTGTCTTGGCCCTTTTTATTTCAAGTGTTATTTAACTATGGGTCCTTACTTCAACTCATGTATATGTCTATTGTATTGACACCCATTTGCCCATGTCCGTACCAATGGTAGGTGCTCCCCAACTGTAGTGTTGGAAGGCGGTACGAGACAAGGATGCCCGTTGTTCCCGCTGCTGTTTGCACTGGTGATCGAACCATTGGCCAACCTGATCCGGGATAAGTTCAGAGGGGCCGGTTTACCCCTGAGCTGGAGGCCTCAAGTAATTTCATTGCATGCGGATGATATTCTTTTGTACATCAGAGACCCCGACATACACTTATATAAGGTATTAGCAGCAGTGGTGGAATTTGGCCAACACTCTGGCGTGCGTCTGAACTCCTCCAAATACGAGCTATTTACATTGACGGAGGTCACGCGAAGACCGTTAGCTGCCGCTGGCCTCTCATGGGCAGCATGGTATTTTCGGTATCTGGGAATCAGAGTAGCTTGCACTAAAGCTTTGACTTGTAAATTGAATTATGGTGACTATTTGACAAAGTTGAAGACTAAACTGGAAAGATGGGGCCATATCCCACTGTCACTCGCTGGGAAATTGGCCCTGATAAAGATTTTTGTTCTACCCAAATGATTGCAATATTGCCATAATATTTTTCTGTGGCCAGGTAGAAAAATTCTTCTCTGAACTACTGGGGCTGTGCTCTTCATTTGTTTGGGCAGGGGGAGCAGTGCACACAAGGTGGGCAGGTTTGACTCAACCATATGAGAAAGGTAGCCTGATAGCTCCAGACTTTGAACCATATTACCTAGTGGCACAACTACATTATGCTACATATTGGCTGGAGGGTGAGTTAGATGTGCTTCGTGTTCGGCTAGATCGACTGCAGATGGGATCCTCCTCCACGATACTTCTGCTTGACGAGAATGCATATTGTAATACACATGTACTAGACCCAATTGGTGCAACAAGGGATGCCTGGGTTAGGTTGAACAGGAAGACGAAGACACTGGACCCATATGATGGCAATTTAGCGATCTGGGGCCTGACGGCAGTGAAACCCACCACCGACAAATCTTTAGAGGGTATGGAGGGGGGCTGGGATTCCAGGAATGGCAGACTTATTCACTGCAGGGAAGTTTATTGAATGGGATGAAGTGAACCTTTTGGTCAGAGATACGCCACTCCAAAGACTGCAATACTTGCTTATCAGATCAGCTATTGCTGGACATTGGCCACAGTTCCCCTCTGAACCTAGCACACATGCATGCTTGAATTACATAATGTCACAAGAGGGAGGCAAGAAAAGCATTTTGACCTTATACAAGCTCACGCAAATAATGTTGGGTAACAATGGGCCGGATAATAGGAAGAAATGTTCAGTTAACCTGGGGGTTGAGATCTTGGAGACTTTGTGGAACCATCAATGTCAATTGATAACAGGCGTTTCAATTAATTCTATACATCGCCTCATCCATTTTAAAATGATTAACAGACTGCATTACACTCCAGCCACTCTTTCGAAGTTCGGTTCATCTGAAGTTAAGTGTTCCGGATGCTGCAGCCCAGAGGATAACATAGTACGTAGGTTATGAGACTGCCCCAAAATAGCAGAACACTGGAGTGAGATCAGGGCTATTTTGGATGATATAATGGGACAGGAACTACACGTCACATTTGTGCAATGTATACTGGGAAAATGGGGACGGTACAGAGTAAACTGCTAAATCTAGGCTTACTAATGGCTAAAAGAACTATTTTACAATGCTGGACAAGAAAGTGTCCCCCCCACATGGTAGGATTGGCTTCATGAGATGATCTCGGCTAACAACATAGAAGAACTCTATATGTCACTCATACCACAGACTCACTGCCCTAAAGATATATGGCATGACATCCGCTTGTATTTGGCCAACGCTTCTCATGACTGATGGAGACGATGTTTGGTAGGTATGATGTGCAGCCCTTCAATGCTGGTAGAGCCTTTATTCGGGTTCCTGCATCTAGTGCCTCAAGGGATTCTTCGTTGCATGTCAGTAATGGATCTCCATACTGCTTTACTTAGGCTCTATGTGAAATTACCTTTTATTAAAGGACTCAAGAGAAAACCAGGTTACTCACCGTAGTGACCACCTTACTCCTAGTCCATAGTCTCCTTTCCTCCATACTTATGGGACATCTCTGCGTCCTGTGGGACGGGACGTGAGCACTTTGTAAAAAGCATCCAAAAATGTTTTTCAAAAATGTGTCCTTCCTCTCCTACTTGCGCGGGGCCTGGCATGCAGCCGTAGCCCCGCATACCTTGGCTCCGCCCCGCGGATCGCCCATCAGTCCTTTTCTATCGCCAGGTCAGAGACCTATTAGCAATAACAGAGGAACCTTATTAGAGGGGACGCCGGGCGTATGGAGGAAAGGGGACTATGGACTAGTAGTAAGGTATCACTACGGTGAGTAACTTCGTTATACTCCTATGTCCCGTCCCCTTTCCTCGATACTTATGGGAGATTCCCAAGCACTCCTAACAGGAACTACGGGTGGATGAAATACCCCTTACTGAAAAAGGTTCTTCAGCACAGCCTGACCAAACTGAGCATCAGCTCTTGAGCTCATGTCAAGCAAGACAATAATGCTTACAAAAAGCAGATGGGGAGGCCCAAGTAGCTGCCCTAGCGATGGACTCCCAGGGGACATATTTCTGAAAAGCAACCGCGGCTGCCTTGCCCCGCACCAAGTGTGCATGAATGGCCTTAGGGGGCTTCAGCCCTTGGACGGTGAAAGACTCCGTAATGCAGGTGGCGATCCACCGAGAAATAGTCGCCTTAGACGCCTGCTTACCCTGAGGGTTACCAAAGGTCACAAACAGTTGAGAAGAACTCCTAAGCTCGGAAGATCTGTCCAGATAGAACTTTAGAGCCCTTCTGACATCGAGACAATGCAGAAACCTTTCTGCCTCTGAGGTAGGGTTCGGAAAATAGACCGGCAGGGAGATCGACTGATTCAGATGGAATTCAGTTACCACCTTCGGCAGGAAAGCACGACTCGTCCATAGGACTACCTTATCCTTGTGAAAGACCAAAAAGGGATGCTCCACCGACAAGGCCTGGAGCTCACTCACCCGCCTCGCTGACGTAACGGCGACCAAAAAGGACACTTTCCAGGATAGGTACTTGAGGTCCACCGTGGCCATTGGTTCAAAAGCAGGGGAGTTGCTAGGTCTGGAAAAGACCCGGGGCTAAGCTGATGTCGGAACTGTTGGGACTGGGGGCTAGCTAGTCTTTTGGTTGTAGCTCCTGAGATTCTATAGGGGGCTACAACCGAAAGATCAGGGGCTATAGCCCCCTTAGCCCCACCCTAGCAACGCCCCTGTTCAAAAGGCTTATGGCACAACGTCATCAGGACTACATTTAGATCCCACGGCGGGTGCGGACTACGAATTGGAGGGTAGAGGCATGTCAAGCCTGCAAAATGCCTCTTAACCACTGGATTACAAGAGAGTAAGAACATTGGTCTGTAGAAACATAAGCCGAGACCGCTGAAAGGTAAGTTCTGCATGACAGAACGTGAACACCTGACTCTGCTAGGAAGGATACGAAGGACAGCAGTGTGTCAATCGTAGCCCCCCTTGGGTCCAACCGTTTTTTCAAACACCAATGACAGAACCTGAGCCATTTACTTCTGTATTGGGATCTAGTCGAGGGTTTCCTGGCTGCCTGAATAATACGCATGTTATCCGCAGACAAGTTAAGATGTTCTAAAGACTTGAACTCGGGCACCATGCCGCCAAGCTGAGCGATTGTGGGGAGGGGTGCCACATCTGCTGTTCCCCCTGATGAAGAAGATCGGGGGTCACTGGTAACCTGATCGGCGGATACACCGTCAGGTGTTGAAGTTCTGAGAACCAAAACCTGGCCGGCCACCACGGGGCTATGAGTAGAAGGGAACAGTTCACCGAGTTCTTCAGCTTCCAAATTGCTCGATGGACTAGAGGCAGAGGCGGGAAGGCGTAAGCTCTCATGTTGTGCCATGGAATCTCGAGAGCATCCCCTAGAGAGAAGGCTCCCAGCCCCGCTCTGGAGGCATACTGAGGAAGCTTCTTGTTTACCGCAGTAGCGAAGAGGTCCACCTCCAGTGTGCCCCAAGGCAAGAAAATCCATGAGAGGAACTCCGCCTTCAACTCCCACTCGTAGCTGACCACTGTCTGCTGGCTGAGGGCCTCAGCTCTGACATTCAGCTGGCCCGGGATGTGCACTGCAAGCAGCCAAACACCATGAAGCACAGCCCACTCCCAAATCTGGATGGACAGGTCCACGAGAGGGGGAGACTTGGTTCCCCCTTGCTTGTTGATGTAATACATCAACACTACATTGTCCGGGCGTATGCAGACCACCTTGTTGGCTATGATCGGTCTGAACACTCTGAGCGCTAGGAAGATCGCCAGAAGCTCTAAATGACTTATGTGGAGGAGCTTGTCCTGAGGCGAACAGAGATCCAAGACCTGAAGTGAATCTAACGTCGCACCCCACCCCAGGAGGGAGGAGTCCGTCGTGATTGTCACTGTAGAGGCTGGGTCCTGAAACCCTGCACCCACCGACAGGTTGCTGAGAGATGACCACCATTCCAGGTCCACTCTCATGGAAGCCAGAATCATTATCAGCTTGGAATCCGGATCCACAGCCTGACGCCAAGCACTCCGAAGAGCCATCTGGGTCCACCTCATCTTGAGACGAGCAAGAGGAAGAGCCAACACGCACGAGGCCCAGAAGCCTCTGGAACCACCAGGCCGACATGCTCTCCGACTGCGCAAACATCTGACACGTGGCTAACAGATCCGCCATCCTGTCCCCGGTAGGGTACACTCTGCAGTCGATCATGTTCCAGCGAAAACCCAGGAAAATCAAGTCCTGCAAGACCGTCATGGAAGATTTCCGCCAGTTCACCGACAGCCCAAGAGGGAACAGGAGCTGAAGGAGAGACTGAAGATTGCCCACTGCTTTCAACGGACAAGGGCTGCGTAAGAGCCAGTCATCCAAATACGGATACACATGGATACCCTGCAGACGAAGATAGGCCGCAATCACCGACATAATCTTCGTGAAGACACGCAGCGCTGAACTGGAAGTGCTCCTCTCCCAAAGAGAAACGGAGATATCTCCTGTGTGGATTCCAAATCAGAATATGCATGTATGCATCCTGAAGATCCACCACATTGAGCCAATCGCCCATCTGCAAGGAGGACCGTATCTGGCTGGGCGAA
The DNA here is from genome assembly GCF_040938575.1 of Ambystoma mexicanum. Taxonomy (NCBI): domain Eukaryota; kingdom Metazoa; phylum Chordata; class Amphibia; order Caudata; family Ambystomatidae; genus Ambystoma; species Ambystoma mexicanum. The sequence continues at coordinate 1,053,572,766 of NC_090927.1, read as the reverse complement.
TCATCTTGAATTTCTCTTGGGGTAGGAAAAGATTGAACTGGGAAAGGTGTAGGATGGTGCGCAGGCCAGCCTGGTTTGGGTTTGGGCACCGTAAACAGCCGGGAGTAGAAGCCCTCCCCTCGTTCCCTGAGGGGAACGGGTTCCACAGCTCTGAGGTCCAGAAGTTTCTGAACCTTGGCTTTAAGGGAGGGCGAGCCCGAAAGCTGAAAAGGAGGGTTGAAGGGTGGGGTAGGGGTAGGTGTAGGGGTAAGCGGAAGCCCACCCGAGCGACTGACAAGACCCATCTGTCTTTGGTGATGGTCTGCCACGCCTCCCAATGAGATGTAATGCGTCCTCCCACCGGGGTCTCGTGCGAGCGCAGAGAACCCTCATTTTGTAGTTTTTTCAGTGGTGTTGCCACCTGAACCTGAGGAGGAGGCTGAGGAGCGGAAGAAAAACCGAGTCCGTTGTTGCCTACAACGGTTATTCCCCGAAGAGGTATTCACTCTGCGAGATTTCTGGTCAAGGAAGCCCCTAAAGCCAGAGGAGGGTCGGCTTTGCGACAACGATCTCTGGGTTTTGAAAGGGGGCTTAACAGGGACCGACAAGGACTTAGCTGTCTGAGTGCTATCCTTTGTCTTGGTGAGCTCTACATCTGTTGTAGAATGAAAGAGCTCCTTACCATCGAACAGAAGGTCCAACACCTTGTCCTGCACTTCTTTTGAGAATTTAGTGGCATGCAGCCACACCTGCCGTGAGGTATCAACCCCGAGCCGAGGTGTCTACGTGATGAGCCGCAGCCTCCAGGAGATCCTGGGCCAAGACCCTGGCGTCGGATAATCCTGCCTTAAAGTCTTCCAGCTTCTTGACCGGGATGAACTCCTCAAACTCCGACAGACCTTTCCACATCCGCATATTAGCCCCCGCTAACACCAGTTTGGCATTGGCCTGCCTGAGCTTCAAGGCCGAGCTGGCGAAGATTTTTCTCCCAAGGGAGTCAAGGAGCTTATCCTCCTTTCCCAGAACCTGAGTAGCCGTCGTGGAAGAGTATGCTGCAGGCCTGGACTGCAAAGTGGCTGCAGCCACCACTGTGGAGGAGGGGGGCGGACAAGACGACAGGGCCACCTCTTCCGAAGAATGCAGCCTGCATCGCGCATCAATTTTCTTATTGAGGAAAAGTCCAGGTTGTGGCTTTTCCCAGACCCTGCGGACCTCGGCCAGAACGTCCTTCTGCAAGAACAGGCCGGTACGCTCCAAAGGAGACGGGGTAAACGCCTCAGAAAGCACGCCCTCCTGCTGAGCGGGAGCCTCAGGCACCGGAACATCTAAGAAGCACATGTCCAGTACCCGGTCATGAAAAACTAAGAGAGCGGGGCAGGTCCTTGTTGTCCTGATCGCCTTGCGCGTCGTCCGACAGATCAGGATCTTCCTGAGCGGTGTCGGACACTGCCTTGTCCAGGGGGAACAATGGGGGCAAAGGCGGAAGAGTCGGGGAAGGCACCGTAGGCAAGGGAGGCGCCGGCGGAACCACCGGAGAACGGGTGGACATATCTCCCTAAAAAGCCCTTTGAAATATTCCCTCATGGGGTCGGTACGCTTGAGTGTTTGAAATTTACCGAAAAAGGCGTCCTCCGGGGACTGCTTTGGAACCTAAGGAGGCCTCTCATGAGGAGGATAATTCCAGGGATGTAACGGGAAAGGGTGCCACACCAGACCCTCCACCGACGTATCCACATAAACCAAAGGTGCCGACCCCGCAGGCAACGAAACATTGTGCGAAAGGGGCATCTGGGCGTTCCAATCATAAACTGGCCGGCAAGGATGTGCACAAGGAACTCTATGTTCACCCACGGAACCAAGCCCTACACCTGAGGCCAATGGCTTAGTTGTAGGGGTAGCACCCAAAATGGCTGCCGCGGTCATGGCGGGAACGTGCGCCATTTTGTCATTGCCTGAGGGGAACTGCGGCACGTGAGGAAGTGAGGCAGGGGTCCCCGTCGATGGATCAGAGGTCTTAACTTTAGCCTTAACATAAGGAACCTCGGCAGAGCCGGTACTATGAGGCCTAGAATGTTTCTGCGACATACCAACCGCCAAATTAGCCTTCCCAGGAAGGACCTCGGCACTGCCGGTAAAAGAAGATCTGGTGTCGCCGCAAGAGCGGGAATAGTGAGAAATAGCCTTCACCGATAAGGCCTTGTCAGGCCTCTCAGAAATGTTGGTAGCTTTAGCCTCTGTACGAGGGACCTCGGACCCAGGCCCGGTAACAGCCTTATCCGCGAGGTCCTCGAACATCCGTTCGGTGACACCAAGCCCAACCAAGGCCTCGGGGCGCACCCCAGTCTTATTCTTGAGGGAAGCCGATAGAGAGGCCTCAGAGCGAGCTCCGGTACCCGACGACTCCATAGAACTGGGTCTACAAACAGCCCCCACAGGAGGGGCCTCAGAGCGTGCTCTGGTATCCACAGGCCCCTTATGGAGACCCTTGGAGAAAACTCTGGTACAATTATTAGGCCCAACGGGCACCTCAGGGCTATCCCCGGTGACAGAGCGATCAATGCTCCTCCCGACCCGAGAGGCACCTGGAAAGGTATCCCCCGGCCGGGGTGCTCTGAAAAGTAAAGAATTTACCGGGCGTTTCTTCTTTTCATCGATGAACGCCTGAATATGCGAAGGAGGAGTTAGTCGGAACACCTCCTCCCACCGCTCCAACTGACGTTGAAGTGTCCGGACCGAAAGGGAGTCGCAGTAAAAACAGGTGTCCCAACGGTGATCTGGACCCAAGCACTCTAAACAAAGAGGATGGGGATCCGCCCTCACGAAGCGTCGGTGACACCATGAACAATCTGGAAAGTCTAGTTTGAATGACATAGACAAACTAGTACACGATCGCTAGCGAGAGCCAGTGAGAAAAAAAGGGAAGAAAATCTTCGAGGATGCAAGTGCGTCCAGTCCCAAACGAGCGGAGAAAAGGACTGATGGGCGATGCGCGGGGCGGAGCCAAGGTGGGTGGGGTTACGGCCGCGCGCCGGGCCCCGCGCAAGAAAGAGAGGAAGGTCACATTTTTGGAAAAAAAAATGTGGATGCTATTTACAAAGTGCTCCGGTCCCGTCCCACAGGACGCAGAGATGTCCCATAAGTATGGAGGAAAGGGGACAGGACGTAGGAGTAAGACTGATTTAATTTGACCGATTTTCTTTGGCTTGGAAAACCATCATTGTAAATGTCTTTTTCTCTTGAGACCTTTAAAATGCGGTTTCCCCCTTTTTTGTTTAATATTTGGGGGGCAGGGTTTCATCCCCCCATCCCGAGTTCCCCATTGTTCTCTACCCCAACCTCCACCCTCTCCTGTGGGATTTCATTCCCAGCCCCCCTATTACCCCACTCACTAAACAATGCACATACATACAGCACACACACCAACACACACGCACGCACGCCTCCTCCCCTGTTCTCCTGGTCCTCCGCTTCCTGGTCCCGCACAGCCTGTCGCCCCCCTGTGCGCACTCGTGTTTGGCAGGGGCGTGACAGCTCGCTTTACAAAGACCGCTCTGGGCGGTCACTGAGCTTTCTTTCTAAAACGACATTTCAATGAAAAGATCTTTAGAAAAAGACCTTTTCACTGGGAATGTTTACTTTATGCTGTACAACGTGCTTGTATTTATTGAGTTCTCTTCTTTTTTGACAAACTGTAACCCCAGTACATAATAAAGAAAACGTTTTTTTTTTTTTAAAAAAGAACACCGGTCAATCATGGCTTCATGGCTGGACATTGTTTGCCCCCCGCCCCAACTAACCTAAACAGCTTTTGATCCAAGGTGTGCCTATGCCATTCGTCCGTCCTCCCACTGCATTTCGCGCTGCATTCTGTGTCTCTGGTGTAATTCGAACCCTAGTGTGTTTTGTAACATCTCTGCACCCCATTTTGCACTGGATTCTGTGTCTCTGGTGTAATTTGAACCCTGGTGTGTTTTGTAACATCTCTGCGACCTTTTTCGGTACTACAGTGTACCCATTGCATCTGTTCTCATTTACCTTGGCTACTAGGCCACCTGTTGAGTTTGTGCTCGCACTGTGCTGTGCAGCCCCTCCTATCTTCCCCCTATCCTCTACCGCCCCAAGGCACTCACCATCTCCCCTATCTTTTCCAATTGCTATACTATCACCTATCCTCCCACTCTCACGAAGTCTGGAAGATAAAATCTCGAAAAAGACATCCTGACCACTAACCCTGCCCTTCTTGTTGCAGACATCTATGTCAGCGCAACTTCCAGACAGATTTTCACTGATATCATCCTTTCGGTCCCCTCTCCAGATCTATGGACTCCTCATCTTATCTCTCCTCTCCCAACTTCATGCATTAATAATAACACTAAATGGGAAGTACTCTTGGGGTCTTCACATCATCCAGATGTATCATTCATGTCTATCACAATGGCACTATCTTGGTTTAGGGTCCCCAACCCAACCTCCTCCTCCTCCTCCTCCTCCTCCTCCTCCTCTTCTTCTTCTTCTTCGATTGGCGCTTGTCGTCCCTCAGCAACTTCCTTCCTACACCCGCTACTCCTTCCTCCACTCTCTGTCCCCACTACCTCTGACGGGTGTACCACAGCCCTGGACCCCTCCTCAGAAAACCTTCAATGGTAGTGACCAGTTGCATCTAGCCACACTTAATGCTCACTCTACCGACGTCTGCCTCCTCCTTGAAGACCTTGATCTCGATATCCTTGCTCTTACCGAGACATGGTTTAATGCCAACTCAGTCACTGCTTTTGACTCCCTTCTCTCTGATGGCTATAAGATAATCTCCAAGCCTCGCCCCAACCGTGCTGGTGGTGGGGTTGCTCTGATCTTCCCTGAGCAGGTCCCTTCTTCACTCATACCCACCCAGCCTCACTCTTCATTTGAGAGCCTGGTTTGCAAGCTGGTCATCTCTCCCACTTCCTCCCTGACCATTGCAACTATCTACAGGCCACCTGGCTCTATCGCCATGTTTCTCTCTGAATGGGCTGATTTCTCCTCCTCTCTCCTCATAACCACCTCTAAACTCCTTCTCCTGGGTTACTTCAACATCCACCTTGACTTCTCAATCACAGCATCCACTCTCTTCTGTGACCTCTTCACCTTGCTCTCCCTCTCCATTCTGGTCCTACGTACTCGGCTGGACACACTCTTGACACCTTCAGCCACACTGATCTTTTGCTCCTCCCAGCCCCCACTGATCACCCCTCTCTCGGTTTATAGTGATAACATCGAAAACAAAAACTTCGAAAGTCAAAATCCCGAAAAGAAACGTCGAAAAAAAAAGTTGCATTTTTTTTATTACTTTTTTTTCGAAATGTGGGCGGTTCCCCCAACCCCTCCTTTTTTTAACCGTTTTTTTACATGCTAGAGCCAAAAAATAAATGTAAACAAAAAAAATAAATGATTCGACTTTTTTTTTGACATTATTGTTTGAGATTTTGACTTTCAATGTTTTGTTTTCGATATTATGACTGTACACCCCCTCTCTCCTGGTCAGACCAGTCTCTCCTTTCACCTGGGTCCTCTTGGCCATCTGATAGCACCTCCCCCAGCCCTGCCAACCTCATACACGAACATTCGTCCGATGAATCGCGTGTCAGCTGCTGCCTTCACATCTACCATCATCCCCCTCTTGCCCCACTACAGACAATACCTCCGACCCCGCCCTCGGCAACCTCCATCTTGCCATCACCAATGCTCTTGACATTCTTGCCCCAGTCATGAGGATCCGCCTGTACACAAGAAACACTTGCGTACAGGCGCGTTATAGATGCCTTATCATGCCTCCAAGTGTAACAGCTGGTACGACTCCAAACTTGCAGCCCTGAAACGCAAGTGCAGAGCTGTGGAACAGAAGTGGCAGACCTCAGGCTCACCCTCTGACAAACTGCCCCATCGCCTGCTCCAAAGGCAATACCGACTCTCCATTCGCTCCAAGAAAAGGGCCCACACCAAGGCTTGCGTCTCTGGTGCCTCCAACAACACGATTGAACGCTTTAAAATCTGCAAGGAACTAGCCAACTCTTCTGCAGTCTCCTCCTCACCTCTTCCATCCCATGCCCTCTGCAATGCACTGGTCACACACTTCACAGCAAAAACACAGGACATCCTGAGCATCCTCACTTCCCTCTCCCACTCCCCTTCCCCCAGCCCCTTGCCTCATATGGCCTCCCATCCCACTATGCCTTTCTCTCCCATTACACCTGATGAGGTCAGCAGAGTTCTGGCCTCCCCCAAACATGCGTCCCCCTGTTCCTCCAGAACCATTAAGTACAATATTGGCTCTCTTGCCCCTCCACTTGGTAAATTCTGCAACCACTTTTGCTACTGGATCTTTCCCTCCCCCGCTCCCTCAAGCACTCGCCTGTGCGCCCCCTGCTGAAAAAATCTTCTACAGACCCATCTCCCCCAACGTCCAGTGTTATGCAGATGGCACCAGTGCTCCAGATAAGATTTTGAGGTGGGAGTATTTTACTCCCTGTTTTTAAACCTTGAGAGTAAATGTGATTTTAAGAGAGTAAAAATGACTTTTCTCTTTTGCAAGAGAGTAAAATATATGTGACATCCAGCGACACATGCACAAACTGTATGGAAATCCTTAGCGTACCGCAGCTTTCTGCATTGTGACAGAATACACCTTTTATTATTTCTCTAAGGTCTAGCCATTTGATCTCTCCTGTATATATTTAAATGTTGAAATCACAAAAACCTAGCCGGCTTCAGAGAAATTCATTCGGTTTCTGAGGTGGCTTGCAATTACATCCATGTAGATAAATATCAAAAGAAGCCTTCTGGTTTCAAGTAACCTGACATTTGCACTGCCCTCTGCTCTAAACCTGTGTGTAAATGTACGCAGGAAAATAAAAAAGCTGTCGTATTTGCAAGATTTCCATGCGTAAAAAGGCCTAGTACGCACCTTACCTGGAGGCCTGGATGGCACACATCTCTTCTTCAAACTTCCCTCTGATCCTCTCCTTACTCCCTCCATCATTTCTGACTGCCTATCTGCCACCCAGTCCTGGTGTACCTCCAATGATCTCTGCCTCAATGCCAGCAAGACTGAGATCCTTCCTATTATGACTCCTGCTCCCTCTTCCTTCCTCTCACTCTGGCTATCCTCTATGAGTTCTACCCCTTCTTCATCTGAAGCCAGAAACCTTGACTCCTCTCTTTCCTTCCTCCCTCCCTCACATTCAGGTCCTGGTCAAGATGGGCTACTTTCAACTCCACCTCCTCAAAGGAATCCTTCCTTTCCTCACCTTTCCCCAGAAGCTTAATGTCTCTAGAGCTCTGGTTCTCTCTAGGCTAGACTACTGCAATAGCCTCTTCCTTAATATACCCTCTTCTTCTCTACGACCCCTCCAGCTAATTTAGAATAGGGCTGCAAGACGGATCCTTGGCCTCAAGCCCAGGGATTGCATCTCTCCAGCCCTAAAATATCTCCACTGGCTCGTGATTGCTGCAAGGATAAAATTAAAATCCCTCTATCATCCATAAATCTGTCTGGGGCCAGGGACCACGCTATCGAGAATTGGCTTTCACTAAATACTCTCCCTCCAAATCCGGAACCAACTCTGTGTCAAGCACTTCACTAAACAGCGAGCTGGTGGCGATCACTTTTCTCGACAGGCTCCCTCCTATAGAACAGCCTCCCCCTTCCTCTTCATCTTGAGCCGGTTCTCCTCAAATTTCGGAAGCTCCTCAAGACTTTATTTCACCTCCTCCCTCCTCTGCTAAAGCCCACTGTTGCTGAGAATGGTGACCAGGGCTCTTCGGTGTCCTCCAGGGTCCTGCCTTCCCTCCCCCAATCTCTTTCAGCTTCCGCCGGCTCCCAGAACTTGCCTTGGCACCCACTTGCCTATGCCGCTACAGACCTGCACTTATTATTTATTGGCAGCTGACCACTCTCACCAAGTCACTTAACAGCTGCTTACTCCCTAGCACTTCCCTCTGTGGTACTCCTAGCACTTACCACCCACTCCCTCATCCCTTCCCTCTCTATGCACTTATGCTCACAAGGCCTAGTAGGTCTGCCTCTATTTTTCATTGTTTTATTTGCTTTTCATTCCCATGTTCCCTCCCTATTGCCCTGTGGGCGCTTTGAAACACAATTTACTTATTGTATGAGCGCCTTACAAATGCACAATAAATGAACGTGCAGACCAATGAAAATGGAGGGATTGTTTTTAGGCACCAAAAAATGTCTCTTCTCCTGTTCCGACAAGCGGGGCCTACCCTGGAGGAAGGGGGACTGGACCTCACAGTAATATCTTTACTTGGATTCTCTTTTGGAATGTAATCCTTACATGACCTCACTTCATGGTACTTCAGGAAGCAAGGCATGAACTACCTGTGACTGTAGGGAGCAATTCCTGTAAGTCTTATCTTCTTTTAGGAGCTGTAGGAACTACCACAGCAAAAGATAAATGGACAAAAAGATAGTCTGTGAGATGAATGGAATAGTAAAGGCATTCCTCCCTTACCTGACAATCATGAATATCTCCCAAATAAAGGCACCTTCACCTAGACCCTCAAAACTGGACAAATCCTCCCCCTTATCAAGAAACCAATGCTGGCCCCTATAACCTCAGCAACTACCGCCCCATCACCCATCCTCCCTTCCTAAGTAATATCCTTGAAATACCAGTATCCATGCACCTCCTCCAACAGGTTGAAGCCAACAGCCTCCTTCAGTCCTGCCAATCTGGCTTCATACCCAGATGCAACACAGAAACTGCTACCATCATGGTAAGAGAAAATGCCATTGAAATCCTTGATGATGGCTGCCTTTGCCTCCTGCTTCTCCTTGACCACAGCGGAATTCGACACAGTAGACTACCTGATACTCAGACCATCTACATTAGCGCATGGGGATCAGCAAGATCCACAACTGGTTCAAATCCTACCTTGCTAATCACCATCAGTTTGTCAACTCTACCCATGACCTGTGGAATCATACAACAGTCCATCCTCTCCCCTGTGATCTTCAATCTTTACATGGGACCTCGCTGAACCCTCTTGCCTCCACACAACAGCCACATTCACCAATACGCAGATGAGGCAAAAGCTCTACCTCAAGATCTCCTCTATCAAAGACATGGACAGACTCAAGGGCTGCCTCAGATTCATCCAGTCTTGGGTGTGCTGCGATTACCTGAAGCTCAAACTCTCCAAGACTGAATTCCTTCTGTTCACCAACAACACCGAACACCATGGCATCCACACCTGGCTCTCTGCTATCAACCTCGAAGGCTTGACACTCCTGCATGCCACCTACCCAAGTCCCTTGGCTTCGATATCAACAGAGACCTCTACTTCAAATAGCACATAGCAAAAGAAGACGCACACAGCTTGGTACCACCTTTCTCTCCTGAGAGAGAAAAATCAAGCCCATCATCCCAGAAAAACTCTTCAGATCTGCTATTTAAGCCTTGGTCCTCTCCCCCCCTGGATGGTGGCAATGCCCTTTTGGAAGTCCTCCTGCCAACTACCCTGGCACCACTAATATGTGTTCTGCATGCTGCAGCACACCCCATCAAAGAAGTCTGCGAATTCGACTACAACACACTAAATAAATAAATAAATAAATAAATAAAAATAAAATAAACCCTCATCAAACTGCACTGGTACCTGCTGCAAGCATGTATCATCATCAAATCCTGCTATATCATCTACAAGGATCTCACGCTGAAGCCCCCAAGCTACCTCAGTGAGACACTCGGCATCTCAGGGGGCCTATGATCCACCGGAAATCAGACCAATTCAGCTGGTGCAGGAAGGGAAGAATCAGAAGACAGGCCTTCTATGTTTACCCTCCTCCCCCTCCAAGACTCAGGAACCTTGCCCCAGTCAACACCAGACTTGTCCACTCACTTCTACATTTCAGGAAGGAGCAGAAGACCCCCCTGTTCAATGAATAACTCCTCCTTAATACCTAGTTCAACACATTCTCCACTCCCCACCCTATCCAAGACTGGGTGATCTGCTCCCCATTGTTTTCTCCCCTGGTTGCTTGTAGATCCCTTGATGACAAATTGCCCACCTTCCCCTTGCCCCATTTTTAGCTCCCTTGAATCTCTGCTTCCTTCTCTCTGTGTTTCCCCCCTATGATTTGTAAAGCATTCTGTTGCTTCCCGAAGCTAGGACCGCACCCAATAATAATAATAATAATAAAAGTCAAGGAACAAGGTGGGAGAGGAAACAATAGAATTGGTTGTAAATTGAACTATTCCTCAAAAATACACTTTACTGATAGGGGATCACAGTTAAAATATGCAGACACTTGTATTTCAGAAAATGCCTTACTTTGTAAGTAATGTTTTAAGTGAAGATGTACCTAGTGCCCGCCTTCCAGGGTGGGAACTGTTAGGTGGCAACAAGCCTTCGGAGACAAATCCACTGAAACCAGAGAAGACTTCAAGACTCCCAATCACAGCAGGTCAAATGGAATAGAGGAAGAATGTTAAAAATCCCAATGTTAATTGCTTTTAGACTAGAAAGCAGAGCTCTTGGTCCTTACTGTGAGAGAAGTATCAAATACTGCACAGGGCTGTAGATGGTGGGGTTAGTACAGGTGAACTGTCCCAAGGAGGTACTGCAGTGCTGGGGACAATAATGAAGGCATTGTTTTTAACCACTCTGTATGTAAATACCACTGTATTCAATCTTATGTGCAAACATGCCCTTTCTATTTACTGTTCAGCAGGCACATTACCTTTAAAAGAAGAATATTCAAAGACATGGCAACTGTACTCATGAGGGGGTGCACAATTTCCCAAGAAAAGCAACAGACCAGAAAAAAATGCCCAGAGAAGAGCAAAACAGGAGTACTGAGGGCTGCAGTGGCTAGCTGTTGGCAGAACAAAAGGTATATGTGAGTTTGTGGTGGTACACATGCTGTGGCTGCTCATGCATTAGCTAGCATGGATAAGTACATTGCTGCTTTTTATTTTCATTCCTTAAAACATGGTTCTCGGATCCTGCCATTCCAGAAGAGCAGTATTATAAACTATGAAACTGTAGTTCACAGTTCATGGGAGAAACTTTAGGCGTGTAAAAAGAAAGCTATTTTTTGTTGAGTTACAAAAGGAATACATTGTCGGCGTTCAAAGCACACTCACCAATTTTGCCTTGATTGCTCCAGAGTCTACGCTCTGGCCAGTTTTTGCATGAAGCTGAAGTTGAATGGCATGGAGCTGCAGAAGCTGGTCATGTACCTCTTTATCCAGTACTACTTTCTCACCCTGAGTCTCTGTCAGCTCGGACTTCAAATCAACCAGCTGTGCCTGTAAAACAGAAAGATAGACACAACCATTAGATGACATGCACAAAACGTACTTGCTGGCAAGTTTTAGTGTTATATGGTCATATAGATATTGGCAGCTACAAGACCAAATATTCTTAGCCAGTAACCGTCAACAATGTTTATTATACTGGAATTCCCGCCTTCATCTTGTTCAACATGTCTTCCTAATCTAGTCACCCGCCCAGTTTTGCAAACACTGGCCCAAGCATGCCTACCATATGATGTAATGTCACGAAAGGTAGGCTCAGCCATCGGGCTGAAGAAAACAAGTCTAACATAAGCTGTGTATGCAGTAAGGTACACAATGACCTTTTGTTACTGCTATGTTCAGACACATTGGCCACTGTGTGCTGCCGCGACTGGGCAGCTGGTTTCGCTATATGCCTCCGAAAGCTGTCTACTGGACATGATGGCCCCAGAGGCTGGGGCTGCTTCCTTCGCAGGCTCTTGTCCAACCAGCTCAGGTCAACTGGACATTTACAATGCGATTCAAAACGTATCACTGTATAACTTTGCTGAATGCCAGGAGGTAAAAATGCAATTGGAGTGATTGGGGATAATGGTGCTGCCTTGTGTTCTATGTGCAGAGCCAAACAACTAACAGGCAGTTGGGGTTTTCTTTAATGAGTCAAGGGAGTTAATGTGAGCTTGGGACAAATATTTACACATGGCTAGTTTCTAATAATTAGAATTATGACGGTTCCAAACACATGAAAAAAGTAGTGGAATGAGCATCCATTTGGAAAATATCCATCCCCATTGAAGAGGGCCGAGTTTAAATTGAACAATACAAAATATGAAATCTTCCAGTTTCAAGTAAACAAGCACGTACAATCCAAACCTTGAAGACATAAGACACTGTCCTCATGTCGCTCGTGAGATCATACTCAGCTGAGAAACTCAGAAATGGGTAACAGATGTTGTGCCTTCAATCCCCAACACTACTCTGAATCATATCGGAATCCCCAATTCAACAGAGACATGATTGTTTACATTCTTTAAACAACGTGGTGACTTCTATAGCTAGCTCAGTGTTTCAGCCAGAATCACAATCATTACTTTAATTCAATGTTTAATTTCATGTCCCTGCTTTAAATAAACAAACAGTGTCTCAACACTTGCTTTGGAAGAGAACAGAACATTTGTGATGTGTGGCAAATGCACGATATGTGCTTTCGATGTCCCAATTATTCATGTAACAGGTCTACATCTCACGAGGCAGAAGATGGAGGGGAGCCCCAAAAAACGGTGCTCTTTTCCTGGGCTGTAGATGTGCAGCTTTGGGGAGGATGTGTTACTCGAGGCCTGCTTTAGGAAGAGTGACAAATGATCATTATCTATGCTTTTCAGGGACAGGAGCTGCTGCCAATCCCGTGCTGCTCATTTCACACCCAAGTCTTATTCGCCAACCAAGGTTCACAAAGTACGGGACTGTGAAAATATCCAACACCTGCTTTGGGCTGCAAAGTTGTCTTAAAACTATTTTACATTGTCTCATTTGCTCTGCAACCATCAGACTTCAAAAACACTGTCTGACTGACATCACCTATCATCCCTCCTATTTCTGACTTTTTCCAAATCTACTGACCTAGGCCTCTGAAATTCCCAATTGATAACCATCAAAACGTCCTTCCTCACTGACCACTGTGACTCGCACAACTATTACTCAGTCCAGGCCGTCCCCCGAGACCAATTTCTGCCCTTATGAGACTGCCACTTTAACTTCTCCCACCTAACAAAAAAAGGCAGCACAAAGTGTTGGTCTCCTAATAAGCAAGGAAAATCAATCCATTCCCTACCTCTCCGAGTTTACCTCCACCTCCTTTGAGCATATCTGTGCCAACTTTTTGACTCCGCCCTCTCATCATCCTAATTGATCACCCACCAATACATTTAATATCTTCATCAGAACTACATCTAGTAATCAAATAATCCAAGCGTATATCCCCTAGATAATAATGAGTGACCTAAACCTATGTAACATTATCATGGACGACCAATTACAACTTGGATTCACTATCAGACCACTCCCTGGACCGCATACAAGACCTACAAAACCAGTCCTGTGGTAACTCCCTCTACCTCCTCTTAATATGCCCCACCCTCATTTCCTCTGCTCTCTCCATGTCACGCTCACCTGGTTCCCACGGGGGCGCTGGTCTAGTCTGGATTGCTGAGGCCTCTTCTAGCGTGATGCACAGGACCCGGAACACCGATTGGACAGGACCTCCAAATCGTGCTTGCCTGGCCCGTAGGAATATCCTTCTGCAGATGAGAAAGGAGATTAACAGTCTGCAGAATAGTGTGCTAGCTCCCCCCTTTCCTCCTTCCCCCTTCGTTCCTCTCTAACTTCCTCCAAACCCCGGTTTAAGCTCACCTTATGGTTTGGAAGGATGAACTCTCCATCCTGCTTCTGGTGCAGGGGCGCGTGTTCGTCCAGTTACCTCACTGGTTTTCAGAATGGCGCTGGCAAAATCCACTTGACTTTCCTGAGCGATGCGCCGAAAGTATGAAAGTTCAAAGTTCAAGTGAGGCCCCCTTTATGTTGTCTTTCTAACCTGTGATCTGTCCTTTATTTCAGGTGCAGAATGAAGGCGATGCGTCGAGGGGTTAAACTGCCAAGGTGAGTAGTGATGAGGGTGATCCCTCTAAATGTCCTTATCATTCCCCAGAAATGTCTCTTGTCCTTTCCCCACAGGGGCCGGGGTACGGTACCTGCCAACGGGGCGGCGCCGACCCGAAATGTGGAAGAAAAGCCGGTAAGTATTATGACTGTTAATCAGGCTTTCCTTCTGTGTTCCTTCTGCTCACCTTTTGTTTCTTCCTCTCTCCCCTAGGTGCAGAGATGTGGCGTCCGATGCTGACAGCCGCGATGGAGCCAGGAGTTGTCTCGAGGACAGGTGAGTGAAGCGTGGCGCTGCAGCGAGCAACGCAATGCTTTTAAATGGAAGTCTTTCTTCAGGGATGCTGGCGAGAAGATTCCAGATGCAGGTAAGAAGTTTGAAATAGTCCTTGGTTTTCACCTTTCTCTTCTCTTCCTTCCTTGTAGGTCTTCCAGGTTCGAGGCGGGCGTGGCTGGAGTCCAGGAGCAGACACGGTGAGCGTTAAGCTGCAGGAAGCAGAACAACGCGAAGCATGAGCTGCTGTCTGGGCGTGGCTTAAATAGCCTCCAAAGTCGTCCCAGGTATGTATACTTCCCCAACTAGGTATGTATCCTTCCCTGGCCACGCCCGAGTGAAAAAATAGTCCCTATGAAAAAATAGTCCCTTTCAGGTCTCAGGGAGGCCTGAAGCGTGCAGCATGGTCTGCATCCGGTAAGTGCACAAAACACCTCACTTTATGAGCCTGGCGCCAAAGGCGCCAGGACTGAGTCCAAAGAGCCCCTATAAGGGGCCGCTGGACTTTTACCCGAGGGCATGATGCCTGCTTCCGGGAGTGCTGGGCCTGGCCTGGTGCTCCAGGGGTAGGCATCATGACAGCACTCCCCCCCAAGGCCCCTCCCAAGGTCGTTCCTTCTGGAGGTTTCGGTTTGTTTGGGAAATTCCGATGGAACCTTTTTACCAGCCGAGGTGCATGTACGTGATCACTGGGTTCCCAAGACCTTTCCTGAGGCCCGTACCCTTTCCAATCAATTAGATAGAAAAGTTTTGATTTTGAGATCTTAGAATCCAAAATGTTCTTCACCTCGAATTCAGGCTCCCCATCTATCTGAATCGGTTCTGGTGGCTTTGTTAATCTGGTTCCTGGGTGCACTGGTTTCAAAAGTGACACATGAAAAACGGGGTGAATCCGCATGTTAGCTGGTAGATCGAGCTTGACTGCCACTGGGTTGATTATAGCTTTGATCGAGTAAGGGCCTAAATACCTTGGATTAAAAGTTCGAGGCCCCTTGAGTGATAGGTGTTTGGTAGCCAACCATACTTGATCCCCTATTTGGTATGGAGGCGCCTCTCTTCGATGCAGATCCGCATTCTTTTTGTATTTCCCTTTCGCATGTTGCAAATGTGCAGTTGCATCCTTGAAGGCTTGAGTAATCGTAGAATGCAAATGGTCCACTGCGGGCATTTCAAGGCTCAGAGGTGAGTCCAAGTCTGAAGTACGAGGGGCATGTCCATATAGGGTATAAAAGGGGCTCTGACCAGTTCCAGAGTGTATCGAGTTATTGTATGCATATTCTGCCACCCATAAAATGTCCTTCCAATTACCCTCCGATTGGTGCAACATACATCGTAGATATTGTTCAAGGGTCTGGTTCGTTCTCTCCGTCTGACCATCAGTCTGTGGGTGGTGGCTGGTCGAGAGTCTTACGTCGATGTGTGCCAGTTCACAACACTTCTTCCAAAAATGAGAAATAAACTGGCTTCCCCGATCGGAGACTAGTATGGACGGGAATCCATGCAAACGGATATTTTCGAGGAATTCTTTGGCAAGAACAAAGGCTGAAGGTAATCCTTTCAATGGAATAAAGTGGGCCATTTTGGAAAATAAATCCACCACGACCAGAATAGTATTGTAACCATTACAAGAGGGCAGGTCCGTGATAAAATCTAGTGACAGGGTGTGCCAAGGTGCTGGTGGAATGTCTAAGGGCTGAAGAAGACCGGCGGGTCTTGTCTTTTGACCTTTGTTTTGGGCACAAACTCCACAGGACATCACGAAAGATTTAATATCCTTTCGCAAGGAAGGCCACCAGAATTGTCGTTTAACCTTTTCCTCTGTTTTGGCAATGCCAGGATGTCCTTCCATCAGAGTATCATGATGACGGGAAATAACCAGTTCTTGCAATTCCTTTTCTGGCAAAAATAAGCGTCCTTGGAAGTAAGGTAAGCCATCCTTGACTGAAAAGTTAGACCCCCTTTTGATCCAATCCTGCAAGGCTGAAGAGTCCAGGAATTGTTTCACTCGTGCTTGAATGTCTTCAAGGGTTTGTAAAGTGGTTCTCCTCAAAATTCTTTGTTCGGGAATTATCGGCACAGGTTCTGAGTTTGTGTCTATTTCTTCCATTCCAATTCGGGATAGAGCGTCCGCCTTACCATTCTTATAGCCGGGGCGGTAGGTGATTACAAAATCGAACTCAGCAAAGAACAAAGCCCATCGGAGCTGTCGAGACGATTGAGCCTTGGCAGTTTTTAAATATTGTAAATTTCGGTGATCAGTGATCACGGTAATGGTGTGCCGGGCGCCGAGGAGATAATGCCGCCAAGCCTTGAAGGCGGACTTAATGGCTAATAGTTCCTTATCGGTGATCGCATAATTTATCTCCGGCGGCGAGAACTTTCTGGACCAAAATGCTAAGCTGTGTAGTTGGTTGGTTTCAGGGTCTCTCTGAGACAGGACAGCTCCCATGGCTAAGCTGGACGCGTCGGTTTCGACTATATATGGGAGATCGGGACGCGGGTGCTTCAAAATAGGTGCGGATGTGAACTTAGCTTTCAACTCCTGAAAGGCCTGTTTGGCTTCCTCGGACCATTCAAAACATTTATTTTTTTCGCAAGAGTGCAGTGATGGGTTGCACCACATGTGAAAACTCCGGGATAAACCTGCGATAAAAGTTGGCAAAACCAAGCATGCTTTGGACACCTTTCACCGAACTAGGCGATGGCCATTTGAGGATGGCATCCACTTTCCGTGAATCCATTCGGACCCCTTTAGGTGTCAGGATGAATCCGAGAAACTCAACCTCGGTGCTATGGAAAACACATTTTTCCAGCTTGGCAAACAGTTTGTGCTGGTGCAGTTTCTCTAGGACGGCCCTAGCATGCTTTCTGTGATCAGATTCCGAAGAGGAGTACACAAGAATGTCATCGATATACACGACAACACAGACATCGATGAGCTCCCGAAGGACATCGTTCATGAAGAATTAGAAGGCTGCAGGCGCGTTGCACAACCCGAAAGGCATCACCTGGTATTCGAATAGTCCATATTTTGTACGGAAGGCCGTTTTCCATTCGTCGCCTTCTTTTACTCGTACCAGATGATAAGCCCCCCGGAGATCTAACTTGGTGTATACGCAAGCGTCCTTCACCTGGTCAAGGAGTTCAGGGATCAGAGGCAGAGAGTAACGATTTTTAACAGTTATCTGGTTCAATGTGCGGTAATCGATACAAGTTCTAAGGTCGCCTTCTTTTTTAGGCACGAAGAACAAAGCTGAGGATGCCGGGGACTTTGACGGGCGAATGAAACCATTGGCGAGGTATTGATCTAAATATTGTCTCAAATGCAGATTCTCTGGTTCAGTAAGGGCGTAAATCCTGCTACAAGGGGGTTGTGCACCGGGCACCAGATCGATTTGGCAATCGTACGATCTGTGGGGAGGTAACGTGTTGGCCTGTTCCTTTTGGAAGACGTCCTGAAAGTCTTGGTACTCTGGAGGTAGTTGCACAGGGACAGAGGTTACTGATGCTAGATTAATCTTTGGATTTTCTGGGTAGCAGGTTTGTGCACAATCCGGGAAGGTTAATCTCTTCGCTTGCCAATCAATTCGAGGATTATGTGTCTATAACCAAGGGATTCCGAGAATAAGATGAAACTGTGGAGCCTTGATTACATCAAACACAACTGCCTCCCGATGGCCATCCGGACCTACAAGTGTCACCTCAGCTGTGGAATGTGTTACCGGTCCAGAGGCAATTTCGGTTCCATCTACTGTGGTGATGACATCTTTGTTGGTTTTAGGACGCAGAGGGAGGTTTATCCTAGAGACCAATTCTCGATCCACATAGTTTCCTATAGCCCCGCTATCGATGTATGCCTTTATAGCATGCAACCGTTTAGGCTGTTCCGGATCTACGAGGACCATTGGCACAATGAAATGCGAGGTCTGAGAGTTAGTTTTCAAGCTCGGCAAGCGGACCCCTACGCTTGCCGGGCGTGGTCGTTTCCCGATACAGAGTTTCCATGGATTTTATCAGCGGCTCCTACCACCTTCTTGGGCGGCTTAACCGGGCAATCTAGTAGAAAGTGTCCAGAGGACCCACAATAAAGACATAATTGCATCTGTCGTCTTCTTTCCCGTTCTTTTTGAGTTAGGGGTCCTTTAACACCTCTTTGCATAGGCTCCGAGGCATCAGCCCCCTTGGGGTTAGCGTGGGACTTGGCCAACACCCGGGTTTCAAACTTGGACCGATCTGCTTTTCTGTTTTGCAGCCTGTGATCCAATTGGACCACTAAGTCTATATATTCAGTGCATTCTTGGGGCGGATTTACAACTTGTGCCAAGACATCTGGCGAGAAGATTCCAGATGCAGGTAAGAAGTTTGAAATAGTCCTTGGTTTTCACCTTTCTCTTCTCTTCCTTCCTTGCAGGTCTTCCAGGTTCGAGGCGGGCGTGGCTGGAGTCCAGGAGCAGGAGCAGACACGGTGAGCGTTAAGCTGCAGGAAGCAGAACAACGCGAAGCATGAGCTGCTGTCTGGGCGTGGCTTAAATAGCCTCCAAAGAAGTCCCAGGTATGTATCCTTCCCCAACTAAGTATGTATCCTTCCCTGGCCACGCCCGAGTGAAAAAATAGTCCCTATGAAAAAATAGTCCCTTTCAGGTCTCAGGGAGGCCTGAAGCGTGCAGCATGGTCTGCATCAGGTAAGTGCACAAAACACCTCCCTTTATGAGCCTGGTGCCAAAGGCGCGAGGACTGAGTCCAAAGAGCCCCTATAAGGGGCCGCTGGGCTTTTACCCGAGGGCATGATTCCTGCTTCCGGGGGTGCTGGGCCTGGCCTGGTGCTCCGGGGGTAGGCATCATGACACTCCATCACCCCCTTTTCCCTCAGACTACTCATTCACTTCACTATCTTTGATCCCAATTCACTCACACACACCATACTTCCTCCATCACCAAATGGAAAGTCAAACCATATTCCCATATAATCACATGCACCTATTGGAGCCCGACCTGCAACCCCTTTCATCCCCACTTCGTCACACCATCGAACTTCCCTTTGCAGAATTCAATGCTGCAGTTGCTACCTACTATGACAGAAACTAACCTGGTTGTTCCTTCCCTCCTTTGACCCCCCTTCCCTAAACTATTGATCATCAGCCATCCGACAGCCATGCATATCTACCTTCGCTGATAGAAAAAGTATCCCTTCCTTACTCTTTGGCTCTAAATCACCTTTCTCTCCACTAATGACATTTCCAACTGCTACACCTCCAAGGTCACTGAAATATGCCATACCCTCTTTGCTTCCCTGTCCTTCCTTTGATTCACCTCCAACCAGCTGTACTTTATCGTCTACATGTATATCCCACTATTTCTCCCCACTTCCCTCAAATAACTCCTATTCATTATGTGCTCAGCAATTCATCCATTTCCACTGACACCATTGCATACAATAAAAGACCATGCACTGTTACCTCTTCCTACCTCTTCAAACTCGCCCTCTTTACGCGAGTCTTCTCCACCGTCTACAAAGTAACCACGGCTATCCTCCTAATCAAGATATCAACTTCTGACCCTAATAATTCCTCCATCAACCTACCTCCCTCTTGCCCCATCACTGGAAAATCCTCTAACAAATGGTTTCCATTACATTATCTGCTACATAACGCACCACTCGCTCGAAGACCCCCCCAAACAGGTTTCTGGTGCAAATACTCCAAAGACACTGTTCGCACACATGTCCCACTCCTAACCACTGCTCATCACCACTCTTCTCTGCTCCATTCATATCCTACTCAATTTCTTTGCTCACCTATTTCAAAAGCTGCAATCTTCATCTTTCTGACCCTCTCCTACCTAGGCTTTATAAAAGCACACTCAAATGGATGGCTACCACAACTTCTCCATCTCTGGAATGCCAAACCCCATCCTTACACACCTATCGGTTGTAGTCCTCCAAGATTCTGTCCATGGCCCACTCCCCTTAACCATCTGTACTTCCTCCATGGGCAAACTCCTCTCATCCTTTGGCTTCAACCATCAGCACTTCACCGAGGACACCCAGATCGTCATCTCCTTTCCATCCTTCATTTCTGCCCTCTCTGAATATATCATACAATGTCTAATTACCATCTGTCCCTGGATGTCTATTTCTGCCTGACCGTGAACTGTTACAAAGGTCAACCCCACTCTCCTGTCTCTCATTTCTTTCCCTTCTTGTCTCCTCCCCGCTTCCCAGATGGCTCTTAAACATGGTGCCCACTCGGTGAGTGACCTAAGGCGCCATAAATTCAACATAGCAATGATTACTGAAGCCACAAGTAACCTCCTGAACTTAAGAGAAATCTGCACACACACATCACCATTTGCCCTACAAAAACCCTCATCTTAACCTTCGTCCTCAGTAAACTTGCCTACGTTCACAGCGGACTACTGGGCCTTCCACCACTATGTCTTCTCTCCCCTCAACAAAATTCTCTACTTCAATATACATTCCCTCTACAACCTGCAAAGATTCCACCCCCTCTCTCCCCGCCACATCACACCGTCAGAATGCTGGCTCACCATTCACACTCGCTTTCTTTAAAATTGTCTTATAATTATATCCTTGGTCTTCTCCCTGCCCAATCAAGCATACTGCATCTCACTCTACTGTCGCTATCTGCAATCCTCTCAATCCCTGCGTCTCCAACCTATGCCGCTCCTTCTCGTCCCCTTCCAATGTAATATTGTCACTGATCATCAAAACTAGCCCCTCACGAACAATAAAATGAGGACTCTACTAATTACTCAACAAAAACAGAATGGTGCCCCACATCCGTGTACTGACCATGCCCCAAACTGGCCCTAGCTCATTCCCACCAAGAACATCCACATGTAGGCATTGAATGTATATATGTATATTATTAAACTGTAATGCCACTATGCCTCCTTATTTAGGTTATTTAAGTATGTCCCTTGACGTGTCCCCAGTCTATATCCCTCCATGCTATCCTGTCATAAAATGACTGACTCTTATACACTGACTCCGGTTTATAGTGATAGCCTCGAATGCAAAAGCATTGAAGGCAAAAGCCTCGAAAAAAATGCATCCAAAAAATGGATTTTTTTTTTCTCCTTTTTTTAAATGGTGGGGTTCACACTAACCCCCTTTTTTTTACCCCTTAAAACCCATTTTAATTTAAAAATACTTTATCTACAAAAAAAGCATTTTTTTTTCAAGGCTTTAGCATTCAATGCTATGTATTCGAGGGAATCACTGGATACCACTGACCCCATTGCAAAAAGTACCTTACCTAGGTGATCTGTAACGCCTTCTATATGCCATTATTTCTTAGAAAAATGACATCCCTCCTATACAATAAAAAACAAATACAAAGTACATGATCGAGAGCTAGGATCTTTGAAGTCATAACCCTTTTTATATTAAGTTAGGCATGAGTGTACGAAACCTCCATTGTGTCTTTCTTTATTAGAACCTTAATGTGCGTGCAAATTAGAACAGGGGGATTCTCCAGGGGTTTTGCTGCCAGGCATAACCAAATAAAATGGGTTGAATCATTCCTGTCAAAGAGGACAAGGGGAAGGAAATGGTCAGACTTAGGTCAACATTTCAAAGATATTGGGCCTCATTACACGGAAGGCGGTAAGGGTTAAGGGTCACCGGTAATGGTACCGGTGACCGTTAACCCTTACCACCTTACTACGAGGTCCCTTTGCGGGTAGGTAATTTAACGCCTGCTGTTTAGCAGGCATTAAAAACCAACCCGCAAAGGGACCAGTGGAGCTAATTACGATACCGCAATTTGCAGCACCGTAATTAGCGCCTTCCCTACTTCCATAGAGCCCTATGGGGCAAAAATGGGAATGGGGAAGGGCAATGGGGGAAGGGGGAATTACCGCCCCGCCAACCTTGGAATAGGGCGGTAATTCCCCTTTCCACCAAGGCGGTGCCGGTATTTTACCGGCATGGACCAAGGTGCTAATAGCACCTTGGTCCTCCGCCTACCGTGTAATGAGGCCCATTGCCTCATTCAGTCCCACAATCTACAAAGTTTGAGAAATATGCCCGACCCCCTTCCCCGGTCACCTTTGACAGAAATAATTATCTGTTTCTGTCTGGCATCAAAAACCCTAGTGAACTGTGCAGCAACACAGCCCAAAATGGGTTGAGTACAGTTAAAGGTAACGTTGGGAGCTAGTAATCAAGGGAAATGGGCCAAAATGTTGCCCTCACAATTGCGACGGACGAAATGGCAGTTTTTTTTTTTTTGTTTTTTTTAAGCACCCCCTTTACACCACATATCTATGTGGTGTAAAGGGGTTTTAATTAAAAAAAACAGCATTTTCGGCCGTTGCTATTATATGGGGGCGCACTGATCACATAGATCCGTTATCAAGCAATAATTGTTGCTTGCAATTTAATTTCTCGTCTTTGCCTGCGTTTATTATGTAATCAGTTGTTTAGCGATAGATAATCGCATCCCAACTCAATGTGCTTGCTCTAACTTTTCAGGTCAGTATTCCATTCCGTTTATATTTAGCAGAGCCCCACAACCCAAATTAATTTCTCATGCAGCAATCACCAACTCACTGACAGAGTGCTCTCGAACGCATCACTACTAAAATTGACGTCGTAATTTTATTTTATTTTTGTGGATGGAAACAGATTCCAGATACACCGGGAATCCAGGCAAATTAGGAGGTAGTAGGCACTGGTTGGGAAATGACAGATCTCTCCTTATAGCCAAGCTTTCAGCAAAACCTTTTAGCAATTTCTGAGACGATTATATCACCTAGGGAAACATGCCTTAATATCCAGGAATGGACCATGATAAATGCTAGGAGAAAACAGAACTGTATTTTTGTTGACTGGTTTGTGAGGGACTGGAAACCTTTTCCGTCAGAAAAGTGTTTGATTTTGGAGTTATAAATGGCTTCCTGACAACTTTAACAGCTATGTTAGTCAGGAAGGGAGCATGCGTTGGTGGATACTTGAGAAAAATTGCTAGCTGCTTCCACAATTGTATTTTAGAAAGACCGAGAAGTACAAATATAGATTATAGCGATCGATCATAAAATGGTACTTCATACGTGTAATGAGAAAATCTTAAGCACGTTTGTGATAGGTGTTTCTTTGTCTTTTTTCAAAAGACACTCTTAGAAGCCGTCAAAAACAAACCCCATTTTTTAAAATTAGTTTTTAGGCCACTGTTATTATTCAAACACACAAAATCCTCAAAACATGTTTCACTGTCACACAAGCACCGTTTCCACAAAAGGTATATCATATACGTTAATTAGAGGTCGACTATCACAAAGGCAGTCAAGTTACAAATATCCAAAAATCAGCAAGGTACGCTGAACACAGAGAAAAATCTAGTGAAAACATACAGGTGAGCTGCAGAACACCCTCCCTATGACTACGGAACAAAGCTAGGATCCGGTGGGGCAGTTTATAACTAAGATGTGATAAATCTATTATCTGACTTTAGAGTGCTTCCCATTGATCAACTGTCTTCAGAACCGTACACGTAATGCTGTGATAGAACATCATACATGTCATTTTTCCATGATGCATTTTGCTAGTATGCAATCCCTGGGCATGATGTGGAGTATGAAGTTTTTGCATAACTGTGACTGGGGGGGGGGGGGGGGGGAGTGTCTGAAGTGACCTCAGCAATGTCATAGCCTTCACAGTTTCAAATAGCAGTGTAAAAATGCCATAGACCAGTGCCAGAGACAAGTTGTTTCTTGTCAGGGACAACATGTTCAAGGGATTTGTTTCCGTTGGTCAATTAGACGAAGCACAACAAATTCATGTAGTTAAGTGTAGCACATGCTAATTGTGAAATGTGCATAGGCCCTTTCAGAATTGCACATCTTAATTCTGTACTGCCAGAAGAAAACAATCCAGAACAGATGGTAAATCCATCCCAGGGTGGGACAAGATTTATTTTTACAGGACACAATGGTTTCTCGAACATTTTGTCTGTTGGACAAGTAGATTTAAAAAGAAAATTCACATGCCTGGAACGTGAGCCACTCAACAGAGATGATCATACAATTATAATAAATCATGCCATAGAGGCTGAAGTCAGAGGGAAAGCACGGTCGTGGCTTTACTCATTTTTACATGATCAGTTGCAAGCAGTTTTCTACTACTACTTACATGTCCCAAAGCTTCCAACCACACAAAGTAACACAAGGCCACAACTTTAACCAATTTGTTTTGAAAATTTTAATTCGGCCACAAGCCGATCTTTTCCATATGTGTAGCTTTAATACATACACCTACACGGATGAAACCTACATCCTCCTTTGCCTTGATGGAGGCCTGGGTTGTACAGCATGAATTGTAACAGCAATTGAATAGGCAAGAATCTCCTTAAAATGAATGCTAAGCAAAGAGAGCACCCCTCTCCCCTTTGGACCCTAAAATACTGAACATCCTACCAACGTCTGCATGGAATTTGAGATTCATAAATGAAAAATTGATCATTACCAGTCGTTTCGTTTGTTTAAAGTCAGCCAGTACAAAAACAAAACATCCCAACCTAATGTCTTGACTGGCAGCTGGCTTGGGGGTTATGCAGGTAAAAAGCTGAAGATCCTGGTGGTCACATGTCAAATAATGTCATTTTGTTTAAGTTGAAATTCATTCACGTTCAATGAATGCTAGCTGAACCCAGGGTGACCATGCGCTTCATAAATGAACTAGAAAATGAAATAGATGGGGTGCTCCAGACTTGCCAGACATATGTCCATATTTGATTTACTTTATGTATTGTTTACTTAACTTCTACACCTGTGGTTGTAATGTGGCCTTGTGAGGCAAACCGCAAGTTGGCCTTGCCTGGCACTCACATAAGCTTCCAGGCCGGCAGATAGTTGTATACTTATGACAATCATCTTTACTCCTCGCCCCCTATCCTCCCCAAATGCCTTCTCTACCTGTGTCGCTTTGGGGTTTCTGTAACTCAACTTGCTTTCACTACGGACCATTGCTCAGACTTGTCCAAATGGAGCCTGGATCTGAGGGCGTGAGCCTCCACTGGCCATAGATCAGGCGGCTGCCATTGGGCCCTTGTACTGGGACCAGGAGGAGGTGGTGAAGTGCAAACCCAGTTACCAGCCTTCACCTTATCCCCAATCACAGCTAGACTGCACAGATGACTGACCTATCAGAAGGAGGAGTGGTAACTCACTAAAACATCTTTTGTCAAAGCTCTGCCAAGTCTCTGTCCCTCTGTTAACCTTCCATTCAAACACTAACAGCCTCAGAGCATCCAGCTGCCTCGTGGTGGAATTACTGATGCAGATTTCTGGGTCATGCTGCCAGTTATTAGGTGCCAGTTCAAAACGCCTGACAAACACTGCTCTGATCAACGTTGCAACGGATGGTCTTTGCCTGGACAGCTGGAGGCCTTTGACAGCTCCTAGCCAAACCCCAACATCCTCTGAAATGAGAAAGGTTGCAGAAAGGTTTACATCCTGAGAGCGCCATCTATCAAATACAAAAGTCACGCATCACAGCACTCCTAACTCAAAGGGAAATTAGGGGAGTTCTAAGCTGTGCTTGCCCTTACTTGGAGGTCCTCAATCCATCCTGCAAAAAGTGCCCAAGTATTTGGGGTGCCGAAAAGGGGAGACAAAGGGAGAGAAGGGAGAGACACAAACCAGATAGTGGAGGAGCAAGTGATGGAGAGATAGAGAAAACAAGAGTTGTTGCCAGATACCAGTGGGAAGAGGCGAGCTCACCTCTCAAATGTGTTCTTCTTTTGACTGGCACATTGTTCTATGCTAGCACCATGCAGGAACCGTTCATTATTAAAACCATTCTTCAAACTCACACTACTCCAAACTTTAGGTTTAACACACCAAATATCATACATTGAACTTCACACACGACCAACGCACTACCTGCTTCCACATGATTATGGTCACACAGGCCAGGAAGACACCTCTAAATGCTATCCCGTATGAAGCAATCGCCCCTCTCCGGAGATCTTACCCAGGAACAAGCACGTGTCCTCACATTTTTTACTACTTAAATGTATATTCGCACCAGAGGATTTCTTCTCCAATCTGACTTGCACTACAATTTTAGCCAGACATCCAGGTAAGATTTTAAACTGAGAATATTTTACTCCCTATTTTTTCTTTTTAAGTTGGCAGTAAAAATGATTTTCGGTAGTAAAAAAGTAACTAGCATTCCCAAAGAGGGTATTTTTCTAAGGGAGTACAAAGTATATTTGATGGCTAATAAAAAGTAACTTTTTTAATCCAATATCATTAGTGATCCTTCCCATGGCCTTGGTCTGCTGGTACCACTGATCCAAACATATCTGTAGAGCTATGTTGGAGGAAGCAAGTGGCAAACACCTATGTGTCGGTTTACCTTTTTACTATAGGAATATTGCTACTCCTTATCATTTTTTATGGTAGTATTTGCCTGTTTTCAGGGAGTGGAAGTGGCTGCTATAGCATTTATCCATAATTGGCCGATTTTATTAACCATTGCAGCGTTGTCTGCATTAATACGGTTCCTCTACCTGTAAGGATGACAGGAGGGGAAGAGAAAATGGGAAATTCCCAATTTGCAACCTGAAGTGTGGATATAGTATAACACACTGCACATGTAGTATAAGCAAGGAAGGGGGAATCTTACCCTATCCATGTAGATAGTAGTTTTTGCACGGAGGGGTGAGACGGCCTGAGACCTAGGGGCCAAATACAATATTTAATACAGTTGTACTTGTGCATGGTCACAATAACTACAGCGAACACTAATGTTATAACATTCTAAATAACCAGAAGTTGCAGTTACATCACTGCGGGAGTGGCCGCGCAATGGCGTACCAGCTTCAGTTTACAAATACACCTTGCGATCTTGCGATCCCGTCCGCATGCTCATCTAAGTCAAGCGAGGGCTGTCTCCCGCTAGTCGGGGACAGCGCTGGCTGCAGGGGCTTACCTGCTGCTCGTGTCTGGTGGGTCTGGCGGGCCGCGCGTGAGGAGCTCTCAACACTGCGGCTCGCCAGTCCCTAGTGTTTATGGTTGTCATGGCGCTGTTCGGCATCACGTGTGCATTCCCTAAAATGGCCGACCTGAAAGGGACCAAGGTCCTCCATTTTGGGGTCAGGCCAAATTGCAAGTGTACAAGGCCACCATGTACAGAACCAGTGCCCGTCTATTATACCAGATGTTAGAGTACTTGCAGGCCGTGTCTCATCATGGTACGTTAGTAACACCGTCTGGCATGAACTCGTGATGATCAATTCGACATATTCCACCGGGTAGGGTGATCAGGATCATGCAGGACTGTTCTGATTGCATCTCGTGCTGGGGAACATGTACAAAAAGTCTTGTTTCCCAGGTGCTCTCCTTCTTCATAGTGTGGCCAGGGTTTGCCAACTGGTGGGTTCGTTAAGGCCAGTCTTGTCCGTATTGAGGCAGAAGATCCAAAGCTGTTCTCTTTTGAAGAGGAGGTCATGTATGTTGCCACCCCTTGTAGGTACTTTTATTTTCTCAATAATAGACCATGTGATGGTGGCCTTGCACACTTGCAATTTGACCAGGCCGCCTCACTCCTGCAAAAACTACTATCTACATGGATAGGGTAAGATTCCCCCTTCCTTGCTTATACTACATGTGCAGTGTGTTATACTATATCCACACTTCAGGTTGAAAATTAGGAATTTCCCCCGTTTTCTCTTCCCCTCCTGTCATCCTTACAGGTAGAGGAACTGTATTAATGCAGACAATGCTGCAATAGTAACAAAGAGGGCACCCACCCACATGCCCACAATTCAAGCCCTGATGAATGTGGTTTAACTACCCCTTACCACAGAAACCGGTTGGCTATGAAATGACCTGACCTAGAGGACAATAAGATCACCCAGAGTCAGTGCATTCGGACTATGGATCCCCAAACCAATTAACCCCGAGGGTCCCACCTTTACGAAAGAATCGAGAGAGAAAGATTCACCAAAGAATATCCTTGTTTCTTCTTTTTTAACACTTCTGCACCTGCCTGATAGAGGTTCTTTTCATCTAGAAAGCAGCAGACACATGGCCCACTCTTTATGTGGACCAACATGTGTTTTTTAGCACGACACAGTACACTCACATATGCTTGAAAGCCAAGCTAGAGACACGTGCTCACTCGAATCATCTTTTTTTAACAAAGAACTGTGCGTTTCCTAAGTGTGACTATTGAATTGGGCAACCCACAGTAGGCAACCCCAAAACGGTCCCTGTTATATATACCGATTTTCTTAACAACAACCTTGTTCTCCTCACACTATCGCAACAAATTTACCAAGCCAATAGAAGTTTACATCAAGGGCTATTGACAGATAATGAGAAATTATTTTTGATTGTTGAACATCCCATCATGCCAACTATCTATATTCTACTGAAGGTTGACAAGCATTTTGATCAGTTACTGAAAGTCTGCCCAATCTTGAGTGGTATTGGTTGGGCTACAGAATAATTATCGGAATACATTGATACTGCTGTCATACCCCAGGTAACCACGTTACCATCATATGTGAGCGATTCCATGCATGTACCACATATTATAGAAAATATAGTATGGAGAACTGATTATCTATTAGTCATTTTAGCTGTCAAAGCATTGTAGACTCCATTGAACATGACTTGGCTCTCAGGGCCTTGGTTTTTACATTTGCTGACAGTTCAGCATCATACATGAAGCATGTGCAAATGATCAAAAGAAATGCTTAGATTCACCCTGGACAACGAAATGTTTATATTCAACAATGACTATTATGAACAGATCAAGAGTGTAGCAATGGGTCCTAAATATGCCCCATCACTGGCTAACCTCTTTATGGGGCATTATGAAAAATCCAACAAACTGGATAGGAATGAATATGTACCTAACATTTTCTTTTGGCAGAGATACATAGATGATATCCTGATGAAATGGCAGGGTACTCAAGAACAACTTACACAGTAAATACCTAATGACAATTCATTTGTGATACAGTTAGCTTGCACGAGCAGTGACGCTGCTACAGGCTTTCTGGATGTGCATATCGTTGTGGTTGGCACTAGAGTATGTAGCAGAACACACCGTACAGAAACAGAGGTTAAATGGACTCTGTAACTAGTGCCCATCGAAAATGCACAATAGAAAGTATTCCCATAGAGGAATTTATCCGAGCATGAGAAAACTGCAGTGAGACTGATTGTTTCCCACAGGAGTACAATTCACTCACACAGAGATTTAAAGCCAGAGGACAGAGGATATAAACTGGGTAATTTGGAAAAAGCTAGGGATAGAACAGCCCATATTCTCACATACGTCTCTATCTTCGTCAATATCACTCTCAGAAGACAAAGACTCCTTCTTACCGGATTGTCTGCTGGACTTGGATCCCTTCCTTCATGAGTGAAGACGGTCTGAGAAGTGGAATGGTCGATCCTGACCAGCTACCACCTGGTTAGCCTGGAAGTATACATAGGCAAAACAAAAGGTGGAAACTAGTGGGAAATCCAGATTATAAGGGGAATATCCAGTGGCACAAAAACCTCTTGATGGAAGACTGATGGCCCTCAGTAGGCAGTGAGGGTGGCAAATGGTGCAAACGACAGGTGGAATCCAGAAATCCAGGTAAAAAATATGGTAGAACAAAGGAACAAATAAAATGAGGAGCCAAGAAAAAAGGAACTGGGAAAAGGACTAGCCAAAGGGCAATGACAGAGGCACAGAAGGGGAAAGAAATGGGTAGAGCGAAGCGGGACACAGGAGAATATCAATTTGAAAGGCAAAGCAGGACATGGGAAGGTTGCATAACGCCTCTCGTGAGGCATGCAATCGAGATTTGAAGCGCTTTGAGCGGGACACCAGGAACACTAAAATAGAGGAGCTTTGGTGGCCGCCATCTTGGAATAGACTACACCGCTAAACGCAGTCAGTAAACAACGTGGTGGCAAGGTGTAATGGCTGCCCCCTCCTCCACCGGTGCCATAACGACCACCGGGAGGCAGTGACACAGAGATAGGCATGACTTACTGGTACCGAAAAACAAAATAACAGGCAACATTAACCATGAAACAAAAGTTATTACAAGGTTCAGTAAGGATAGTCATATACTTCACAAAATCCTTCATAAGCATTGGCATTTGCTCCTTATGGATGAGAACCTTCAAAGCATTCTGGGACCTAAAATGGGCATTATCTTTTCCAGAGTCCCTACCTTAATGAACAAATGAAGTCCCTCTTTTTAGAGTAGAATGGATGGACAAAATGGTGGAATCTTAGAATGGATCGGTGAGAGGGATAAGGGCTTTTACAAATGTGGGAGTTGTAATGTATGCAAATATGCTCAGGACAAGATTTGTGACTAATCTAGGGATGGAGGCTCATATAAACGACTTCATTAACTGAAAAACCAAATATGTGGTATTGCACGAGTCTATAAAGAAAATCTATATTGGGAGCACCATTTGAGAGTTGCGAACAAGAATCTGTGAACATTTGACAATGAGGGGAAGCCAAGATCTGAAACTACCACTTGCATATCACTGGCAAAGACACTATCAAGGAAATGATATGTTGCAAGAGGAGTGGAGATCAAGATCAAAAGTTAAGACAAATAGTATCAAAGCTAATATGCAAACTACGTACTGTGTCCAATGGCTTAAACAGGGAACAAAATGAATGTATTTTTTTAGATTGTGTTTACTGCATGTGATATGGTTAATGTATTTGCAGTTATCCATTTAATTAATTGTGTAACCATTTCTGTTTAAGTATAGACAACTTGTCTTTAGATATATATTGACCATATTTGTGATTTAAAATCGTTGTTTCGCAGGTGAATGAATGTTCGTAATGGAGAGTCCATAGTGACTGAATTAGTATGTCGAGAATGTTTTGTGTTGGGACCCAATGTATAGGATCTGGTGTTCATGTGAGCTTGGGGAATGCATAAACCAACACACTGTATCAATGTACACTAACATAGAATGGGATCGGACGTGCTTCAGTGAGGATAAGGAACAACTCCTATGACACTGGGCGCTAGAATAATATACGGATAGCATCAGGATTACTTCTTACAGTACAATTACGGATTAGCTGTTTTATTGTTGCTTGATGAGATATATCTACCATTTTTAATGATCATGAGTTAGGCAGAGTATTAGGTCAGCGATGTAATTCCAGCATGCAATTGCCCATGAGTGACGGCATCATATCACCACAAAGAAAGAAAACATGGCGTCTGTGGCCGTTGCACGTTAGATAACGTGCAGGATATTAGTCTATCCCTTGAAATGAATGTAATTCTCGGTTATAGATACGTATTATGTGGAGCCGATATGGTGTAGGTTCAGCACAATCAGCAGATCACTTTTTAAATCAGTAAGGTGAGTGGTGGAAGAGGAGACACCATCAACAATCATAATAAATTGATGATGTGTTCAAGATTATCTTTAAAATGTGATACAAGTATGGGAATTTGGTAATCGGAAAACATGGAAGGAGACCAATAGATTATGTCAAACGTTCCAACGGTTGATGTCATCACATTACTATAAATAAAGAAACCAACATGGTGTACGTAGGTAATGGCCGCGGGACGCCATAGCCAACCTCGGTGGGGTTGAAACGTTATCCATACACATAGGTGAGAGGTCATTCAAATTTCTATCATTTGAGCTAATAGGATTGGGATACTGGTATATTCAATGGGAATTTTGAAACACTTCATTACCTATACAGACACACATTAAGTGGGACAGGTGGGACTAACTTGTTGAAATTTTGGTGTAATCAGTGCACCACCCTATGGCATGGAAGGTGAATGTGGGTAGGTTGGATATAATACTAATAAGAGATTGAGAAGGAATTAATGGGTCTTTCTAATTTTATTGTAGAAAGCAACTGTTTGTGCTAACGTATAAGGAAGAGAAGCTCAATGAGTAATTACTAGAACTTCACCTCCAAGTATAGAAATGAGATTGATTAACAATAGGCGAATTGTTGGTTGTGTACTTTTCCTGGCTTACTTGAGCGCCTGTCTGTAAATTCACATAAAATCTAGGCTTTTCTATAAATTTATTATTCAGGAGGATAAAACAGTGAGAATGATAAGATTCTTATTGGATAGATAAATGACGACTGTGATGGGATAACCCCAATATGAAGTAAATCAGTGGGAAGGGAGAAGAATCCATGTGTTGAGTTTGTATTTAGTATTTTGTTAAAATGGCTTATATTATGATTGACATTGGTTTCAATTAGAGAGCTAATCTGTCACTTTCTTTTTTGTCTTTCCTCTCCTCTCACTCGCCAATGCTATGTTTTGTTGTGAATATACACTGATAAAGATAATAAGCATGTGTATGATCAATGGTGCATAAGATTGATAAATGTTATGACATGGAGTACTAATGCCAATTCAAAGCCTTGATAAGGACCTGACTGAGTCGAAACAGGTGTTGCCTAGAACAAGGATCTGGTATAGTTAACATGCCAGAAATTTTAGGGAAACTAATTGTTTAGTAAACCAGGAATGGAATTGCTTTGTTTAAACAATTCAGAAATAAAAATATTCTTTTCAATATATATGCATTATAGAGCATTAGTTCCTGGCAGGGGTGTGGCAAAGTCCTCCCAGTCAATAAGGAGGCTCGGAGAAGGGGGGGGTGGGCATTAGCATACAGTAATCCCACCTCTCCAAGCCTCCTCAGGGCTGGAGGCCACCATCTCCCCCGCCAGGGAACAAGTTAAGTTCCCCCTACGTCTCTCACCCCCCTTTGCCACAGATTAAACTCCCACCCACCCCACATAGCTTTTCCTTTCTGGTCCTTGTCTTGAGCCGGGAACAGTAGAGTTCCCGGCGCATCCGCACCAGATCTGAAACATGCCACCATGGTAATAAAGAAGGGACTAAATAACCCCGTCTCACCCGAAACAATGGTGGCTATTTTTTTTTTCTGTATAGTTTTTTTCTCTCGCCGACCAAACTATTAGTTCCCCGGTCTAACGGGCCAGGGTACTAATAGCAATAAGCCCCTCGCTGGGGTGGGAGGATATTACCACTTCAGATGATGGCGGTAATGCCCCACCTGCTCGGGGCTTATTGCTTAACTATTTTATGACATGCGCGTGGGGTTCGGTGTTAAATTAACTATGTCAGTGTTTAGATTTTGGGCTTAACCTAATACACTTAAACACACACAGCAAGTCGCAAGAAGGACAATACTTTACCCAATCGCAGCACAACCTGTCTGACATTACCTATCCGATTTAGTGTGCTTACGTTTATTTCTAAAGCCTTACTGAAACATTTCTATTTTGCAAAGTATTAGAAGAGGAACATACAGGAAACAGAAGATATTATGTTGACCTCTGTTGGCCCTCAGATTTCAACAACTATCAACCCGGAATACCAGCCTGGTGGATACATGCCTTTCCCTTCTTTGTTGCTATCTCAAGTGCCACTGCGAACACCACTGAAGTTGTCCCACCGCTCTCTCTTAGCACTGTGCACCTGGCCATCCTCTTTCCTCTGGGTCCAGGTACCAGCTCACCCTGCCGTCCTCCTGCACTGCCTCCCAGCCACCCCTTGCTCTGGATGGCCTGTATCTGTACCCATACAACCCCCGACCCCATTTTCTTCTTTTCTGCACTTATCGGACTTACCCAGTCTTTCGCCCTAAACACAGTACTTGCCACATGCTGGCTGCACTATCACTGTTTATTGCGTCCTTTCTATTTTTTTTTTAATTTATTATTTATCTACTCTCCTCTGCTCTGCACTTTCCACTCTCCCCCTTCCATGCACTTTTTCCCTTTTCCCCATCCCATGCACTTGCGCATTCTCAATATCACTGGGCTTAGTAAGATTGTTGTTGTTTTTGTGTTCTCCCTCGTTTCCCCTCCCTTGCCTAGATACAAATAAAATATATCATATATGGCCCTTTGGGATGAAAGCATGCAGACAATACCAATCAATCAGCACAGGACCAGCAAAACAAGCTACTTCGAGGATAAAGGCCCAACAATGAGATGCATTCCCTGCCTATTGATCAGGTCGAGGAATATATAGTGTCAAAATGTTCCCTCAAAACACAATAGGCCCCAACTGTACAATCTGAAACAACCTCACAAGATAATAGGTTACTCCCAAAAAACTCTAAATTCTGTGGACACGCATACCCTAGCTCCTTCTGATGGCCCACTCTTTTAAGCAACACCCTCTGACCTAAACCAGGGTACAACATTTCAAGTTGCAAGCTATTGACCAGCCATAAAAAGTCACTTGCCACCTCAATGCTATATATACAAACAGCACACCATTTCTTACTCGCCCAGAGTCAAATATCACTAGCCAATGGCTAGTGGTAAGTGCTAATGTTGTGCCCTGCCTAAGCCATGGGCATTCCACAGTCCGAGATCAGTCACTTTACGATGCTATCGCCCTAGTCTCTCCTCTGCCCAGTGAGACAACCCATCCCTTTTAAAACCAGACACTCTCCCATTCTTTTCCAGTGTCACTACACTGTTCGGGTTACACACACATTGAGCAAAAGGAATAATTTATACCCTTTAAATCCTTGTAACACTTAGCAGGGAATCCATACTCTAGGCTCCCTATGCAAGTAATTCACAGCAAGAACCTCTTTCTTTACTACAACACCCGGATGGGTCCACGACGCACACACTGCAGATGATCAAGGACACGTAACGTGAGCTAATGTCAAACATACATTTCTCCACCAATTAAACCTCACATACATCACAAAAACTCAAGCATGCCACCCTCCAAACCTCCCGTTTTCTCACCCTTCAGACCAGCACATGGCAAACGTTCAACACCTCTGCCCACCTCACTGAAACGCCATGAGCAACCATACCTCACACTTTACCTGAAAGTAAGCACTCTGTACACATTCAGCTTCCCCCTAAAATAGTGTACCCACTGAAAGAAACACAAATCTCCCCTACTTGCATTCATCACACACAACAGCTGCCCACTACTTCCTCTCCTTGTTCAATCCTCCTCTTGGATCTTTAGCTTTCCCGCAAAATGACAACACACAAGCAACACGAGATGAACTAACGCTCGCCCACTTTGTGGAGGACATTCGCATCTAATAGCCCAATTAGACATTTTTCACAACACATACAGAGGAAATGGACTCCAACACACTGGAAGCAACCACTCTCTTTACATGTCTATTACCTCCCACATACACTTTAATAGATTCACAGAGGTGTGTTTGTGACACCACCCAAGCGTACCAAATTGCAGTATGTGACTAGTTCCCAGTTCCAAAGGTTTGGGAATGCCCAATGGTGATTGCCAAGAACCCCTTATGGGGCCCCAAGCCACTGACCACCTGCCACACAGGTTTTTTATGCATCCATGGGGTTTGTGGATGGGACGGATCAATATATTTCGCGTTCAGGTCTGCATTCTCACTGCAAAAGTCTGCAAATTCGTGGGAAAAGTCTGTGAACCAGCAGGCACACACGAAAACCTAATTATGACCACATTTTAAAAAACGTAGAAAAACATGACAGAACCCTTCCAAAGGCCTTAATATATTGTAAGCAAACCACAGGCAAGGCAGCCAGCTAGAAAGCAGCTCGCATCAGCATGGGGGACAAAGGAAAATCCCAATGCCTGCCAGGCTCTCTATGGCCTTTGGCAGACCCACTGGCTTAACACTTAAACCTGGTTGCATAGTTAAACACTTGCAGCAGAGGTTCACACAATATGCTCAGACTGCCCCCAAGGGGCAGGGAAACTGCCCATTAAGAACCAGCCAGCACAACAGAAATTGTCACTCAGTGTGAGGGTGGCCACCAGGAAAGCTGTTGATCCTGAGAGACCCCAAGCCTAGGGGCGTTTGTATGAGGAGTAGGCGCCATTGGAAAAGGTACTGGTGTGTGATAAAGTGCAAGAAGTGTGGGGAGAGGTGGAAACCTTTTAAAGAAAATAAATACACTTTGAGGTGGAAGATGTTGTGAGGAAAGGTTTGGTTGGGGGGAAGGTTGAGAGTTTGAAAAAGAAAGGATAATTGAAGCACGAGAAAGAGAGCGCAATCTGTTTATAGACAGAGGATAAATGGTAGAAAGACCCAGAGGCGGAATATGTAAGGAAATGGTTTCAGGCTTTTGAGGAAGGGGAAAGGTGTAAGAAAAAAAGAAAAAAGTAGATCTGGGAGGCACTGGGTTGGAACAGAAGTCCAAGAGAAAAAGAAAGATTGGTTTGTAGCAGCAACAGAGGGATACCACCTGTGAAATGAAGATGAGGGTTGTCGCCAGAAGAAGGGAAGAAAGAAAGGTAGTACAGAAAGGGAGGAATATTATAACGAGTGCCAAAACTGTTAGAGAAGCGAAGGAAGATCACACAAGGAGAAGGGTGACAGTATTAAAAAGGAGGCAAAGGAAGTTACTACAGAGGAGAGAAAGTAGAGGACAGATTACAGACAAGGATACCATCTGGAAAGAAGAATGCTACAGAAGGGTTGAACGCCTAGAGAGGGTCAGAAGTCGATACCATCAGAGAGGAGATGGGGAAAAAACATCAGGTAGTTGGAAGAGAGCTCAAAGTTGAATGGAAGATACCATCAAAAGAGGCACTGATGGCTTCAAAGCCTAGAAAGATGGAGCGGATCAGACCATCAAATAGAAGATTGGGAACGAGAGACCAGTTACTGAGACACAGAGCGGGAGGTCGACGAGGACCAAGTGGAACCATGGGATAGTGATCAGGTGGGGGAAAGCAGCACTGTGAAGGGGCATAGGAAGGACAGCCCTAGGGTAGACATGCCAAGGGTCCTCTCTAAACCTAAGACCCAGATTGCCTGCAAGTATTTACTGATCCTTACAAAGAGTGACCCACCAAAATCACGCAGAAAAAAAAGAAACATGCAAATATCTGGCTGCTCAAGAACCGTACAATCCGAAGCAGGAGAGAGGTTACAACCCACGTTATGGGGCAGAAAACTGAGGATTCCCACTGATACGACCATGGGAGGAGCAGGGGCACCGTCTGTGAGGAATACACCTTTGGCTCTGCCTTTTAAGACTTTACAGAACTTTTGAGCACTTTCTTTTGCACCCTTAATTTCTTTTGGATTAAACTGAACTGTTTGTTGGAACTGTTGGAAGAGACTCACTATTATTTTGAGGAACCCTTTGAAGCAAGGGAGAACTTAGTTTTATTTAGAAACTGGCATTAGTTGACATTATCATCCTGAAAGTTACAAATTTTATTATCCTAATTTTTGAAGTCGGGGAATATCCACAAAACAACTAAAGATAGGTTGAACTAAAATGAGTCAAGGTTTGGTTCCGTGGCTCCTTGGACATCATTGGGCCAGAGTATTGATACATTCCAAGATGTAATACCGATTAAGAAGAGAAAGGGGACAAATGCCTATTGATGCTATGGGTTTATTTAAACTGAACAGGACTTTCCTGTCTCTCAACACTCGAAGCAAAACCAGGTGAAGGCAAGGGATAAACCATAGTGCCTATGGGCATCATTTCTCTCATATATATATATATATATATATTGTCAATTCTACCTTAGGGTAGCCAAGTCGAGCTGCACTCTCCATAAAGCCATGCTTGCCCAATTTCCACCAAACAGCAAACAAAGGAGGGGGGGGGGAAGTAAAACTCCCCACCAACCGCTTTCCGTTTTGTTGATTTTCTTCTTTTATTAATCCACACGGGAAAAAAATATTTAAAAATCATGGAAATCCATTTCAAAAAGTAGAAAGTATGACCCCAATGTGGGTCCTCCCAAGTGCAGCACTCGAGGCGTGACGCGTTTCGCGGCCAACTCGCCGCTTTTTCACAACAAACAACCTCTCCACCATACACCACTTTAAAACATGAGGCTAGGAGGAGTAGAGAGGGAAAGGAGGGGGTGGAACGGCAGGCAACATGGAAATCAAAGAAGGCCTCATTTAGTGATCTGCATTTCGTGCCTAAACCATGGCAGACATCTTTGCCTAGTAAGTTTGCCTGACAGACATACATTCATGCGAATGAGCATTTTGATTCTAGAGGTAAATTTAAAGTGCGTTGTGCATTAGCAGCTGGGGGGGGGTATGAAATATTCACCACCCAAGTATTTTACTTTATTTCTTCCGATTTTGAAGTGACTAGTGCATAATTAAAAACGTCTATAACTACCTTGCTGGGGTATAAATAAGTATCTAAAACCCCAAAACATGGATCTCTGTAGCTCACCCTTAATCTGTTAGGTCTTTTAGTCACTATAATATTAGTGTCCAAGGTATAATCATTTATAATATTAGATCTCTGCTTGGTCACTTGTTTATCTGTACTTGGTACAAAACCATGGCAGACATCTTTACCTAGTGAGTTTGCCTAACAGACATACAATCATACGAATGATCATTTTTTTCTTAGAGGTAATTTTAAAGTGCATTGTGCATTAGCAGCTGGGGGGGGTTGTGGAATATTCACCACCCAAGTTTTTTACTTTATTTCTTCCGATTTTAAAGTGACTAGTGCATAATTAAAAACATCTATAACTGCCTTAATAGAATATAAATGAGTATCTAAAACCCCAAAATATGGATCTCTGTAGCATACCCTTAATCTGTTAGGTCTTTTAGTCACTGTAATATTGGTGTCCCAGGTATAATTGT
The DNA here is from genome assembly GCF_040938575.1 of Ambystoma mexicanum. Classification (NCBI taxonomy): domain Eukaryota; kingdom Metazoa; phylum Chordata; class Amphibia; order Caudata; family Ambystomatidae; genus Ambystoma; species Ambystoma mexicanum. Next base: position 1,053,533,898 of record NC_090927.1, on the reverse strand, counting down.
TTATATTATTAGATCTCTGCTAGGTCACTTGTTTATCTATTTGTTTAATGAAGTACTTAGTGCAAGGGAAATCCCAATTCCAGCATAGTAATCAAAAAACGAGATAATATTCTAGATATATCCAACCATAAATGGAAGATTATCCCCAGATGCACAACAGCACTAATAAATCGGTATCCAGTTTGCAGACTATGTTTTTCTAGTTAAATCTACTTCCCAGTTAGCCTCTCCTTGCTCTTCTTCTCCCCTTCTCTACTCCCCCATTACCACATGTATAGAAAGAATAGTGCAGAGCAACAAATGTGCTCCGAAACAAACACACCATTACCAACATCATAAAAAATTGTTTAAAACACAGAAACTTTAAAACCAACTATTTGATCTCTTATATCGTTACAGAGCACTAGGAGGAAAGAAAGGGACAAGAATATTCCTTTAGCTGCCCAAAAAGGTGTATAACTCTTCATCAATGTTATGCCCGTTGGGATGTTTACTTTCAAAATCTAGTATACACCTTGTTTCTTTTTGTCTCAGTTGCTTCTCCCTGTCACCTCCCCGGGGGCCCAATTCTATTTTGTATACCCCAAAGAATTTAAAACTGTCTATTTCTTTGTTGTGACATTCATAGAAATGTTTAGCCATGGGGTAATTCACATCGTTATGTGTGATGGCTCGCACATGTTGTTGTATTCGAATCTTTAACTTGCATTTTGTGCTGCCAATGTAGTATTTATGGCATGCACAGGTGAGGGCATAGACTACATAGTCTGTTTCACAGGTGATCCGTTGTTTGATCTCTGTTTTGTGTCCTGTCACTGGATGTTTAAAGGTGTCGCCGTCAATTGCAAATTTACATATATTACAGCGTGTGCATTTATGAAAGCCTTTCCTATATATATATATATGTGAAATGTGTGGATGTGTGTGACTGTTCAAAATATTCCGCATACTTCTCAAGATGCTACACACCTGAAATTTAACATGTGGGTAGGTTCCATGGTGTAGACAATGTAAAAAGTATAAAATATACATGTTTCATTTCATGTTAAACATTCCACACTATCTGACATTAGCGGCACTCACTTTTGAAGTAATGCGGGTGACACAAAACAGTGTTTTTGTAGTAATGCGGGTGACAGGAAACAGTACATGTCTCTTAAATAAAGTCCGCAATGACGTTGTCCGTCACATCATGGCAAATCTCTCATGATAATTCCAGGAACTTCATTTCCCATGGAAGTTGATGAATGTATGCCATGTGAACAGTACGAAGCTTATATGCTTCAGCCATACACGCGCAGCACTTAAGTTGATATCGCTGCTGTCTCGGCTGTACATCGAGACACCAATAATGTTGCTGCACAATCTCAATGCTTCAACTCAAAGTAGCTCGAATCAATTGCGTTGTTGTTCGGGTAACGCAAACAACCATGGAACATCGTCTATATTCATTCATTGAATGTACTTCTGACTCGGACTGGAGTGTGAATTACCATGCTCAGCACAGGCACCCCTGCTACTATGGAATAAGTATAGTGGTCCTTTTGTTTGGATCTCTAATCCAAGCACATCTTCGAGGATAAAACACCAAACATGCTTGATTCCAAAACACAGTATGAGGAATATTGATCCCAGCTTGATATTTGTAATGCCAGTTTATTTATTCACTGTCAACCCCATGCTAGCAATGTAGTGCCCGGCTCGTTTCTTTTGGAATATTGTGCCTAACTCACTCCTTCAGGGATATAGTACCTTCCTCGCTTCTTGGTAGTTGTTTGGGAAGTCAGGATGCCTATCCTCTCAGCTTTCCTGCATCTTATTGTAGCTGTCCAGATCATTATCTATTTCAGTTTGTCCACACAGTGTAGCTAGCAGACGCTCACCCAGTTGGCATGTCCACTTACTGTCATGCTCTTCCCATCGGCAGCGGTTGACATTTTCGCAGAAACTAAATATTGCGGGCCTTTTACAGGCCTACCTCTCAAGAGGCCCATCATAGAGTGGTTTGGTATGTTTTGTTTCTGGGTTTCAAGCTTTCTGGTAGAGTCAAGTACATTCTGTAGTCACTTCCGCCTCATCTGCAGCCAAGGCTTTAAAGACCTTGGCCACAATCTTAGAATTAAGTGGAAGACATGCGTCCTCTATGGGCTCTATGCAAGCTTCTTGTGATCTTCCTGCTACAGCCAGTCTGCTCCCCGCAGCGGTCCCAATTTGCCAGCATGCCTGCACACGCATCCCGACTAAGGTACGGGACCCTGCAGCGATGGCGTGCAAGCTAAACCAGTCATTGGCAATACTCGCTCTGTGACCAAGTCCAGGTAAGTTACCATGAGGATCCCATCTTGCATATGTGATCTTGATGTGTGGTTTGGAAACCTGTTTTTTCTGGCCAGCATCTTTAGGTTTTGGTGTACATGCAAACGTTCTCAAGGGTTGCCACATTTTGGGCATTCTTGACCGTGTTTTGGGGGGGTTTTGGTGGCCAGGAGTGAACGTCTGCAAGGGTACATGCTGGCATGCTGCACTCTGTCATGGGGAGTGACACTGTGTATAGTGGGTGAATTTGGCATCTGCAGTCGAATAGAGGCCAAAGACTCTGTGGTTATCAGTGTCACAAGGGCTTAAACAACCGTTCGTATTCTAATACCATGGGTTGTGTTCCATCCTGTGCAAAGCTGGGTACTTGGTTTAAGCAGAGGAGATGAGGACTACCACTATGGCCGTTATACCCGATACCTATATGACCTAGCTTGGAAAGGGAGGACGTCTTTCTTGTCCCCAGGCAAATTTAATGTGGGTCTCCTTGAAATATAAAGAGTCGCAAATTCTGTTGATTCTCTCGCCCACCCCTGTGGACCAACTAACACAGGAAGGCAGACTCTAGAATTAGGTCAGGACCCTGGCTTAGTTATAAACACAAACATTCCCAGAATCGCACACGGACACCTCTAACATCTGATCTCACTCCACTGCCTTCTCATAACCCAACCAAGGGCATACTCTAGCCCCTATCCACTCTGTGTGTCAGTTTAGAAAACCACAACGAAAACCACCAACATACAAATCTGCTCAAAATGTAGAGAGGTAGGGATTTTCTCAGTTTGTGAGGTACCTACGTCTACCTTTATATTCACAATTAGCCCTGCGTGTCTCCAAACACCTTCCTAGTGAAAACAATAAAATTTGGCCGAGTGGAGACTCTTATACTAAACCTTTCATATTAATGAATACCAAAAAGAGGCATCAGTTTCAATAAACTATCGATACTTGTTGCAGGCTTTTATTGGCAGGAAATGTTTTAACATATCTCACAAAATAGATTGATGTATTAATTAAAAAGTATCAAAAACATACACTGCTAATTAATGGCATTTTACCAGAAAAAGAGTACATGATTATGTTTTGCATTAAACGAAAGGAGCATCACAGTTTTAAAACTGTCCTCAGCAAGTGTCATTCCACGTACACTGTTTTTATGGAACGTAACTTTTCAGTACCAACTCAGTTTGGTATGTTTAAACAATTGCTATTTTGGATGGCCTTTGCACACTTGCAAATTAGCACGAGAATACATTGTGTTAATATACCATCATCAAAACATCATACTTTTATCAACATTTAATTGTTCTTGCGAGGTTCGAAACTTTTCCAGAACAAGTTATACCTTGTATCCTTTTACATGGTCAATAGAAATGCTGGTGCAATTTGTTGGTGATCGGAGAGACCAACATGTGTCTGTTTTTTAATGGCAGTATAGTTGAAATTCTAGATCACCAATTTAAAATATTTGTGCTAAAGTAAAAATAGATTGCTTGAATCTGCAGAATATGTGGCAATTGTGCATTACACAGTATCCTGCATGTATAAGAAATTGGAGCATTTCAGCGACACTGCTCTTTAAAAAAAATATATTGGCACTTTTGATATCCCACTCCAGGGTTCGTAATTAAGGAGAGCTGGAAGCGATTAAGCTCCCGGTTATAGCATTGAAAGTGGACATCAACAGCTACCAGGCATTACATTTGGCTCCGCAGGCCAACTTATGCAGAAAAAACACACCTTTGTGGATTTTACTATGCACTTTTGGGACAATCTATGAAATCATTATAACACATCTATATGCCATTTAAAAGAAAAGGGGTCACAAATAATGGTCAAATTAAGTTTGTATCTTATGTGGAACTTAGATTTGTGGCGTGTGATGTACTAGCTCCTTGTTTCCTCACTGGTAACTCCTGGTCACTGGTTTATGATGTATACCAAGGAGCTGCTTTTAGCTGCTGCTTATTCGGTCCTCATTTTCGATGCCTGCACGTGGTGCTTGAAGACCAATAATTTGACAGTAACGTGTTGCACAATTAAAGCTATCCAATGAAGCCTTATTTATGAGGGCTTATTGATGGGGGCTCCAGCAGTTACACTCATTAGACAGCACATTTTCCGATGGGTCAGAGGAAAGACGGACTCTGAACTTCCATTTCACTAATTATTTATTCAACGAAAATGAAAAATGCCCAACTTTCCCTATGTTATTGGTTTTCCCTAACCAAACTAACTAGGGTGCTCGTCAGTTATTGGTGAATGTCCAAAAATAAGAATCTGTCCTCTGACCATATTTTTATCTATCCTGACCATATCACTATAAAAATGAACTAAGGCACAGGAGAATGACTCCCTTAGTGTAAATATGGAGCAAAACACAAATATAAAAAAGGAAAAGTTACCAATAATTCATCATCATTTTAACTAGAAGTAAATTGTTCAATTTTTAATCCCAAAAAGGGATCGCAAATACAAAGTACTAAAATTGGCAATGGCTCTTTTTCATTAAAGCCAACAGGGGTGATGCCAGATGTGCCAATAGTGGCAAATGGATTAAAATAATCTTTTATGGCAATCCAAAATTCTGCAAACAAACATGTGAGTTCTAATAAAAGAAAATATCAAGGACACCTACAAATGCACAGAAATTAATGTAGAATTGTTCCAGTTGAATGTTACAGATTTGATAGCTCTGATCATTTAAAAAATAAAGCATACGATTTCAAAAGAAAAAGCATATGATCAGGGAACAATATTTGCACTGGCCACTGCCTCCAGAATGAAAACCACTCACTACGAGAGGCACTTTTAGCCTATCAATCTTCTGCCATCAACTTTCAATGTCTGGACATCATTGTCATTTGTACATCTGGTTGTGAATTGGCAAAGCAGACCCACCCCCTTTATTTATTAGCTTTTTTAGGCTAATGTTCCCTCCCTCTTGCGTCACGTTTTGGAGCTGCAGGTTTTAATTTTCAGCTGCAATTTAGACATACAATTCTTTTACAGGGAGCAGGCTGGGTGACTCTTCTTCTGTTACTGTAATGTAGTTTATTATTACATTTGTATTGCGCACCTAACCCACAGGCAACTGGGCGCATTAGCTTAGGAATATGGTTACAGGTAGTACATGATAGGTAACATGCTAGTGATCTTACGAATTTGGTTACAAGTAATGCAGATCCTGGATAATGCAAGCTTAAGATGATGGTTACATATTTAGCAATCTTAAGGTATTGTTACATAATAAGTATTCTTAAGAATTCGGTTACAGGTTATGCTGATCACATATAATGCATACTTCTGAATCTCGTTACATTGGCTATGGAGTCATGGGCTGGAGTAGAGTCAGCCAAGTGATTTGTGGGGGAAGTGGGTGCAACTAGGTGTCCTGTGTAAAGAGCCAAGTTTTTAGCTTTTTGCGGTAGGATAATATGCCAGGTTCCAGCATAATAGCTGGTGGCAAAGAGTTCCAATAGTTGTCTGCCATGACGGGGAAGCTTGCTCCCCTGCTTTTGTCTGTTGTATCTAGGCTTGGTTAATTGGCCAAGATAAGCAGTGTGTGTAGGTCTTGCAGTTTTTTTTTTTTTGTTATTAGACAAGAGAGGTAACGTGGGTAGAGTTAGATAGACATTTATAAGCTAGTGTTAGTACATTGAATTTAATCCTGTCCTTCACTGGTAGCCAGTGAATATTTCTTCTGGCAGTAGAGATATGGTCTGATTTGGAAATATTAAGGGCTGCTCTTATGGCATTATTCTGCACAATTTGGAGTTTCGAGATGTTTTTTGTTGAAGAGCCGGCAAGATGGCATTGCAGTAATCTATCCTGGATAGAATTAAAGCTCTGGCCAGAGTGATGCGGTTCTCTATTGTAAGATATGGTCTACAGGCTGTAATGAGTTTAGCTTTGTACGAAGATGCCGATGTGATAGCGTTAACTTGACGTGATATGGCAAGTGAGGAGTCGAGATTAAGGTTTTTACCTCTTTAGCTGTTATGATATTTCCATCGATGTTGAAAGTTTGGTAAAGTGGGGACAGATTATTGAGTTTGGCTTGGATGCCCATGACGAGGATCTCGGTCTGATCATTGAAGCAGAGCTCATTCTTGGCCATCCAGGATTGGGTCGTAAGATATATGGCATTTAGTACATTTGAGTTGACTATGTAGTCCCCTGTGATGGGGATTAGTATTTGGGTGTCATCAGCATAGTTCGTACATGTGACACCCAAGTTGTCCAGTTTGTCAAAGAGAGGTTTAGTAAATGCGTTGTACATGGTAGGAGACACACATGAGCCCTGAGGCATTCCACAGGTGACTGCGGTGGGTCTAGCTGCTGCAGTCGCAGAGAAACTCATCGTGCGGTTTGACAAGAAGGATTTGATCCATGGTACGGCATCATTGGAGAAGTGGGCATCACTGGCTAGGTGGCGGCATAGGATGTTATGATTAACAAGTTCAAATGCCGCTGAGAGGTCCAGGAGGAGAAGGATGGCTGCGTCACCTTTATCCCTGATCTGGTCCATTTGAGCTTTATGGTCTACTAGAGCTGTTTCCATGCCATGGCACGGACGGAAACTAGATTGCTGCAGGCCCAGCAGGTGATGTGATTCGAAGTATTTTTTAATCTGCACATAGGCCACCCTGTCCAGTATTTTTTTAGCAGAAACCGTATCATCGTGATAGGTTGTCAGTTTGTGGGAACATTTGGGTCTAGTTAAGGTTTTTTTTTTTTTTAATAGCGGCATCACCCAAGCTTACTTGAGGTTGTCCGGCACTTTGTTGGAAGCGAATTAGTTATTTATAAGTGAGGTGATGAAGGGGGGCAAGTTATGTGCGCAATCTTTGATTAGTGTCGCAGGACATTTGTCGCCTTGGCAGCGTGAGGGTTTGAGGCCTTTTATTATTTTGATAGTCTCTTCTGTCAATGTACTGGAGAATTCGAACTTAGGCAATATTTTAGGCGGAGTAGGTTCAACGGTGGGCTGTAGTGTTAAGTTTTAACTTTTTGTTATTAATTTTAAGATGGAGTGTTGTGATTTTATCCAAAAGAGCCTTTTGAATATTTTCACACCAGGCTTGATCTTTGGTGAACAAATCAGGGGTTTTCGATGGAGCTTCCAGTTCTCTTAGGACTGAGTAGAGCTCTTTGGAGCTGGAGTTAGCATTTTCTATGCGCGTATTGTATGTGTTGCTTTTAGCCTGATGAGTGGCCTTTTTGTAATCAGAAGCTAAAGAGGTAAATTGATGCTTGTTGGTGTCTGATGGGTTTTTCCTCCAGTTATTTTCTGCACATCTTTTTTTTACTACAAAGGTCTTTAAGTTCAGGGGTGAACACCATTGGTTTAGGTGTGCTTTAGGTTTCGCTTTGCAGTTACCCAGAGGGGCCACTGCATCTAGTGCTGATTCCATCACTTGGCTATAGGTAGAAACCACGGAGGCAGGGTCTGATGGCTCTGTAGCATGTGTAGTGAGCTGTGCAATGTGCAGAAGAATATTTTCTGGTGTAATGTTGCGCATGTTTCGCGCTTGGGTGGGCTGTACTATTGGATTAGACAAGTTAATGGATGTGTTGGCATTAATTTGGAATAGTATAATATGATCTGACCGGTACGACGTTCTTTCATCGTGAGGCATTTCAAAGCCTACAGTTTAAACGTGTTTGACAGTTCATGGAATTATTTTTTGTGGGGGGTGGAGGGGTCGAAATGGCAGATAAGTGGTTGGGGGGGTTGGGTATGGGTAAAAATAGGTGCAGGAGGGGAAGATTGGGGGGGGGACACCCCCCCAAAAAAAAAAGAAATTTGATGAACTATCAAACACGTTTAAATTGCAGGGTTTGAAATGCCTCACGTTGAAATGACATAGAACCATCTGACCATGGGCAGGGATCATTATTGGAGATCTGTGTAGTGCAGTTAAGGTCCGTGAGCCAATCAAGCGTTTGACCTTTGGCATGGATAGGGCCAGAGGATCGTAAAGTGAAGTCATGTGATTCGATGGTGTTGGCTAGAGTAGAAGCTTGAGCATCAGCGTTGTCGTAAAGACCTAGTTTAAAGTCTCCAAGGACGATCACTTTGGATGTGGGTTTTGTATGTGTGGATAGCAAGGTGGCAATGTCTCCATCGAATGAGGCGATGGGGCCTGGTGGTCTGTATATGAGGTGTACGTTGAACGATGACATGGCTGAGATGGTGATTTTGGTGGACAGGAGTTCAACCGAGGGGAAGGTGATGTTGGGAATTTCTCTATGTTTAGGTTGGATTTGGAGATGAAGGTGATGCCTCCTCGCTTAGTAATAGTCCTGTCTTTTCTAATGATGGCATAACCGTCTGGCAAGGCTAGGGCGAATGCTGGGCCTGCTGCAGGCTGCAACCAGGTTTCAGTAACAGCAATAAAGTCCAGGTCATTCGTTGTGATGAGGTCAGAAATGTCTAAGGCATGTGCCGGGATAGATCTAGCATTGATTAGGGCGCCTTTGATTTGTGGGGCAATAGAGCTAGTCTTTGTTATATTTGAGTCACGTATGGGACTAGGTCTACATGAATTATTTCTTGTTGTTTGGGTCTCATGGATATTGCTGGTTAGACTGGGTTAGTGGCAATGGTACTGGTCAAGTTTAAATTATTGGTTAGGTATGACGCTGGCTTGTAGTTTTGGTTTAGTTGGCAGTTTTTTGTCCTAACTCCAAGTCTGTTATTCCTTTTGTTGCGAGTGCGGACAAGGGTAGCTGAATTGTTATTCATAAGGCCAGTGTAGCTGCTCGTCGTATAAGGTAGGGATGGCTGGGAGGTCTTAAGGGTAGGTATTACTAAGGCCATAGCTAAGTATGTGCCAATGAGCGTTGGGAGTACTAGCTTTGGGCAGCAATTTGGCATGTCGTGATTATGTTGAGTCTGGCAACGACGAATGGTGGAAGGCTGAATGCAGCCCTAAGGTTGTTCACAGTGGATGACTGACAGAAGTACTGGGAGTGGAGGCTAGGTGTGACAATTGGACAGGGTACAATAATAGCACTTCCTGCAATGGATGGCTAGCACTAGTAGGCTGAATGCCGTAATGTCACCTCGAGGACAATGGCTGTTAGAGGTGGGCTTAATACAGTAACAAGGCTATTCACAGTAGGATTAGGCTAAATGTAGTAGTTAGGCTAGATACAGTAATAGCATGCAATAGTATTGCTCCTCATAGTAGACTTTGGCTAGTTGCAACAATTGAGCTAAATACAGTAATATAATGAAATAGTTTCACTCCTGGCAGGAAGTGGCTACCAGTGGTAGGTTAGATATAATAACAGAGCTATGCACGATACAATTGGATTAAATGCAGCCATGGCACACCACCCAGTAGATGGCCAAATGCAGCTGATAATCTACTCACAATTGATAATTAGCAGTAGTGCTAGGAATTAAGCTGGATGCGGTACTATTTTAAGAGTCTAGGTATCCTTGGTATGGTGTGGAAAATTAGACTTGGAAGTAGGAATCAGAAGTCGTGACCGTAGTCTTAGGTGCAGTATGTAGAGGATGTGAAAGTGTAAACTGCAGTAGAGGCTAGGAGTCTCTAATCAACAGTAACCGCCATGCTTTGTACGGTAGTCAATTGCGTGCAACAGGGTTGGGTAAACAACGTAAGGATAGAGCATAGGAAACCACTGCTGGCGAGTTGGGGGGTGTAGGGCCGTGCGGAGTCCGGTAACAGGCTTACCTCGAAAAAATGCAGTTTCAGGCTCCTCAACGTCGCGAACCGGAGCAAAGAGGGGCTAGCAGGGCTTTTTTCTGGCCTTTGTCGTTGGCCGGCGGAAGTTTAACGGCTGATAATGGTTTCAGTTGCCTAGAAACTGAATAACAGCCTCTTTGTGGCACTGCAATGCTCCCGACATTTTGGAAAACAGACAGCGGCTTCGATTCAGCATGGAGCCAGGTATGAAAAAACAAGAAATAGCTGTTTAATGCATGTAGGCTTTCAAAAGAGGTAAATCAGGCTTCAGGATTCAGATGTGGCAAAGATCATGTGGTGGGTCTCACCATGGCATTGGAGGCGATGTGGGCCTCTGTCAGTCCAGAAAAAGTAGATACCCCTCAATGGTGAAGGCAATGCATTTAGTTGGCCGAAGACCAACCGCCTCATGCTTTTGGTTACAGAAATACAGACCCAAAGCTGGACTAATGTGCGGCCATTTTAATGTGATCAAGATCGCCATTTTGTTTTCTAACTTTGCCTCTTGCTTTCTGTTTAAAACTGCTTGCTGAATGCTTATTCTGCTCTACTGTTACATTATTATCCATGCAAAGAGCAAGGCAGCGAGATATGTGTTGAAACATAACGCAAGCGACACAGACAGAAATGCCCGGTCTCCTCCCTCACAAATCCTTGGAAGTAAGCAAGAAGGCATTTAATCATTACACAGGTGCCAGCTAGTCTCGCTAATGCAGTAGAAATGTTAGAAACAAACAATTAATGGATTGAATTATGCTCTCCTTTACGGCCCCCCTTCCCTGAGCCCAGTAGAGCCCTGGAGAGCGGGCTGACCCCTAGTACACAAATAGAAACTAGGAGATAGCAAGGCCTGGAAGGTGTCTCTCCCCTGCACGCAGCTTGCTTGCAAAAACTGCAGCATTGTGTTCTTTAAAACAAAAACTTGTGTCTGTAGGCTCGCAGAAGTGCAAACTGTTGTTAAATGAATGTTGAAGGTGTCATATTCGTCACAATTGTCAATCATGAAACCTAATTAAAAGGAGATACATTATGGGCGGTATTAAATATGTCACTGCTGATTGTAAGATGCCTGTTTTGTATATATGTAACTGATGTAAAATTCTCGCTCTCTTGCGTCCCTCGGGGTCTGGAAACACACGTCGCGGGGCGTGAGACCCAGTTGGCCAACTTAGACTATTTGCTTTGTAATAAACCCTAGCTTTTGGGAATACAACCTCATGTCTGGCGTATCAGTTTGTGTGTGGTGTTTGTGCCTGGTTTCCATAAGCGAGGGTCCCCTAGGATTCCTTCAAGATGGCGTCCGAATAGGGACCCTCCCCCACTTGTTCCATCGTGTACGTTGTAAAATAAGGAAGGCGGTGAGGACGGGACGATTGAGTGGGGATCAAGAGGTGTTCGGGGCGCCTCTGTAAAAGTGATGAGACTCTTTTGCAGATCCACACACAACTGATCCCTGATCGACGTGCCCGGCCAGAGAACAAGGAGGCAAGGTTTCCGACATGAGGCAGGGAGAGAGCCAAGATACGCAAACACAACGTCATTGGTTGCGTCAGTACACGGACGAATTGCGTCTTCAGAAGACGACTTGATTGATCAGGTGAGTCGTGCCCCGATTCAAAGTAATCCCGATATTGGTTGAGAGTTGGTTTTGCAAAATCAAACGCCCAGTGTAAGGTTGATTAGCCAAGGATAAGGTTAAAACATGCCTGGGGTATTATCCATCGTAGCAGGATTTTTCCGCTGCGGTAGACAATCTATGGAAACTGGCCAGGTCGCGTCACCTGTGGGGTCGCCGGCGTATGAGATGTATGTGAAGTATGGTGTGGGAGCGATAATGTTTTGTGAGATTTGGCATAGGCAAACCAGAAAAGAGGAAGACTTGCAATGGCCGAATCACGGGAGTTTTGAGAATAGATTACTTGGAGAAGGTGTTGTTGAAAAAGGAAACACGTCCTGCGGCATTTGATATACTTGGAGACTGGAGAAAGGAAGCTATGCTTCGTTCGAAAAGTAGAGAGAAGAGCGCGCGCAGGCATAAGTCGAAAGCAGAAAGAGTGAAAGAAAATCAGGAGGAGGAATAGGATGATAGTGTGAGAAAATCAAACAGACGTGGTCAGTTGAGCATAGACAAGATATATCCACAACACGAGTTGCATTCATCAGATGAATTGATAAATAAAATATTAACTGAGACGAGGGGAGGCCCAAAGAGAGAGTAAAAAGGCAGCGCCAGTGACTATTTCTCAGCCCCCTCCAGCTGCTCAGCCCCTCCCTATTGTTCAGACCCCAGCGCAGCCACAAACCATACAACCAGTGCCTCCCATTAGCCAGTCAGCGCTGCAACAGTTACTTCCTGTTCCTGTTATCCCATCTGCCCCTCCAATAATTGAACTTGAAATTACTGAAACGAGAGAGGGGACGGGACAAAGTGAATGCGCTAGAGTGACCCGTAGTACGATCAGCAAGGAGATAAAACGGGAGTTGCAGGAACAAGCAGAGATGTACATAAACAGGAATGATGAAACGACAACGCTGGCTTTGATGTATGATTTCAGGAGGGGCAATGAAAGACAGGTATTGTTGGAATGCATGGGGGAATATTTAACGAGGAAATGGAAACAGTTAATTGGAAGGTTACCGCCGCAACAGTTGTTGGATTTGAATGCATTAGCACGTTGTAGAGAGAGAGATGAAGAAATAAGGGAGCATGTAGACAGACTTTTTGAATTTAAGAATGAACTTGATGCATATGCTGAAATGTTTTCCACGCAGGGGTATAAAAATAAAGATATTAAGAGAGACAGGAAGGAAACGACGAAACCATATATACAGCGGCGATTTTTGCCGTTGTCGAGACAAATGGGTGATAAACTAAAAGTATGTATACGAGAGGCGCTAAAATGGATTTCAGACACTAATATTCCCGCAATGTAAATACATGAAATATTTGATGAATACCCCCTGCCAATGAAAAGAAAAGCACTGCAGAAAATGGTTGAATACTTGATAGACAGAGATATAGATAAGAAAGCCAGCCCCCCGAAATTATGGAAGTATAAGAGAGAGCATTAGAACGGGGAACAGGAGAGACAGCTTTATCACTTGATTTGGGAATACTATTACATATGAGAGAAGGGAGAGGAACAGTGAGTGCGGTATTTCCTATGAGAACAGAAGCACACTATACAGCACAATATGTGCACGTCCCTTCTCCAGACAGGAAATGGATGATATAAAGCAGACAATTAAAACGTTGAGCGAAGTATTGCATATGGCCCAATATTATGAGAACAGAGTGAATACAGAGACAGAGAAAGAGGCGAATGATAGGGCGAATTTGAAAACAAGAGTGCTACTTCAGCAAGTGGCGGGACACCATAGAGGGAGAGGAAACGCGCAGGGGAGAAGTAATTCGAACATGCATGGAGGGCCTCAGGGATTAAATCAGTGTGCGTACTGCAGAGAGGAAGGTCACTGGCGAGCACAATGTCCACATTTACAAAATAGAAATGGGTACGGTCAGAGAAGACAGCACAGGGGGCACCCAGGAACACATGGACCAAATAGAAATAATATGCAGCATCACCAAAATAATCAAGGAAATGTTACCCAGAATCAGAACCAAGCTCAAAATCAAGACTGCTTTTAGCCAAAATCAGGGCCAGCAGAACATGCAAAATGGAAATAGAGTTAGGGGCGGATACATTTTTGATACCCAATCAAATACGTACTATAGTAATAGTAGTGATTACACATCGGATGATGTGTTATTCCCTCAATAGGACAGCCCAAGACAGGGGTCGGAACCAGTGTCTATTCCCGTGAATCAAAAAGGACCCTACGTAGAAATGAAAGTCGGGAATGGAGAGTATAGCTTTCTCGTGGATACAGGGGCACAAAAGTGCTCGATAGATCATCACTTGGTTCTGGAAATACCACTGTCAGGGCAAAGGAATATTTCAGTAGGGTTCGCAGGTACCCCAGTAATCAATCCAGTGTCCCAACCAGTAACAGTAACATTAGGTCCATTCACTGAATATTGTCCATTTCTCTTAACAGAAAATTGTGGGGAAATTATTTTGGGATTAAACTTATTGAAAAAACTGAGTGCAGTTATCCATTGCACTCCTGATGGAGTGTTCTTGACAATTTCGCCACAGAATGTACTAGTGTCTGAATTTTTGTCCAAACCTTTGCCAGGAGAATTGAGTAAAGTGCCAATTTGCATACGGGCGACGAATGACAATGATGTGGGATGCTTGAAAATAGAGCCAGTAAAGATTATTTTAAACGAGGGAGTAACGCTGCCACGCATTCCACAGTAGAACATTTCGATGGAGGGAGAGAAAGGATTGAAAAGTATTGTTTCTGATTTGGTAAAATTAGGGGTGATTGAAGAGATTACGGGCAGCACATGTAACACCCCCATTCTTCCAATGTATAAGAAAGGAGGTAATGAGATACAGTATTGTTTCATAATTGATCTGCGCACACTAAACAAAGTAGTAGATCCTCAATTCCCATTGGTTCCAGACGTTACCACAATTTTGACAATGATAACTGCCTCGGCAGAATACTTTAGAGTTATTGATTTGAAGAATGCCTTCTTCAGCATTCCAGTACACAAGAAAGCAGATATCTGTTTGCCTTCACACTAGGAAGGTGATCATTTACATTCACGCGTATTCCACAGGGCTACACAGAGAGTCCGAGTATTTATAGCAGAGCATTGAAAGAACAGCTAGATATGCTAGAATTACCGGCAGGTTGTGTACTGTTACAGTATATAGATGACCTATTGATAGCTGCTGATACAGAGGAGATTTGTAAAAAGAGTACCGATTTACTGTTAACACACTTAGCAGCGCAAGGCCATAAAGCAAGCTTAAAGAAATTCCAATATTGTCGAAAGGAGGTGGCTTATTTAGGCTACCTACTTTCGAGAGAGTGGAGAAGACTGAGACCAGAGTCAATAGAGAGTATTTCTGGTATGCCTATTCCAAAAACACAGAAAGGAGTCAGAGCTATAATAGGCATGGCTTCTTATTGCCGGCAGTAGATTGTGAACTTTACATTGATTGTGAAGCCAATGGTGGCATTGACAAAAAAGGATGCTGTGATGCCTTTGCAGTGGAATGAAGAATGTCAGAGAGCATTTGATCTGCTCAAAACTGCATTGTGTTCTGCTCCAGTTTTGGGCACACCAAACTATGAAAAAAATGTCAGATTGTTTGTACATGAGAATGAAGGCTGCGCGTTGGCTGTTTTGACACAGGAACAAGGTGGGAGAAATGGGCCATGCAGCTATTTTTCTTCTGCGCTGGACCTTGTAGCGCACGCACTACCACGTTGTTTGCGAGCTGTTGCAGCGGCTGCTCCATCAGTGAAACAGACCGATGGAATGGTGTTGGGACACACCTTAATTTTGATGGTGCCACATGCCATAGACATTCTATTAAATAGAACGCAGACGCAACAACTCACCTCTGCCAGATTGACTAGATATGAAATTTTCCTCTTTGCGCCACACATCCAAATTATGAGGTGTAGCGCTTTGAATCCTTCAGAATTAATGCCACTGCCCACGGAAGAACTAGGTGAGAATGAATCACCTCCCCATGATTGTTTAATGGTTACTGAGGAAGAAACGAAAGGAAGAATTGATTTAACAGATACCCCACAAAAAGAGCCAGATGGAGAACTGTTTTGTGACGGCTCCTGTTTTAAATTGCCT
This sequence comes from Ambystoma mexicanum, assembly GCF_040938575.1. Taxonomy (NCBI): domain Eukaryota; kingdom Metazoa; phylum Chordata; class Amphibia; order Caudata; family Ambystomatidae; genus Ambystoma; species Ambystoma mexicanum. The sequence continues at coordinate 1,053,518,121 of NC_090927.1, read as the reverse complement.
GATGGCACATCACCTGCTGCCTATGCTATCACTACGTTGATGAGTATTGTAGAAAGCAACAGAATCCCCTACAACTCTGCACAAGCCGCAGAGATAATGGCGTTGACCAGAGCCTGTGAGATTTCTGAAAATCTGAGTATAAACATATATACTGACAGCCAATACGCCTTTGGCGTGGTTCATAACTTTGGCAGACTCTGGGCTGGGAGGGGTTTCTTGACATCACATGGGGCCAGAATTCAACATGGCCCTTTGATTGTACGATTGCTGTCTGCACTTAAGTGTCCAAAGCACCTAGCAATAGTGAAATGCGAGGCGCATAAAAAAGTAACATGTGGGAGAGGGAAACGTATTTGCAGACAGGATGCGAAGCAAACTGTCACTGATTTGAACACCAAAATGTTAACAGTACAGTGTGAGGAAGTGCTCTGCATGATCGAGAATGGAATTGCTACTGTCAAAGAGATGCAGGCAGAAGCCACTGCTGACGAGATACAAGGGTGGGCTGAGGGCTCTGCAGAATTAGATCTAGAAGGTTTCTGGGTAGACAAGAAGAGTCAAAATTGGATGCTGCCCAACTCCTATGTAACTGCAATGTTCACAATGGACCACAGCCCTACTCCCATTTGTGCCAAAAAGATAGTTCAGCATCTAGCCACAGTATGGGAGAACACACACAAAGAAAAATGCCGAGAGGCTGGTCCAGAATTGTATCACGTGCCTACAACACAATGTGGGGAAGGGAACGGTAACTCCAACAGGCAGTTTCGGCCCTCCCTCTATGCCATTTGAGGTAATCCATTTTGATTTCATAGAGATGGAGAGGTGCCAAAACTTTAAGTACGTTTAAGTGGTTATATGTGCATTCACTAAGTGGGTGTAAGCATATCCATTAAAAGACTGCACCGCGATGAGCACTGCAAAAGAGTATTTTTCCCGTTTTGGTCTGCCCCGTGTCATATGGGCAGATAATGACCCACATTTTGTGGGCGCAGTGATATTACAGATTTGCGCAGGTCTCCAGATTGACAAGAGATTCCATTGTTGTAGCACCCCATGAGTGCCGATCTTACTGAACGTCACAACAGCATTTTAAAGGCCAAAATAAGAAGAATTTGTGCAGGAAACAAGTTGAGCTGGGTAGACGCATTACCGCTAGTATTACTGTGCATGCGCACATCTGTGCAGGCAAGAACTGGGCTCTCCCCATACGAGGTAGTGATGGGGAGGCCGGCAAATGTTTGGTGTGCGCCACAGCCAAAGCGGCTAAACGAGATTGAATATCCTGTGCTCAGCATTTACTGTAATCTGTTAATTCAAAAATTGCGTTCGATTCATCAGCAGGTGCAGGAGGCTTTACCCATCAGGTACACTGGTCCGGGGCATTCACTGGAACCCGGAGACTGGGTTCTGATCAAGAATTTTGAACGAAAACCATTGCTCGCACCGAGATGGTGCGGACCCTACCAGATACTTTTGGCAACAAAAACCGCAATCCAAGTAGACGGAAGGAAAGCGTGGATACATGCAACACATGCAAAAAAGGTCCCATCGCCATCTGAAAAGCTGCCTGATCGAGACGACCAAAAAGAGACAGCGGCCCCAGAAACGAAAGAAATTGTTGCCAGTTCTTTGCCACAAAATCTGTCTGATTCTGAAATAAAGCCTGAAACGAAGCCTGAAAAGATTGCTATAAAGGGGAAAGGGCTAAAGACTGCCCCAACATTGCCCAGCAGAACCTGCATCATTGCTGGCTGAGACATAACGAGTACCACTTTGGCGCCCACCACCTTCCATTGCGCCACAGGCTGACACGAGGCCTGCATCAACACTCTGGCGCCCACCATCTGTCTTTGCGCAAGCGGCTGACTCCGAGCTTGAATCTGGAAGTGCACCCGCACTATTCATTGATCACACGATACCAGGAGCAAGGCAGTAGAACTTACGGCCTCGAAAGAAGGAGTGATCAAATCTACATTTCTTTTTGATCTTTGTTGCCTCTGTTTCCTATCATGGATGAAGTCGGAACTGGATGCCTAGGCGAGAGCGGCGTGAGGGTTGTGCAAATCGGACAGCTCAAGAACGCGGTTCCCCGGTGCTAAAAAAAATCCATGTGCAGATCACCCCTTACGGACAAGAGGGGCTCACATGGTACAAAGGCAATTGATAACTGCTCTGGAGTTCTTTGTGCAATGTGCAGATGCACAGAAATCTTGCCCAACGTATAGCAAACCCAGGCTGCTGAGAACTGGCAGAACAAACTGTTGACATTCCCAAACTTATTGACATTCGAACAAGTGAAACGAGGAGAGATATTCATGACAAACATTGTTGAAGAAGAAGGACCGCGAGAGAAAAATGCTGGAACCAGCTTTTGACCCCTCCTGCACCGCTGCTGATAATGAGTTAGCTATAGAGACTGGAAGTTTACAGAAAAAACATTGCCGGAAAAATTGTATGCTGACCCTAACAATAGTTGTGTGTTATGAGTATATAAGCACCATTAATGACAGTATTGGTATTATGGTATGTAGAAGAAATACAACCATTAGAAGTGATCTTGCCAATAAGAAACATCTCCGCTACTGAAAGCCCGGTTCATGCGATTACTTACACCTTGTCCCCAATGGAAGAGAGGCACAGGGAAGGATATGGTAATAATACATTACTGCAAATAATGAATATGACACATTCAATTTTGAGAAAGAATAATTGTTGGGCGTGTGCCCATTTGCCACAGCATGGTGGTAAAGGAATAGGCTGGTATGTGCAGCCACTGGCATTGTGTTCTGCATGCAGTGCATCTCTAAGTGCATTATATTATGGGAAATGGAACAAAAGTGAAACTGGTCAATTAGATAGAACAAACATGAATGAATTTGAGGAGATAATTATGAGACCTGTAGGTTGCTCCATATTTCATACAGCACGAATGATAGCGCCAAAAGCTATGCCTAAAGCTATGCCACAAGATATGTTGTTTGTGCCATATAAATCATCTGTAATCACGTTTCATATGAGATTAGAAGGAAATAAAGATGCAGTGCCCCCCTCCTATACAGTAAATTACAGACCACGTTCTGTTCCTTTTTGCTTAAGGAAAAAGGGCTCCTATTCAGTAGGGACATTCACTAGATGTATGAATACAGCGATTCTTGATAGGGAAGTAGAACCAGTGTATGTAGGTGATCCTGTGTATTTTATATTTGGAGAAAAAGCGTATCCCTGATTGCCTAGAAACTGGGGAGATGCTTGCTATTTAGGACTTTTGTTTCCAGGAGTGTTTCTTTTAAAAACAAGAGACATAGCCAAACTATCTAGATCTAGGCCACGGAGAAGTAATGAAGGAGGATTGATAGCAGAAGACCTAGCAAAATCATTTGTACCATTTATGGCCCAAGCAATAAACTCCTATAACATACAGCAATTGTCCAGAATATTAGAGAAAACAATAAATGGAACAACAGATATATTATACAACATGACGTTGGAGGAAAAAGGGATTAGATTGATGACACTTCAAAACAGAATGGCTCTTGATGTAATTCTGGTTGATCATGGGGAGTTTGCAAAATCGTGGGATCAGCGTGTTGCATATTTGTAAAGGACTCCTTTCCTACGATTTTTGAAGCGATAAGAAAGTTGGTACGTCTTGAGCTCTGAACTCCATACCCAAGAAAGTGGTTGGGATATAGGCTCCTGGTTCTGGGAGATATTATATTCATGGGGATGGAAATTAATTGCGATCATAGTAGCAGTGTTTGGAATATTTATGACTTGCTGTTGTTGCATACACTGCTTACCATTAATTTGTACTGAGATAAGTGAGGAGTGTGTACATATGATAACTGAAAAACAAACTCTTGGCCTAGGTAGTAAAGATACTCATGAAATGAAAACAGTTAAAGAATTCATGTCAATAAATATCGATGATAATAATGATGAATATAGTAGCACACAAAGTTCGGAATCAGACACTTGGTCGGAAGAGGATGCAATGTATGGATGAGGCGATTGGCATACGGGCAAAAGGAGGGTTTGTCAGTCCAGAAAAAGTAGATACCCCTCAATGTTGAAGGCAATGCATTTAGTTGGCCGAAGACCAACCGGCTCATGCGTTTGGTTACAGGAATACAGACCCAAAGCTTGACTTGGCTTGCGGCCATTTTAATGTGATCAAGATAATTAAATCTGCTTGCTGAAAGCTTATTCTGTTCCACTGTTACATTATTATCCATGCAAAGAGCAAGGCCGCGAGATGCGTTGAAACATAACGCAAGCGACCCAGACAGAAATGCCCGGTCTCCTCCCTCACAAATCCTTGGAAGTAAGCAAGAAGGCATTTAATCATTACACAGGTGCCAGCTAGTCTCGTTAATGCAGTAGAAAGGTTAGAAACTAACAATTAATGGATTGAATTATGCTCTCCTTTACGGCCCCCCTTTCCCCTTTCATTCACTTCTAAAGATTAACAAGTTACTTACCCTTGTAACGTTCTTTCAACTGGATGTTTCTCCCACGTATTCATCATCTTATGATATCTTCGTTTCCAGCTTCAGCTGCTTTAGAAAAAAATGTTCCTCTCGGCAGAGGGTGCTGTGTGTCGAGACAGTTGACCTAATGTCCCTAGCGGGCCTCCATCTCGGTTGAGTCGTCTTCGAGTACCTATACCACACAGCACCCATTGGCTTCAGTTCTTTTTTTTTTTCGCTACCCATATGCAGAATTACCGCCATTGACAAGTGTCTTTAATTTATCAGACCTTAAAAGAGCGTAAAGTCTAAAGCTTGTAAATTCTACAGTGGGGTAGGTTGGGAGGGCGATAAGGAATATGTGGGAGGAACTTCCAGTTGGAAGAACATTATCAGGGTTAAGTAACTTGTTCTTCAAATGGATTGTGTCATCCCACGTATTCCTCATTTTATGATAGACTCCCAAAGCAGTATTAAGTTATTTTGGAGGAGGGAGTTTCATTTGAGAGTTAATGTTTGTCAAGAATGGAGCTTGGAATGGCCTTCCCAATCTTCCATCATTGTTAGAGATGTCTAAACAATAATGTTTTGTAAACGTGTGTATGGTGGACCAGGTATTTGCCTCGCAGATATCCTTTAGCGGAACTACCCTCTGAAGGGCAGAGGAAGTTGCCATGCCCCTAGTGCATTGAGCCCTTAAGCCTCTGAAATAGCTAGTATGATCCATCTGGATAGAGTTTGTTTGATAACTGGCAGACCTAGTTTGTGTCCTGTATAACCAATGAAAAGTTGGTTGTGCTGTCGCATCTTTGCCATTCTTCAAACATAAAATCTTAGAGCTCTCTGTAAGGACAGCATTGTATAAACAGTAACATAGACAAGTGACCACAGTTCAAGGGTGTTTATTGAACTTAAAAAAGGATATAGTAAACACCTACTAATCCTACATCTACGGATGGGAGCAAGCTACGACCATCAAATAGTAAAAACGCAGTCCTCGTGGTGTCTTTTCAAAATATAAGGGCCTATACTAATAAACATATCGCCAATCCCTACCTCTAAATACAAATACTGTGCAAAATAATGTTACGAAAAAGAAAGAAGTATTCATAAAATGATATGTCAGGATGTTCAGGCCATTGGCCTCCCTTCCACACATTTACAGCACAGGACAAGGCGGTACACTCGAGCTTAGCACAGTCTCTGGCTTCTCTAGCACAAGGATACAGTTCAATCTTTAGCATCAAGGCCTTCCGCGTCCAGGTCCCTTCATTCAGAGGGCCAGATGCGACAAACATCCTTTCACAGTATGCCAAGTACTCAAGTTCTTAGGCGTTTCGCTATTCACCTCGGACCCCCCTCAGGCGGGCTCAGATCCTTTCACCACAATGTTCATACATTAATTCCTCTAAGGCTATTCTTTCTCTGGTGACTCACGGTTCACCCAGGATCCCCCTCAGTCGGGCTCGGATCTCCCTTGGTCGGGCTCAGATCACAGATCCCCCCTCGGTCAGGCTCAGATCATGCATCCTCTCGGTCAGGCTCAGATCACTTTCAACACAATGTTCATAACTTTACACAATTTGCTTGAACCAAAAGCTTTTAGCTGATCTCCCTCTGCCAGGCTCGGACCACCTTTCTGTATGATTTCACTAACTATCGAAGACTTTGGAATATGCACAGGGTTTTTGCTTGACCTGTTTCAGGACCACTTTGATTTACACAATTCTTTATCGCACCTGACATTTTTCACCTTTCAGCTGGATACCTAACAGACTTTTGAATGAGCACCCACGTGGTGCCGGATCACTCTATTTACGGTATCCTATCTTGGCTTCAAAGTTCAATCACACATCCGCTGATTAATTGCATTTGCGTCGCTTGCCACATACACTTCCTATAGTGTTATTCAGTTTTCATTATACCATGTTGCCGCTTGCAACCTTGACTTCAACACAGACCAGTCTAGTATCCGTCTCCCCAACTCACCGGCTGTGGCGAATTCACTGGTGCTGCTTTGTTGTAGGAGCCGAGGACAATACCACAGCGGCATACGATTCTCCCCACCTTAACTAAAGACGCCGGAGAGCACCAGGTACCTACGACACACGATGCAGAGTTCTTTGGCTTCAATTCCTGGTCTTCCTTTTCCTATTCTCAAAGGGTCCTGAAAATAACGGTCTTTTGTTAAAAAGGTCAAGGGCACGTCCCTCCTTGCAATCCTCTTCAGTTTTGCAGTCTTTCGGCCTTGGATTAAACTGCCATCTTGGAACCGCTGTTTCCTCGTGTGCTTTGCCTTGCTCAGAATGTGCTCTTGTGCGTGTGATGGAAGTCAGGTGTGTGTAATGATCAGGGATTGCCTGGCCCTGACTGACTATTGTATTGGGACAGGTTAGGTATAAGGCTCGGGTGTTAGTCCGTTTTCTCTCACAGTGGGCCGTCTGTGTGAGAAAGTGTTTCTGTCGGGAAAGGGGGGGGGGGTTGAGTTCCTAAGTATCCTACCTGATAGGATGTGGTAAAGGTGTTACAGGGAAGGGAATACCGAGCCTCGACATCCGGTGTTCCCACTTCCACTCCCTGAGGACCCCTCACCCAGGTGATCCTCCTGCACCACCAGGAGCTGGATTCAAAAGTGATGGCTGATCCCTGGCCACCTGGATGACAGTTTCCCCTGGGACTACCAGGTGAGACACCTTCAGGTTTCTCACATCTCCTTGCATCGAGTCTATGAAAACTTTCCTCTTCCTCGCCAGGATGAGGTGGAGAAAAGAAGGCTGGAAGCACAATTTTCTGTGCTAAACGCTAATCCGATACAATCTTAGTAGAAAGGATTGTTTGACCTTAAGGACAACCTTATCCTTCTAAAGGGCACCCTGCAAGCTAATGTTATCGCTACTCACCAAGTAGTTTTGTATGTCAGGTTAGCAACCTTAAAGGGCAGGAATGGAGTGACTCAAAAGGAGCACACGTCAAAAACTTTAAAACCAAATGAAGGTCCTACGGTGGGATTTGGAAAGGTGTAGGAGGAAACGCATTTGTGAGTCCTACAAGAAATTGATTTATTACAGGTATTTTGAAGTAGGATGCCTCTTCCGAGGTGCACTTGAACATGGAAAGTGCTACTAGATAACCCTTGATTGTTTCAATCTGCAGCCCCATATTTGCCAAATACAGCAGAAACGATAACGCCATAGGTTTATCGCACTGAAAATGGTCCACATCTTTCTTCTTACACCAGCTGCAGAACTTGTTCCAATGGCAGCAGTATAAAGATTTTGTTGCTGGCCTTCTGGACGAAAGCAAAATCTACATTACGTCATCTGGTAGGTCCCAATCCTTGTATCTCATCCTCTCAGAAACCATGCGTGAACATGCGTGAAAGGCTGTGTCTTGACCTCTGGATGGAGAACCCAACCCTCCTCTCACAACACAAGGTCCTCTCTTTGCAGAAGACATATTTGAGGGCAGATGTACATGTCCAGAAGGTCTGGGTACGTAGTCGTCGTCCTGGCCCAATCCGGAGCAATCAGGATCATGGATTTCTCAAACTTTCTCAACTTCCTGATGACTTCAGGAATGACGGGGACTGGAGGAAACTTATACAGTAGTGGAAACTTGCAGTGCACTACGAACGCATCTCCTAGAGCTCCTCTTGGGGGAAATTCCCTGGAGGAGTACAGTTCTTACTTCCGGTTGACACTGGTCGGGAACAGATCCACTTGAGGGGTTCCCCAAAGGGTGAAGATGTCTTGAATGACTTCCTGGGCTAGTTCCCACTCACGGAAGATTGTGCTCTGCTTGCTCAGAGCATCCACCACAGTGTTCTCCTCTCCGGCTAGGTGAACGACCAATAGGGAGATTCTGTCTTGAATTGCCCAGAACCAGAGTTGCATTGCCTCTCTGCACAGTGGTAGTGATCCTACGCCTCCTCTCTTGTTGAGGTAGTACATGACCACCGTGTTGTCCGTCATTATCAGGACATTCTTTCCCTGTACAGAGGGCAGGAAGGCCTTCAGTGCTAGTCCGATTGCCCTCAGCTCCAATAGGTTGATGTGTAGTTTGGACTGCGATGGAGACCAACGACCGCTGATTGTCAGATCGTTGGTGTGGGCTCCCCACCCTGTGAGTGAGGCGTCCGTCACTATTGTTATCTCCGGCCATGGTTGCCAAAAAGATTCTCCCCTGAGGATGTTGTCATTGCAAGCCCACCATAGTAGATCCTGAGCGACTGCGCTCAGCACTTGCAGAAGATCTGACATACTTCCAGAGAATTGAGACCACTGAGTTCTGAGGGCCCATTGAAGAGATCTCATCCTCAGTCAAGCCTCTGGCACCAGAAAAATGCAGGTTGCCATGAGGCTGAGCAACCTCAGAAAATCAAAGGCGGGCAGATGCTGGGCCTTCTGGAACTTTGTTACCATCTGCAGAATCGGAAGGCGATGCTTTGCCCGAGGAAGTATCCAAGACTGCTGCGATAAACTGGAGCTTTTGGGATGGTATCATGCAGGACTTCTTGAAATTGAGGGAGAAGCCCAGTTTGTGAAGGAAGTGACAGGTGATCGACAGATGTTCCTGAGCTTGTTCGAGAGAACGTGCTCTGATCAACCAATCGTCCAGTTAAGGGTAGACGTGAATCCCCCCTCTCCTGAGACTGGCTGCCACAACCGCCATCAGTTTGGTGAAAACCCTTGGGGCGGAGGTCAGCCCGAATGGCAGAACTCGAAACTGATAGTGAGACCCGCCAACCGCGAACCTCACGTACTTTGTGTGCTTGGGATGGATTGGCACATGAAAGTAAGTATCCTGAAGGTCCAATGATTTCAACCAGTCTTGGAGTTGAAGAGCCTGAAGGATCTGAGAAAGAGTTACCATCTTCAACTTGTCCTTCCTGAGGTACTTGTTCAAGTTTCTTAAGTTCAAGATGGGTCTCGATCCTCCGTCCTTCTTTGGGATGAGAAAGTAGGGGGAATACCAACCCTTGTTCCTCTCCGCTACAGGTACATGTTCTATTGCACCTTTCTCTAGCAGGGTTAAAATGTCCTGCACACGGAGCGGATCTGGAATTTTGTCCGAGTTGGTTCCCGGTGGATGGTCGCGAGGCCTTTGTAGGAAGGGCAGGCAGTAACTTTGAGTTACTGTCTCCACTGCCCAAGCATCTCAAGTAATGCCCCACTATTCTTTCAGATGCTGCGAGATTCTGCCTCCCACCAGGGTTGTGTGTGATAAGGCCTCAGAGTGACTTGGAGGCGGCTGCAGGAGCGGCTGAGGGCAAAGATGCCGTTCCTGAGGCTGGTTTTGCAATTTTTCCTCGTCCACCACGAGCAACATTTCTTTTACCTCTTTGTATGGCCGGTCCTCTTCCTCTACCAAAAGAGGAGTAGTACCGAAAAAAACGACCTCTCCAGGAAGATGGGCCCGAATAAGGTTTCTGAGGCTGTCGCACACAGGCGCTAAGAGATTTAGCCGCCGCTTTTGAGGTCTGCAGTTTTTCTAAGCTTTCATCAGCTTTACTGCCAAACAGCCTCAAGCCATCAAAAGACATGTTGAGTAGTCTGGCCTGCACGTCTGGTGTAAACCCAGACTTCCTTAACCACGCAAATCTGAATAGCACAGTGCTTGCAGCCATGGATCTGCTGATACTATCAGCAGTATCCAGTCCAGACTGGAGACATTCCCCCATTGCCTCCTTTCCGTCTTTGAGAATATTTGGGAAGCCTTCCCTTTACTCACTTTCCAGAATATGATCAGCCGCCGCGGGAAATGCAGTGCCACAGGGTATGGGTGAACCTAGCCAGGGTACAGGTGACATTTGTAGACTTCAGAGCCATACTACTCGAGGTAAAGACCTTACGGGCCCAAGCATCCACCTTCTTATCCGCTCTATCCGGGGGGAATAGATGGATAGGCTGTTTGTCTTGACAAAGTTGCTGCCTGAATAACCAGACTTTCTGGAGTGGGATGCCTCCTTAAGTAATCTGTGTCAGAAGTCACAGTTGGAAAATTACTGTTGACTGCAAAATCAGTATCAGGAACCTCCCAGTTTTTTTCCACTGTCCTCTGAAGTGCCCTATGGAAGGGGAGAACTGGGTCCTTCTGGGGGCTCTGGTCAAGTATATTAGTCATATCATCCTGATCAAATGTGGGTGAGGATCTACCCCAGCCCATGTATTCCACAACCCTATTCATCAAACTCCTGTACCCTGAATCTGCATGTTCTGTAGGGTCAGGTTTTGCAAACGCTAGCTCTGGTGATGTATCAATGCCACTAGCAGAGTGAAGGGTGTCACACAGGTCTCTCATTTTCAATTCTGGATCGATTAATTCTTCTGGAACCTCTCTGGTACCATATTGCACTCCAAAAGGAGAAACAACTTCTTCTGAGGCACTCTCTTCAAATATAGAAGACATAGACTTAAAGAAATCTTACTTCGGTAAATGAGTAAATCTCCTTTCCTGTGCTCGAGTTTGGGTCGAAGGAATCTTCGAAGGCACCGATAACGTCTTCAACCAAAGGTGTCGAAAACACCTGTGGCTTCGATGCCGAAGCCGATGGCGTCGACAAAGTCATCAAGGGCTTCGACGATTTTTTTTTTGTCGGAGTCGGGGAAACACTATTTTCGATGAGTTTACGCCGAATTGACGTCGACTCGAGATTTTCGATGTTCACCTTTACTACTGGATCTTTCCACAGTAGTTCTTGATTTCCCTGTGTCATCTGGCTCTTTTGAGGTTTTTTTGATGGGGTCGAGGCTGCATTCTCAAAGACCTTCTTCATCTTTGAGAAGGAAGAGGAGGGAGATCTGTCTCCTTTTAACATTCTTTGATGAAGATGAAGAATGTCTCGATCTACTGCGTGATCGAGACCTCTTAGAATGTTTACGGCGATCAGATTCCTTCGAATCACTCGACTTTTTATATTTTTTTGACAAGGCCTTCAAAGAGGGCTTGGAAGCTTCCTGCCCCACCGCCAGTTTCCCTTTTCTCTCACGAAGGGCCTTCTCCGTCATCGACTAACAGGAGCCACAGTCGCTGGTTCGATGGCCTGAACCTAGGCACCAAAGACAAGCGCGGTGAGGGTCTGTAATCAATATTTTTCGATCCACAGTCGATACATTTTTTGAACCCCATCTTGGGAGTAGAAGGGGTGGAACAAGACGACATTTTCTTGAATAAAAATACGAAGAATGCCGTTCACGAGACCGAAGCAATCGGAAAAATGGAACTGAAGCCAAAGGGCGTGGCACACGCTACTTATACTGATGGTGACGTCGAAACGGTACGGAGCCTGTCGAGGGGCATCGACACCACAACCTCGTTCACAGCGCCCTCTGCCGAGAATTTTTTCCAAAGCAGCTAAGCAGGCAGCGAAGCTGGCGGATACGAATATCTTAAGATGAGGAATACGTGGGAGGACATAATCCATTCGAAACAAGCTTTACTAAATATAAGTGATGGAAACAGCAGAAATGCTGAGAACTGTAAGGAAAAAAACATTTGGGGGAACAAAAAAAATGAGAGAAACAGTGTGTGAAGATGCGGTGGTGCCAAGAACTACACCCGGACTGATGCAGAGAAAAGAACGCAGGGGGGGTGATCCTGAGGATGGTAGGTGTTCTGTAGATGTTACTTCAATTCTTGCTGTGATTGGATAGGACTGGTAATGGAGCCCTGCCAATAAAACTCTTCCTTGCGCCACTCCTGCCTCCGCAGCCCTTACACTTCTACATTATCTTTCCCTAAAAAGATCTAAAACACAAAGTTAACCATTAGAGGCTAGCGGTCATAGCCAGCAAGTGACTGACAAATATAGTTTGAAGGTTTGCCTCAGTGTCTGATAGGAGTTTTCCCCTGCCTGAAACTAAAACTAAAGGAATTGTCAGAATGTCTGTCAAATCAAAGTTCCACCGTCCTGTGTCAAATCCTACTCTAACCCTTACACTATAACTAAAGAATAAACTAACAGAAAGTTTCTCCTTCAGGAGAATGCTCCCTTCTTCCTATTGAACAATGTTTAACGAATGTTCCCTTTCAACAGAAAATACCAGGGGGAATGAATCCCTTTCCCTGGCTTACAGGCATCACCGGGTCTTTATCCAATGTCCAAGAGAATTACTCCCTTCTGCTGTTATAAGCTTATGCAGTTCCCAATAGAACGAGGGGGAATCCCTGGTGCCTCCTGTACCACTCTCAGCCCATTGCCAAGATAATAACTCCCTTTTCCTGGTGTTACTTTGTACAGTTCACCACAAAGTCAGGGGGCATGACTCCCTTTCTCTAGTGTCTTTAACATGAGTTCTGGGCATGTGCCAGCAGAATGGCTCCCTTCTCCTGGCTTTGCTTGGTTCAGTTCACAAAATCGACAGGGGGCATGGCTCCCTTTCCCCTGGCTTCTTTATCACAGCTCTTTGTCTGATATCAGGAGAATGACTCCCTTCTCCTGGTTTTGTTTGGTACAGTTCTCATTGTTGGGGTTCCAAACTTGTCTCCTGAGTTCAGTGGTTTCATCACTACCACTGTGCTGAGGAAGATGTCCTCTGATGCTTTCGTTTTCATTGTTGGAGTCCCAGAACCTTCTTTGGTGACCAGTGGCTTCCTCGTTACAACTGCGCCGAGGGGGATATCCTCTGATGCTTTTCTCCTTATTGTTGGGGTCCATGACCCTTCTTTGGTGGTCAGTGGTTTCCGCGTTACCACTGCGCAAAGGAAGATTGGCTCTGATGCTAGTCCGCTCACTGCTGGGGTCCCAGACACTTCTTTCATTATGCCCATTAACATCCTTGCTAATTCTGGGCCCAGGAAAAGCCACCTTAGCCTCTGTATCAAACCCTGTGTCCCCTCCGGTTTTCATGTACCTCCCCTTACCTCTTATGGGGCTTAGGTACATTGCTGGGACTTCCTGGGACACATGTCTGGCTCCGTGGGATTCTTTTATTTCGCACTTCTGGCTTCGTGGCATCTTCCTGCCTTCGGTCCGCCTTCACTCAGTGGGCGGAGAACTTCCTTGGCATCCCCTTGCCGCACTCCGCTTCCACACAGCTGTCGGTCAGCGTTAGAATCTCCCACACTGGAGACTTCTGTTGGGGAAAGCAGACGGCATCAGGACTTGATAACGCAGATCTATGTGATTATTGTGACCACCATTATTACTATAACTACGGCTGAAAACACAGACTTTTTTTAAACACCCCCTTACACCACATACATATGTGGGGGGACACCCACGCACCCCCTCATAAAATATATATATATATATATATTAAACAAAAAACCAGGTCCCCAGATCCACAATGGAACCGGGAAAAGAAGGTCGGCGGAATGCACTCCCAGGAACAGCAAAAGCAAAAACAATGTTACTGCTGTTGTTGACGGATGCTTGAGAGTGAAAATAAAAATAATTTCAAAATGCCCCTGCCACCTGTGACATTACTCCAAGAATAAAATGCGCTTAGTGCATGGCATTCATTCTGCAGGGACAACTATGTTTAGGGCATATTACATTCTGAACGCATACCCTCTTTTTAGTAACATTAACGTGTGTCTAATGACAATAATAATGATGTTTATACACTCTATCACCGTAAAATACTTCCCAAAGTCTACCCCATTGCATAATTAGTTAGACTGGCGTTACCTCAAATGTTAAACACTGTTCATAACAAAAATACATATATATATTGTAAGGGGGAGTCTAAAAAAAAAAGTCGGCATTTTCGGCCGTCGTAATTGTAAGGGCGACATTTTGGGCCATTACCGATAACGCTGCTCCTGCCACCACTGTGCTTCTCGTTACGGCTGCATTCAGCTTTGCTGCCGGGTTTCTCTGATCTAACAGTACTGCGTTCATTTTTATACTTTGTATCCAGTTCCACGGACTGCACAAGTCCTTTATTATTGGTTTAATCCTCATGCCTCCTTGGGGCTACCTCGTAACTGTGTTAGCACAGTTCATGATCTTTAGGTCACCTATGTTCTTCCTTGTCCTAGTACTTTTGGTCTTAGGCCCTATGTTACAACAATACATAGGCTTGCTCTCAATGCAGTGGCTCTGGCCATTCGGGAGGGCTAAGGAATGTTGGGGCGTGGCAACATTCACTGGTCTGTAACCAAGGTGTTCTTACTTATCCCCAGAGGGTGAGTCCCTTCCCATGAGTCCTCCCGCATTAAACCAGCCTTGGGGGGACTATTGGGTAGAAGCCGCACCTCCCTAGCCTCATGGAAAAGGGCTCCCCTCTAGGGAAAAGTGAGGACACCTTAGGAATCGTCACAATAGTTCACATAAAAGTCGAAAGACTGTCTTGTCCATCAATGTAGGTCTGTGGTGTGTGGTGAACCAGAAGGAGTCAGGCTCGAAGACATCACTTCAAGGATGTTTAACTTTAAATAAAATACCCATCCGTCCCTATTGCTAAGAGGGATTTCCCAAAACAGAAATTTGATGGCTGGAAGGTTTTGAATTAATCATAACCACGGCCAAAGCTCTGGGCAACCCTCCAGACCATCGTTTTTCAGCCTGCCAAGCCATTACAGAAGGGGAAAAACCATATGCAAATCAGGCTTAGTCCTTCCCTTGCCTACAAACTAGACTAAAGGTGCTCTCCTTTAGTCAAAAATAGTCCTCAGTCCAAAACCTTAAACATCTGGTTCTACTACTTTAAGAAAAAAAACCAAAAATAAGCCAGAGCAATATACGATCTGTTCAGGCTTCCTTACACCAGTCTTACTCAGGGCCTCTCAGGGTTTCTCCCCAAGTCTATGTCACAGTTCCAATGTTCATTCTTGACAGTTCAAAGAAAATTCCCCAAGTCTTTCTTACGGTTTCCTGATTTTGACTGTTGTTGCACTTTCTTCAATTCTCGCACTCAGAACAGGGGGTTTGTTCCTCCATCGCTCCCTTGTCTCTGCGTTTCTTTGCCGGCCCCAGGCCCACCACAGCTGCAGTGTGTTCACGCCACCAGGTAAGACTGTGTTTCTCCCATCTTTGCCTCTGCAAAATTGTACTTCTCGATGCCGGCCGCTCAGCGTCTCTTCCATGTCTTGGTCTCTCCACGCCACTGCTAGCTCTGTGGTGCAGCATGGCTCTGCCCCCTCCAGGACATGTCAGAGGATCGACTCTGCGTAGGATTTCTCATTTGCCATTCAAGGGTTGTTGTCTCTTTATTCTCGCCGTCGTACATCCTGTTTTCAAGCAGTCTTTTCTGAGCTGTATAAAGTATACAGGATTCCAGCTCTCATACTCCACCCTTCCCGGAATCTGCTTCTTCACTACCTTAGCTTACAGTTTGCGGAACAAATAACTATAATCCCAGCGGTTCCTTGAGAGGCAGCGGATGAGTACTTTACATTATAGACACCATTGACATGGATTTGGGAGTCCTGGCTCTTCTACATAACATGCACAAAGAAAGAGAGGAACTTCTTTACACCACCTACCAGAAATGTATCCCAATCCCCCCTTTCCAGTATGGACATTATGAAGGAACCTTTGCCATCTGTTCATAACTTTGAATTCTCGCTGCTGCCCGAAGATTCCTCATTGTTCTTTTTAGATCCTTATTATTCCCAGCAAATAGCAAGACTTTTGATGAACACTTTCTCTCACCAAGGATTTTAAGAGTGTATGGCCTTCTCCACTTTTGGAGGACAATGAAAAACATTAGGAAGGCAAAGGGGCAACATATTTGGGCTTAATACTTCTACGTCCTGTGCCCTGCACTAGATCACTAATAGTGTGTGTGTGGGATTATCAATTCTACTACTGCAACAAAAAAATGTCATAACTGCACAAGTTGACACTGTGTTCACTTATCAATACTGATCCCATCCCATACCAGTGATCGATTAAAACTCTCAGCATCTCAGGTAATGCTACTGCATTCCTACAATGGTACAATTGTTTCCTGCAGGGCTTTCTTCTGCTAGCGCCTCTTCAACTACCACTCATTAAGCAGTTTTTTTCATCTACTCACCGCTCCACTCACAGGGTCATGTGACTATACAAAGAGAAAACATTTTCTTTCAGACTTTCCACAGTGAAACATGCAAATTCATTGCACCGGGTAACTTAAGATAAGGGGAGTATCAGCCACTTTTACTCCCTAAAAATTGACAAATACTCTGCAAATATAAAAAGGGGGAGCAAAACTACTCCCAACAAAAAATAAGAAAAAGACATCTAGAATCTTGTGCCCCTGCTTTCACCCTCTCAGCTCCATGGATATGTTTGGACCAGTAGTACACGTAGTACCACAGGAAGAAACTACTATTTTAACTGCCTGATTGTAAGAAGTAAACATGTATCTTTTAATGTCCATGAATAATTAGGTGCAAAAAATGTAATATTACAAAAACATTTGTTTTTCAGTTAAAACCTATTTTTACTCACTTATAAAATACTCTCATTGGGAATTGGACCTACATTTTTACTCCAAAAGAAATCATTTTACTCACAACTTAAAAAAAATAGGGAGTAAAATACTCCCACTTCCAAATCTTACCTGGAGCACAGACTTCCGAATGCTCTCAATGTTAAAGTATTGCTCCAATATTTACTGGCGCATCAGGGGTATAAATGTCTGTTAGGGAGAATTCTCAGAAATGTGCTAATTCCCTTCACCTTGGAGACCTCCAGCTACTGTGCTGGATTTTGAGGAGTTGATTTTTTTACCTGGAAAGAGCGTGAGCCTTTTTTCCCCACTCATGAATTTTGATGCGTGTTTTACTCTGCTGTTCTTTGATTATGGAATTTTAAGATAACTCCATAGGCATCTTTTCATGTGTGCTACACAGCACCCTCAGTGCAGTGACACAGGGATGTCTTTTTAGACTTCCAAAAGGTTTAAATACCTTCTCTGGGATAAACTACTGTTTCCCAGAGAATGTAAGGTTAAATTGACTTTGCTAGTCTTTTTAAAATTCCTAGATCCAGCACACATTATCTTCCTATAGAGTGCTGGAGGGGGTACCTAGTATCCCCTTTGTCTAGAAACTCATGTAGCATCAAATGCTACCCTTCCCTATCGAAATGGCTGGTGGCAGTGGTTTTACAACGAACTACCATGATTTTTCCTGACTGCCTACACCGGTAGCTAAACATCGCAGGAGCCATGTTTTTCAAGATAGCACCTTAAGCCCCTTTGTTTAAACGGGTCCCAGTCTTCTTTTTTCCCCCATTTCTTTTTGGAAAGGTCCTTCTAGAGTTGGTCTCTGAGCTAGTTTTGGTCCCTTTGTTTCTATGTCTTGGCGGGTTTCAGGACTAAAGCCCCCCTCTGGCACCTGAGTGTCTGGGGTGGGCAGGAAGTGAGGGAGGTGCCCGAAACTTGCTGTGCTTAGTCTCCTAGGAGACCCAAATGCACTCTGGCGTGATTGGCTGGCTGACTGTCCGGCAAGGACAGCCACCCTGCTGGGTGAGTGGCAGCTAGGCTGGAATGAAAGGGAGAAAATTGTTTAAAAGGCTAGTCTCTTGGACTGGAAAGCAGAGTCAACCAGTGGAACGAAAGAACCAAAGACGAGCTGGAAGAGGACGGCTGCTGCAACTCCTGGACCGTTGGTTTACCCAGTGAAGCCCTGCTGCAGGTCCGAATCGCCAAGTTCATCTCGAAAGAGAAGCCCCTTCAAGGTTGAGTTGGTGGGACCAATCAACTCGTAAGCCACCTGGATATCATTCTCTTAGCTGTTTAGGTTTAACCAGGGTGAAGGACACCAGCTTGTGTGCTTGACTACAGCTACTCGAACTGAAGTAACTCCATTTTGTCCAGGTTTTCCGATGATCCTGTGCAGTGCAGGAGTCCCCCGACGTCCTCCCTCTTGTCCCCACGACTGAGGCTCAGAAACAGTGAGATCTGCAGGAACTGCCAGGAACCAACGTCTTCAGCTGCATCTTTTGCTTCATATTAAGGTACTGGGCCAACCCAATTGAGAGAACACATCTCTCGCAGTGAAAGTTTGTGGAACTTTCCCAACTTGCAGGCCTAATCAGCTTGTGACCCAACATCTGATTCTTTTTCGTACAAACTTCTTCTGAGAACTTTGGCAAAGATTTTACTGTTTACTACAAGAACTGCTCTTTCCTATCCAAGACACTAGCCCATTGACTTTGGCCTCGGCCTATTGAACTGAATCGAGTCCTCTAGTGAACTGAAACTATTTGCACTGCCTAAGAAAGTATTTGATCTATTCCATTTTACTTGTGTCTTTTTACTCCCATTTAAAGTAACTGAAATACCATGTTACTCCTATTTCAGGGGAGCCTAATTTACTCGTATTGGTTTTGTATTGAAGTATATTTGTGTATAATATTAAGTTGCCTCCTTCTAGTGAATGTTTTCTAAATGACTGTGTAATAAATTAATATGCGTTTTACCAAGAAACCTTGAGTGCAAGTGTGTACTTGAACCACTGTGATTGCAAGCAAGACCTCTGTAACATTCCTTGTACTGCTCACATTCCCTCTTGAGAAAAGCCTGGTGCTCAGCTCGCTACCACAAACTGTGTAGTACAGACTTATACCAAAGCTTGGTTTTGCTTACACCTGTAGTCATAACTGTATGTGGTGGTCTCAGAGGGGACTGCATGCAATTCTGCCTAACAATGTAAAGTTGCAAGTTACTAGCTGCAAGGAAGGCATGGTATCAAAGAGCAAGACGGACACACGTGATCACAGTTCAAGGGTGTTTACTGAACTTCAATTGGGTTTGGAAAAAGTCTATATAATCCTAAATCCAAAGATGGAAGCAAGCTACGACCATCAAATAATAATAACGCAGTCCTAGTCGAGTCTGTCAAAACAAAACGGCCTATACTAATAAACCTATTGCCAATCCTTCTAAATACAAATAGTGTGGGAAACAGTGTTATGCAAAAGATGAGTGTTCAAGAATTGATATATTAGGATATTCAAACCGTTGCCTTCCCTTGCCCACGTGTTCAGCACGGGACAAGGTGGCACACTCGAGCTTAGCACACTCTCTGGCTTCTGTAGTACGAGGATGCAGTTCAAAACCTCTAAATCAGGGCCTTCAGTGCCAAAGTCTCTTTGCCATTCAAAGACTCTTATTTCAGAGGGCCTGATGCAACATGACAAACATTAAAGTTCCTTTCTTCTTAGGATTTCACATATATAATTTCTCGGGTTATTTGCTGTTCAACCCGGCCACAGACCAAATTCATCTACCTTTCCAATCGTTCTCTACTTTATCAAAATCTTAAACTTATGATTGTGCGTGGGATTTTGCTTGACCTGTCGCAGGACCACTTCGATTCACAATTATTTGTTCTCTTCTCGATATAACCTTTTTCTCACTTTTGCCACTTCTCAGGTGGATACCTTACAGAGACCTTCGATTGAGCACCCACGCGGTGCCGGACAACTCTGACAAAAGTATTGTATTTTTCTTTTAAAGTTCAGTCACTCATCAGCAGTCCAGATTTACTTGCGTCTCTTATCACATGCGTTTTAACAATGTTCGTTCAAGCGCTAACTATACAATGTTGCTGCTTGCAACCTTGGCTTCAACACAGACCGTTCTTGTATCGGTCTCCCCAACTCACCGTCTGTGTTGATTTCAATGATGCTGCTTTTTTCTTGGAGCCAAGGGCGGTACCACAGCAGCTGGTGATTCTCCCCACCTTGATTATTGACGCAGGAGGGCCTAATGTAGCCTGTGGCCCCACGGGGCTCGGCTTATTTGGGCTACATGCTGGCCCTCTGATGGAACACAAAAGAAAGACACAGACACCAGGGTAATAAAGGCTTTATTAAATGTGTAGTGTGTGTTTTATTTATGTAAGTGTTGAAAGAAACCATCCAACCCATCATGGGGCTGGATAGAATGTTGAAGTAAAAAGAGACAACAATAGAAAAAAAGTCCCCCAGGAATGGGCCGTGCAGGGGAAAGAAAAGAATCCAGAGGGATTTGAATAAAGGACAGTTGGGGAAGAAGGGAAAAAAAAAAAAAGGAGAGAGAGACTTACCTGGTGGGCTTGCTGCCTCAAGCGGCCCCCTGGGGCCTTAATCCCTTGAAAAAGCACCAGGCGGCGCATGGCAGCTCTGCAGAGACTATGAGCAGGGGGGCTGAGCAGCTATGTCAGGGCAACTCGGCCGCCCCTGGGCCGTGGCCCCAGAGACAATATTGGCGCGGGCGTCGTAGCAAGGGCCACCCAGGCTCATTAAGAACAGCCCAGCCAGGATCGCATGTGGGGGGCGGCCCCGACCGGGCTGCCCAGCCGCGCCGCCAAAGTCCTGCCTCGTGGCCAGCGAGGCGGTCATTAATGAAATCCTCCTGGGCTGTGTATGTCAGGAGCAGCCCATGGGAAAATGCAGAGTGCGCCGCGGAAGCCCCAGGTTGGCCTCTGCACCGTACCCGGGTGAAGATGAGGTGATGGCGAAGTCCTGGGTCGCTCCATTGAGCAGCCCGGGTGAAGGAAGCCACAGGCTGCCTAGCGGAGCGGCCCGGGTGAAGGAAGCCACAGGCTGCCTATCGGAGCGGCCAGGGTGAAGAAGCGGCCCACTCCCTGTATTGCATTACTGAGAGAGCGGGCCAAGAGAAGACCGCAGAGCGTGACAGCATCCCCGTTGCTATGGGGATGCTGCCTGATCTCAAAATGGAGCTCAGGAGCAGCGGTGACATCGGGTGGGCCCCACAAGTAATGGGGCCCACCCACTGAACTTCATGGTGCGGGTCGTGGTGGTGTCGTCGGGTGGGCCCCCCAGCCAATGGGGCCCAACCTAAGTTAAGATGCATGATGCAGATTGCGTGTTGCAGCAGTGAATGTGGGCGGTCCCCATGTGCATAGGGGGCCGCCCAGGACAGTTCACAGAGCGCGGGCAGTGAAGGACCACATTATGTCAACAGGAGTCAAACACCAGAGGAGCCAAGCACCATCTTCCCACCCAGTGTCATCAGGGAACAGGCGCCAGCCTGCAACCAACACCTCACAGCCTTGCATGCAATCACCCAGAGTCGAGCAAGCGCCCCAGGGCAGACCTCAAAGGTACTGTGTAGAAGTGATTGACTGCAGCAATCACCCCATTGTTATAAGTGTTTTATATTGTGTAAATGATGTGAGTCTATGCATATATGTATGAGTAGTTGTGTATATGGGATTAATGGTATGTAGGGTAAATGCTAAGTAAGGACAGATAGGATAATATGTAAAGGGCCAGGGTTATTAATTGGCAGTATAGGGGAGGCACCCAGGTGTGAGGTGGTGGCATAGGTTGGCGGCCTGCCCAATGCCGCCTTGCAAGATTGGACCACCCACAGAGGCCCTCCTCTGGCCTCACTCTCCATGTGAGTGGTACCTGATTTTAGGAAGGGGATTGGTTTGCGGCAAGCTCATCCTTAGGGTTACTGGGACCCCTCCAAGGAACGGTGAGCTGACGTAGCTGGGACACCGTCGCAGGTAGCCATTGGTGGGCCTGAACTGCATCCCAGGGCCATGACCAGTGTGAATCATAAAATGAAGCTGGGACATGCCTGGAGGCAGGTCATGATCCCCCTCTTACTCCCTACGTCAGTGGTCGGTTGTCATTAAATACAGAGTTCTGGCTAAATTCAACTGTATTTAAAACCTTGAATGTAAACTGTGCCACTCAACTCTTCGGGTACATTTTTACAAGTGTCATGGATTACTGTAGCGCAACGAAAGTTTTCCCCTATAGCACATCTGCAGCTCTGTGGAACGGCATGTTCATCAAGGGATTTTCTCCCGCCACACTACAGAAATACTACTGGCAGGGTGGAGCACCACCCCGTTAATGAACAAGCTGCCACTGGGTGCGGGGCATAAAGTGTTTCTATTAGATTACACTACTGCCCAGTCAACTTAAATTCATTGTCAGTCAGAAACGTTTCTAAACCACTGGATATTGTTGTTGCAACGCATGAGTTTACTTAACCAATAGTATGCACTGCGTGTGTTCAAAGTAATAGTGGGGACTCCTGAGAATACTGAACACAAAACGATTTTGCTTTAGTTTTAGTTCCAGAAACCTCAAACAGCACACCACTTCTCCTATGGACAGATAAAGCTTCCTTAAGAACCGGAACCTTCCTCTGGGTGCTCCGGAGTAAGCAGGGAGCCGTTTTACAGGAGCAAGGAACAGCAATAAACCACCACGAGTCATGCAGGCCAACGTGCACCAAAGCTTTAAAAAGGTTGCAGTACAAATCTAGAAAGGTCGATCAGTCTAACTGGAAGAGACGGGAATACAAGACCTGTCCTCTGCACCTTGATGGTTATCTGGCTTTCAGTCACAGGACTCTTGTTTTTCTTCTCCCAACATAAAATGCTCAGCACAGCATCAACATCATTAAATATTCACCACTATAAATACCAAAATAGCATCGATGTTTCGCAGTCCATCGCTGTCAGTGGGTTTACGCTGCATCAATTAACCTGTCGTTTAGGATTGAAGATTTTTTTTGAACATGTTCTACTCAGAGCAAAAAAGGACGGCTGTGTAAGGCGTCGTTGCATATTAAGACAGCAGGATTGATGGCAACGTCTCAAAGAAGGCTCAGATCATCGATTTTACTGTTAAAACCACACGGCTCGCCTAAGAATTGTGAACAAAAATGGAATAACGTAAAACAACCTCAACAAAATCCTTCACAACCTTTTATAGGATCGCCTTTTTAAAGCCAACAACATATGTCGAACTAAAGATCTCTCCTGTGCCACTCTGACTGAAGATTAGGGATGGGTCGATGGGGATGCGTTCTAACATCTGTTTTCTGCTACTTTTAAAATTATTTCTTTTTAAAACAGAGCAATAAATTGAACACGTTTGTGGTTAACTTTAATAAACCAATGCATGGACTCATTGCGACCTGGAAAAACTGAACATATCTAACGTTATTGCTATGCTCCTGCATGGGTGAATAACTCTGTAATGCTTAGAAGGCTAGACCCGCACTCCTTACCCTCAAATCCCATCGACAAACTAAATACTGGCTTGAATAGTCAAATGCAAGACCACTGATTTCTTCCTCAATCTAGCCAAACATGGTTGATTCAAGAACATCCAACAACTTCTCGCCTTTGGCAAAATAGCACATGCTTTTTGTATTGTACTGTATTTGTCATTTATATAGCGCCCTTTCCCCATTTATATGGCCCCATTTATATGGCCCCAATGTGCTTTATGATTGGAATGCCACGGTGAACCGCAGTCCATGAATTAAAGATGCTTGTGTGCATTTTTTCCAGGTTAGGACTAAGTGGGTTGGCTCCCGTAAGCAGCCCAGATTATCAGGCACGTGGGTGGGTGCTGTTGGTGGTTTAGGATAGATTTGTAGTGCTGGAGATTCACTGTGTGCCCGCTAAACCGAATTCTATTTCGTTGGTTGTCGCTGTATACTAATGACAAAGGTGTTGAGGTACGCCAGGGGTTTTAGTGTGGACAGCTATGTGTGCTGCTAGGCCAGAATAGTATAGCAACAGACTATTTCCATTTATTCCCTCATTACTCCTTTCTCTGAGGAAACCTTTCCTCATGTGGCCAGTGTAAGGCAAACACTTTGATATAAACACTAGGGTCAGCTATGTGAAGGAGGATTGGATGGGGGGGGAAGGGGTGAACCTTTGGGAGAGGACACAGCATCGTTGGAGGAAGACACATGCCCCCCACCTTACCTTCCACAGGCCCTGATTGCCCATTGTAATATTCTCCCTCAATCCTTTGCCTATTCCACCTTCAATATTCCCCCACTTGACATAAGGAACAATATATCCACGGCTGGAGCAAGGAAGAGGCAGAGAGCAGTAATGATTAACCGCAATAAGGTCCAACATCCGCTTCCCCAGTATCACGTTAAACGGACTTGGTATCATCAACATGAACCTTTGTGACTGTCGAGCATATAACTTGTTTGACTTTAAAGCTACTGAACTAATAAAACCAAACCTTCTCAGTAATACCAGCTTTTCTGTCCACAGGTATGGAAAGGAAGGACAGGAACTTAATCTTATACCAAGCACTGACTACCATTCCCATAAGCACCATACTGGGACGAGGAAGAGGGATCGAGCAGTGCAGAACAAGGAAAGCCACAAGCACAATGAGCGCTCTAGTGATTCCCCATAAATACCTGTGAATGGGATATTTAAAAGTGCAAAAGCTGAGAGCAAGAAAGAGTTCTTCGATGTGTAGAGAGCAGTCGGCTGAGGCTGCAACGGAAGAGCGAAGGATAGCTGCTGTTGGTGAGAGAACGTGTCACCTCTCTGCATGACTCGAGGATCTGAAAAGGTACAGACACGTGTGGTGGAGTGGGGTGGCTCACCAACATGGAAGAAGGGAGACGCTGCAAGAACAGAACGAGCTGCAGAAATGCCAGGAGCCGGTGAAAGACTTCTGGGCGTTCGCAGACAGCAGAAAGCAGCACCTTGCTTACCAGAGTCTGAAGTGAAGAGGGCATGCTGAAGAGAAGCCGCGGAGACTAAAGAACAAAGGGAAAGCAGTCACAAGTGGAAAGCAGGCGGTATACCTTCACCGGTTGACCACGAATAAGCCTGAGAATGCCAACAAGAGCCGGTGAGCCAACTCAAGGATAATGGGGACACTGTGGCGTATCGGCAACCACGATAAATGCGAAATAACAGAACAGAAGAAAGAGAAAAAGCTAACAGAGTGATTGTAAAACGGGGAAGTGAAATGTAATCAAAGCCCTTATCAGTATGTGAATGCATGGAATGCAAATACATTAGGACATCGAATCGAATTATCAAGAGGATATATTATCCAATCAAGTAAATGAATATTTGTGGAAGTGGATAGAACACTAAGTGAACAAAAGAAGACCTGGTGGGAGATTATACCAGGCAATTGCAAGTGGATATGTTAGGAATAAGTGCAGCCAGAGGCTCATTTCCCACATTTGTAAGGCCTGTTGAGGCCGGAGATACCAATCATGGCTAATAAGCCCTGCAGGTGCTTTGCGCTGGGGCTCCAGACTGTTAAAACTACAAACCCCATGAGGCCCTGGGGCAGGTAACATGCAGACGGATGCACACGTGCGCCTGGGACTTCTTAAGGAAGCCGCTCGCCTCTGCCAGGTGCTGATCATACTTCTTGATGAGGCACGGGCAAGCTGCGTGTACAGGCGAGGAGTTTACAACTCCTGGGCAGCGGCGGTGACGGCGGCAACAACGCAAGGTATCCCGGGCTGCAGCGGTAAGTTCAGCTCAGCGAGCTACACTTGCGGTCAGCGTGGCACTCTTGCTGGGTTGGGGTCCCCAGAGTCTCCGAGAACAACTTGGTACACGGCAGAGAGACGCCACCGACACTGCTACCCTGAATCATATTTCGCCGGAATTCATCCACTCGGGGTGGCCATGGGCACAGAGCATGAGAGAAGTATTCAGTGTTTATGACATCACGTTATGAAGCTCAAGAGAAGTGTTACTTTAGACTTTCTGGCTATGGAAATTATGAATATCTGAAGAGGCGATATACCCTGTGAAGTAACAGGGTTGCCGGGCAGCAGTGCAACACATAGAGTTAATGTGAACAGTTCTTGGAACTAACAGGGATACTGTTTTGTTGGAAGGTCGTACTTTATTTGGATTCCGTGGTTAGGGAGGAGTTGTCGGACCTCCCTCCCAAGCTTGACAGGATACAAGAAATCAGAAGAAGGAATATTAGAACTGTGTTGACCAGATAAGAAGGAACAAAATCCTGGCAGAAAGGAAAACCAGAATTGTGAGCAAAACAGAATTGCAAGGCTAAACAGCTTTGTATGTGACAGTATTATTGTGGGCCAAGAAAGCCACAAAGACCTGTTGTATAAAGAATGATCTGTATTGACGAGGAATCCAGGGGAAGGAAACTACCCTCTGGAACAAGGACTCTTTATCCTTGGAACTATTTATTCTTCCTTTACAAACACTTTTTCAAAAAGCAACTAAAAAGACACCATCCTTTTTTCACCTTATAGTTTAGTTTATATCGTGAGGGTCCGAACAGAACTTTTGGACACAAGGACAGTTCCGATTTTGACATCCTGACACAGACAAATAGTTTTGGTTTAGGTAGGGAAGTTTCTCTTAAAACGGGGTCAGAGAGGAATTTTCCCAACGCCTTTTTATTTTCAATAAAGGTCTTTAACCAAAAGCATGGCAAACTTATGTCCAACTTTCATTACTGATGCCTCACATTTACATGTTAAAACCGATGATCACATTCATGGACAAAATAATGCAGATGTAATTCCAAAACATCTGCACAGCGATACACGTTGCAAACTATTTGATATGGTTTGAAAACTGCCAACGGCACAGACCATACTCGCAGAAGCGTGGAATGCTCTTTTGTCCAGAGATCGCTAAATAAGAAGCCGATCCCTCTGGACCCCTCTGCAGATTTTAATACCATCTATCAAATCACCTTGCTTGCATCTTTACGTGTGTTAAGCAATGGCTCACCCATTGATCTAAAAAGGTTTGCTCCTTTTGCTGGGTTTTAGGACTCACTCGGATTGAATTGCTCTTTTTTGTCATCCAACCCTGACGACATGAGACATTCATCAGTCAGTGATTTTAAACTGCTAGGCAATCCCCCTTTTACATATTTTCCAAGTGCTTTGCCTGAAATGGTCCCATGTGATGCTCACCAACCTGAAAAAGATTATGCAGGGACCTTGAACATTAATGGATCCTATACAACACCAGGGCACAAGACCCAATAAAAAATGACTATTGAAGGCTACTGAACAATGATAAAATATGTTTCTTGTAAATCACTTTAAAGAGCACTCCAAAAATTCAAGGGAAATCTTCAGTATTTTCTGAGAACACATTATACAGATGTGCAATTAAATCACAACACATGAAACAAAAGTGTGAGGAGTAACAGTTTTCTTGGACCATAAACGTTGCAAAAATACGAGCAACCACAAGGCACATCCCCTGAACATCCATGCCAGTACAAACACCCTTCTCCAGTTAACATTATCTTCCCCATCACACAATTTCACAAGAAATGTATAACTTGCTAAATAGATGAAAGCAATCAACTTAGTAATTGAGTTTTTCAAAATTAACAGGAACCAATTACTTATTTCTCTGCTCTTGCCCCCAAGATCACAAGTATTTTGAATGCAAAACACCTCACAAGTCCCCTGCATCTCAATAAATCCCCTATCTGAAAAAAACCCTGCTGTTGGTCCAAAGGTAGTAGCCAATTGATGACTAATTTAAAATCCCATTTCCTTCAGAATTCTATAAAGAGAAGTTCCCAGACAACTCAAAAGAATAAACAGAACAATACAACTTCATCCACCTGAGCAAATCCTGTTTCAGACCAATAAAAGATAAGGGCAACCAAGCAGCATTAAAAGGCTAGAACTAAATTTACTCTTGGCGAGTAAGAAATGGTGTGGCTATGTGAAAACTGCCATTCATGCCAGGAGGCGAGACACTTATGCCTGGTAAATGTTTCAGCACAGCAATAATTTCCCTTGGCCTCTCAGTAGCCTATAACATTGTGGACAAAGGCATTCTTAAAAAGAGGCTGAAGGTGGGCTGGGAATCTCAACAAGCTATTAGTTAAACCAAAACATGTGAACTCATTAGAACCAGAGCACATCTGTTATATTATTATTATCATTATTATTATAATGAGGGCTCAGAATTTGCACTTGCCACAAGCAAGAACAGGTGATAATTGACTGTTGGCGAGTAAGAAATGGTGTGCTGTGTGCATGTGGAGAATTGAGGGGGGCAAGTGACTTTTTGTGCCTGGCTGATAGCTTGGACCTTTTACCACCGATTATGCAATGTACACAAGCCTTCTGAATAAAACACAGACAACAATCAACAACTGCATAATATAATCATCAGACCAAGCATTAGTAATCTGAATCTCAAATCACATGAAACTCTCATTAAAATCCCTCCAGTCTCAGTGCAGAATCCAGCTAAAAGCCCTCACTCTTGTGTTCTATGTACAGAAACGACTCCAACAACCCGGTGGCAATCCTCGGAAACTGCATTGTTAGCAACCTACCTTCAGTCACACAAGATCTGACACAGTCAATAATTTGTAGGCTTCTTCTGCCAACAAGTCATATCACTTGCAGCCAATGCACAGCTTGCCCACACATTTCACACAAAGCCAATATGGGTTTAGGCCTTCAATCAACATGGTTATAGTAAGTCTATACAATGGTTCTCCCTGAAAGTTACAGTATGTGATGACCTCCACGAAAGACCAGAAATGAATAGGCAAACAAAAAAGGTGCAACTAAAATTACAAATACAGCACCACATGCAAACAAAAATGTGGGAAACGGACCTCCGAAGGATCACTACTGAGGCAATCAAGATTAACAGTAGATGGTGGAGTTGGAAACAGTGGGCCACAACGGCAAAAACAATGGATCTTCCTCATAAAGACACATGCCAACAGGGACCCCACCGAGGGCTAGACTTGTAGTGGTCAGCATTACTTTCATTTGTTGTAAAGGGCAGTTTAATAGTTTGTTATGTCCACCATCAATAAATAATCATCTTTAAAAGGAAGAAATAGTGCTGGGGTACTTAAAATGAATACTTTTCTGCCAACAATATAGTGTGCTGCACAGATCCACTAATTTCATCTACAAGAACTTATTTGAATAGCCCAAACTGAGCATGTTAAGCCAGACTTCGATACTAGGAGGACGGGCTAATGAACACTTTTAACCCAAATCATCAAGACTGCATAAAACATGGAGGCCACCAGGGGGCGCACAGGCGATGGATGCCCGATTGCGGTGTTCCCGCCGAGGCAGGGCCTATTCAGGGGATTGACCACCCCCCCCCCGAGCGAACACTTCGGGTGGCACGAGCTGGTGACCCCCCCCCGTGACACGCCTGCTTGAAAGAACGGACCTCCAACTCCGAGCGGAACCAGAGTTCTGGGAGCGGCGGTGCGCGACAGGGCCGACGCCGTTCTCGACGGCGCAGGAAGTGGAGGAGCCCTACGCAGCAAGAAGGTCGGGGAGACGATCCAGGCCCCCCTCGACCCCGGCGGTGGAAGGTGTGTGGCGAGGAGGTTGCGTTCCCGGGGCGGGGACCAACGGCAGCTCCCTCGGACAGAGGACACAGACATTTTTTGACTCTGCGCCGGGCCCCATGGTGCGGCGGCGCAGGCCCGAGGAGACAACGCCGGAGACCAGGCCTCATCGGAGGGGGCCCAGGAGAGGAGGCCCCCGGTTACGCTCTGCCTGGGGGAGCGGCGGATCTGCCCCCCCTGCGGGGACCGAGGCATCGGACATCACCGCCCCCCTCGGAGAGGCCCCATATCCAAGCTCGTTCCAGGGACCCAACGGCGTGGAACGGGGAGAGCTGCCCCAGCCTGAGGCGTGAACCTGCCAGGCGACAAAAAACCCTGGGGGAACTACACCGGGAGGAGACCGTGATTTGGCAACCCGGGTGAGAGGCCCCTGTCCCCGGTTGGTGGGGCCTGTGCCCGCCTGGGGGGCTACCCCATCCCTCACAGGGGTTAAAGCCCACGCCTGCAAGCCCCACCTGTGCAACACATAACGGGATGACCCCGGGATAGTACAGCACACCCTCAAGGGCCACAAGGCCACAACGGACCACACGCCCTCATAGACTGGCGGAAGACCCTACGACCACAACGCTCTTGCGGACTGGAAAAGGCCTCCGGCGTCCCCAAGTTAATCAGTCCCACGGCCCGCCCTGAACCCGCTGGCTGCCCGCGACCCAGGTGAGAGGCCCCCGTCCTTGGCTGGCGGGGCGAGTGCCCGCCTGGTGGGCCGTTTCCGCCCCCCCGCAGGGGATAAATCACCGTCTACAAATTCCACTGGCGAAACGGATAACTGTTTGGCCCCGGGGCGGTACGGTATTTATCCAAGGGCCCCCCAGTCGCGGCGGACCCTGCATCAGGGGATCAACAGGACCACATGAGCTGGAGGAAGACCCTACAAACATTCCGCTTTCAAGAAACAGATCACTACTGAGGTTCCTACCCTCTCCGGAACCATGGCCCAACCTGAACCCACAGGCCAACCCGCAATGACAATGGAAAGAGGCTTCATTCTTCAGGAGATCAGAGAAATGAGATCCGATATCCCCCAGAAGTGCGAGAAGTTGGACCAGAGAGTGGACAAAAATCGAGGAGAGTCCTACAAGTGGAAAACTATCAATCGTACTCTTCATTTCAGGAGGTCCAATTCGGCACACGGCTTGCGGCTCTGGAAAAGAGGGACGAGGAGAGAGCCAGGATAATGGACGACTATGAAAATAGGGAGAGACGGAACAATCTAAGGTTCTTTGGGATCCCGGAAACGGAAGGCGAGACGGAGAGAGAGTTGACCCGAGTGGTGAGAGACATCATCACCCTCCTGTTTGCGGAAGAAATGACAACAGAACTCACGTTCTACCAAGTGCACAGGGCCGGGGGGAGGACGGGGAGCCCCAGATCGGTTCTGGCCTGTTTCCACTATTACACCGAAAAAGCTAAAGTTCAGGAGACTGCGAGGAAGGCTGGGGTGATAACTTACAACTGCGCCCAAATCTCAATTTTTCAAGATCTCTCAGCTTACACCCTCGCTAAACGAAGGATGTGCCGCCCCCTGACACAACAACTGAAGGAGAAGGGCGTTCGGTATAGATGGGGATACCCCTTCTCCCTGTCTTTCGAATATTCAGGCCAACGCACAATGCTGGTAACGGAAGAGGACATCAAGGGGCTATTCAGGACTTTCTGGGCGATCCCGCCCCCCGGAGGGGGCCAGTAGGCCCGGAAGCGCTCAGCAGGGGCACCCCCAGCCAGCCTAACTCCAGAAGAAGGAAAACAGGCTCCAGAAAGTTCAAGAAATTGAACACTCCACCGACACCAATGGAGGAAGATCATTTCGAATCGGAGGGGTGACAACAGCGAATCTACGAGGATCGTCGGGACTAGTCAACAGGAGGACTCTAAGGACGCTTCGCTCGCTGCACCACATCGATTTGCAAGTATAAAGGGTCATCGGGGGGGGGGGACAGCCATGAGTGTTGAGAGAAGTATCACCCGGGGCCCAGGGGACGGTCGCTCACGGGACAGAGGGGTCAGCTCGGCCCATCTATATATCGGGCTCTGACAACTGGGAGGGGAAGACAATTACAGTTCCCCCTCAAGCAGTGATCGGGCTGGGGTGTTCGAGGGGGGGACAAAATGAGGGGGAGGCTCACGTTAGCCTGCTTTGCTACCGACGCCTGGTCGTAGGAAACAGGCTGGTGGTCCAGCCAACAATCCAGGAATGGAGGAACTACACGGCTGGACGCCGGGGAGGGGGGTGGGGGTTTGTACACATGTTGGGGGTTTAGGGGTAGGGAACGAGTTGGGGGGGTAGGTTGGGGAAAGTTTTCAAAAATGTCCAAACAAAGAAATTCAGAAAGCAGGGAGGGAGCGACCATGCAACACCGGTCACCAAGGGGGAAGGCGACAGTGACTATGGCTGATGACCGGCCGACCCTAGGGGTGGGAACTCTGAATGTACGGGGCCTGAACAACCCCACGAAGAGATCCCTAATTAGCAGAGAGTTTAGGAGGGCACAGCTGGACCTACTCTTCGTGCAGGAAACGCACTGGGCGAGGGGGAGGGAGCCCAGGCTGCGGGGGGGGGGGGGGTGGTATCGAGGAGATCTACTATGCATCCCACAAAGGTAAGAAAAGAGGGGTTGCAATCCTGATCGCTAGGGGGTTGGGATTCGAGAAAGACTCCATTCTCAGGGACCCCGAAGGCCGTTACCTCTTTGTACGAGGTTCCCTACAGGGCTCGCCCATAACCTTGGCAGTAGTATACGCTCCAAACGAGGGTCAGGCCCAATTCTGGGAGGGAGTGGGGGAAAGGCTGAAAACTTTTGTCCAGGGTCCATTGGTGGTGGGAGGTGATTTTAATATGGTCCTCGACCCATCCAGAAATAGACAGCGGGTGGGCGCTCTAAATCCCAGACCCGCAGGAGAAGCCATGTCACGTGGCTTTCAGAGGGTGAATGAGGGCCTGGGCCTGGTAGACAATGCCCACCCCACAATGCCCACCCCACGAACAGGAACTCCCTCTTTTACATGCTATTCCTCCACTCACAAAGCCTTCTCCAGGATAGACTATATTCTCGTGGACGAGATCCTCTGCCCACACGTAGCGGGTTACAGGATAGATCCCGTTCCCTGGTCGGACCACGACTTGGTCAGAGTCACCCTGGC
Organism: Ambystoma mexicanum; assembly: GCF_040938575.1. Lineage (NCBI taxonomy): Eukaryota > Metazoa > Chordata > Amphibia > Caudata > Ambystomatidae > Ambystoma > Ambystoma mexicanum. The sequence continues at coordinate 1,053,485,454 of NC_090927.1, read as the reverse complement.
AGGGGACTGGTGTGGAGGACGGAGAGGACGTTGGAGATGTAACGATGCCATACTTAGAGACGAGGTACATGCCCAGGCAGTCCTGGACGCCATCTCAGAGTTCTTTGAGCTTAACGACAACGGGGAGGTGGGCACGCACACCCTCTGGGATGCCTTCAAAGCGACCCTAAGAGGAGTACTCATTAAAATAGGCTCTCGACAGAAGAGGGAAAGGGAGACACAGGAGAGATCTATGAGGGGAAAAAATAGCGAGCCTCCAACTAGGAGGTTCCCCGGTACAGACCCTGGAGCGTGACCGCGTGGCCACACTGGGGGCCTACAGGCTCCAATTAAAAGACCTGCTCCTCCACAAAACGGAGAGGAGCCTCCAATGGTCAAACAGAAATACTACGAGAAGGGGGACAAAGCGGACAGGATCCTGGCCTGGAAATTGAGGGAGGTCCAGAGAAGCAGGATGGTGAGAGAGGTGAGGGACAACAGGGGAACACTAGGCTATGGTCCCCCCATATAAGTGAAGCTTTTCGCCAATACTACAAATTATACGCATCTGAATATGACGGTGGCGATGCCCAGATTGTGGAGTTTCTCGACTCTATACAGATACCGTCCCTTCCCCTGGAGCTGGCAGAGGGGCTGGAGGGCCGGGTGACCGAGGAGGAGGTGGAGAAGGCGATCAGCGGGATGAAGGTGGGGACCTCCCCGGGGGAAGACGGCTTTTCGGTTTATTTCTATAAGCGATTTCGATCCTCCCTGTCTCCCTACCTGGCGAAAGTCTTCAACTCTGTCTTGGAGGGGGGTACTCTCCCCGACTCCATGATGGGAGCCATTATAGTGGTCCTTCCCAAGGAAGGTAAGGACCCGAGGGAATGTTCGTCCTACCGGCCCATATCATTGCTCAACATCGATATCAAGATCCTGGCCAAGGTGGTGGGCAGGCGGATGGGGGGGGATAATGCAGAAGCTAGTCCACGGGGACCAGGTGGGTTTCATTAGGGGCAGACAAGGCTCAGACAATATCCGCAAAACAATTGACTTGGTACATTTTGCCCAAACCTCAAATCTTGATGCGTGCATCCTGTCCCTGGACTCAGAAAAAGCATTCGATAGAGTCGAGTGGAGATACACGACCCTCCTCCTCCAGCGAATGGGCTTCGGGACGCATATCCTGAGCTGGCTGGCCGCCCTCTATAGAGCTCCTACCGCAAGGGTTCAGGTGAACGGATTGCTGTCAGAGCCCTTTCCTCTTACCCGAGGGACAAGACAGGGCTGCCCTCTCTCCCCCCTGCTGTATGTCTTCACGATGGAGGCTTTGGCCATAGCGGTTAGATCTCACCCAGAGATCAGAAGGGGAGAGGTGGAATTCAAGCTCTCCCTGTTTGCCGACGACATCCTGGCATACCTGGTGGACCCGGGCTCATCGATCCCTCCCCGCCTGTCCCTGGTCACCTCCTTTGGGCGTTTCTCAGGCCTGAAAATAAACACAACTAAATCCTTTCTCCTTCCTATGCGCCAGGCAGACCCGATGCTGGACCCCCTGACCAGGTTTCATGGGATAACTGTGGGCAAAAACACCATAAAATACCTGGGCGTCCTCCTCACTAGGGACTTATCAGTACTGGGAACCTCCAACTACGACCCCATATTGGCTGCGATCAATTATGACTTGAGGAGATGGGGTAGGATGATCCTCTCATGGTACGGTCGGATGATGGCAATCAAAATGAATATTCTGCCCCGGCTTTTGTACCTCTTTACAGCCCTCCCTACCCGGGTATCAGCCCAAACCTTCATAGACTTACACAAGGGTGTCCGAGATTTTATTTGGCAGGGGAGGGCCCCGAGGGTCGCGAGGGCCACCCTGACGCTCCCGAGGGAGGAGGGAGGATTTGGTCTCCCAGATTTCCAACTGTATTACCACGCAGCACAACTGCGGGTGCTCCTGGAACATATGAAGAAAGGCTTGCGGACATATTGGTCATACTTAAGAGGACATGGACGTCCACCCCCTTAAAGTCCGGGACCTCCTGTGGGCCCCTCGCAGGTCAATTCCGAAACAGGTACTGGCCCACCCGACCCTGGGGGTTCTCTGGGATATCTGGAGGGAGTGCCCCCGGACAGCTCATCTTTCCTCTTGGCCGCCCCCATGACCTCCTTGTGGGGTCCCCCCCTGAATCTGGGCAGCAGAGGGTTTAGACAATCCCAGCGTTGGTCTGATGCGGGCCTGGAATGGGCGGGCCAGCTGTTCAGGGAGGGAGAATTTGTGAGTTATGAGGACCTCAGGGATGGGCTGGGAGGCGAAACTCTCTCTATTTTTGACTACCTCCGTCTTAAGGGCATCCTCAACGACCCCTCATGGGGCCCAAACCTCGGAGACAACTAACTCCCTTCGAGAAACTCCTGGACTCAGCAACCTCGAGAAAGGGCGCGGTTTCCTGTATGTACGCAGTCCTAAACACCCATAATCTTCAGACTAGGAGAGGCTTCCCTGGGTTTTGGAATGGTCTGGCGGGGGAAGAAATATCTGAGGATGCCTGGGCTCGTATTTTCAGGATATCGTTTCATGGCAATCTTTTCACCTCGGGCATGGAACACAACTTTAAAATCCTGCAGGGGTGGCACAGAGATCCGGCAAAACTCTCGAAAATGTTCACAGGGGTGTCTCCAGAATGCCCGAGGGGCTGTGGCCAGATAGGGACCAGAGGACACGTGATGGCTATGCCCGAAAGTGCAGTCCTACTGGGAAGCAGTGAGAGATTGGATTATGGAGGTAAGAGAGGTCCCTCTTCCCCTTAACACGCTGACCATGCTGCTGGGCCTCCCCCCGGAGGAGGCGGATCTGTACCAGTACCCAAGGATGTGGGAAACTATGTTGCGAGCGGGCAGAGTGGCCCTGGCCCAGAAGTGGAAGAGCCCGGAAACACCTTCTAAAGAAGATTGGATGAAAAAACTCAAGAACATGTTCTTGATGGACAAATTGACTGCCTTGGTGAACAATGACTCGTGCTCATTCCTTGCTGACTGGTATAGGGTCCAGCAGACATGGGGATGGAACGTTCATTAGATCCAGGATCGTACCCCTGGATGGCCGGGGCGTGATCGGCACTGAGAAGGATAACACCTAGTGGGGGTCCCCACGACCCGGGGCAACGTCGGCCCCAAGCCAGCTATTGAGTTGGTCACACGTTGCATTGCTTCAAAGACCAGGGAAATGACAAGATAGTTTGGTCTCTTTACTGCTTTATTGTTTGAACTGGACATTGGGGGGGGGTTTTGAAGGGGGGGTTGGGTTACTGTACAATTCTTTTCTCTGATCCTTGTATTACAAAATGTTAATAAAAACCAAAGTTTTAAAAAAAAAATTTAAAAAAAGACTGCATAAAACGAAGTAGAACAGGATTGTTTTGTGCAGATTACCAGAGGCCCAATACAGTATTTCTATAAACGTATTTCTAATGTACGAGTATGTGTTAATAGACACATAAGACTCTCCTACCTTTTTCATTCGATTAAGACTTGATCCATGGTAAGTAAATAGAGTGCAAAACACCAGTTACTCACATCATACGGGCTGCCTAATGAAAGCATATGGGAGGCAATTTATACTGTTGATTGGATAATTTCCTTTACGATGTTTAGTAAACCTAGTGAGTCTTTTCATATTCCGAAAACGATTGGCGAAACAAAAATTTGCCACCAAAAGGACCTTCAATAAATACATTACAGTAAGAGATATATTCTGACACTATTATCGTCAAATTAGACTCTTTCTTTGAAAAGGCAGGAGGCATTTTTAAATAACCCACTACAGCACAATTAGTCTAACGTTAATGTTGATGGGAAATATGTTACCTATATAGTGGTAGGTGAGTATAGCCTATTTCGAAATTGCACCTTTCTAGGTGATGCACTTGGCCTCACAATTGCAATCAAGGTCAGCAGGAAGACATCCTTTCTGCAAGGCAACCATAAGTAAATAAACTAAGCTATGATAACTACTGTTTGGCATCCAAGTCCTAACGTTTTTAGTATGGACATGCAATCTGAGCCATTGCAAGGGCTAGGTGCAACAAACACTATCTTTCGCCATTTTCCCCCCCATCTCCTGCTCTCAGGAACCTCCAACTCCCCAGAAACCTCCCCTCTCTGCCTACCACCACCCAACCCTCTTACTTCCCAACTCCCCCATCTACCAACCCACATTTAGGCGACTCTCGGGCTGTAGCTGCTTGCCTCTCCGCATTGCCTCCACCTGCCAACACCATTGATGGAAACAGAATAGGGGCTAACAGTAGTTCCCTTCCCCATTTCTATGATGGCCATTTTTTGCTACTTTTTTCATTTGTTTTTCATAAATTGAGGCACTGCTACCTTGCTGTTTCTCAACTTACAAAGATTTGCCCATTATTACACCGGACAACATGCCAGTGTCCTCCTAGCTTAATCCGTGCATAGGTGGATCTTTCAGGTCAGTATATGCTGGGAAAATGTGTAGAAAACCCAAGTTTACCCGTGGTCTCTAATTCGGTCTCCAGGTGTTGCCGCCTGTAAAAGTACACACATGTGAGTGTTATTCCTTAATTGGCACCAAGAATGTAAGGTTACAATTGGTTCTAGCCAATCAGGGGTTTTGACTGCAATCCTTACTTCGTAATGTGGGCCCGCTATCTGTGCTCTTGTATGAGCCAGGTGCCCCTCCCAGGAGCTGCTCGCCACATGCCAGCCTCCCCTACTAACCAAGAGCTTCCTCTGCCCGCCTCCCCACAACCCTTCCCTTGTCCCTTACTGATGGAGTGCTCTGTGTCTGCATCCCGTCCTGACTCCCCGAATTGGCAACGCTCTTAACTGCCTCCCGACACCTTCATCCCACTCACGTAACTCTCCCTTCGCTCTCCTCAGTCACCTAGGGAAATGCGGAAGGTGCTACAAGTAGTTCTTTTGCCATTTCCAAGTATTTTTAAATTTGTGGCATGGCCACTGCACCATTTCTCAACTTAAAACTAGGTTATTGGCACCCTGGGAAACATATTGGAATGTGAATAGCAACAATACGCTTACAGGCCAGCTTCCCCAATCGGTAATATTCCTCAAGACCTGGTCAATATGGTCTTCAGGGTGTTACTGCCAGGGCATGCCCACATGTGGGGGTGTTACTGCTAAAGCACACTGAGAAATGTACTGCAATTAATGATAGTTCGCTGTCCCATAAAACATACTGCAGCTGTAATCAACATTGAGACGGATTAAGCCCACCAATCCAATGAATTACGAGTAAAATAATTTCTACCACGAGTTAAATTACACCGGTGTGGGTTCAATTTAACCTGTGTTAGAAATCTATAATGGTGAGCATCTATAATGAGCTGATGGTAGAGCCCAAGTAATGATCTCAATCTGAACATGTTAATGAAAAGAACATACATGAGAAATGATGTAACCACTTTACTGGCCAGGCGGATAATATCCTCATTCTTCATTTTATCAGCGGAGCATAAAAGAAGTGAACATTCACGTCCTGAGTCCATTAACTAATGAATGCATCCAGCATTCCAGAGGGAATTCTGACCATTTAAATACATGAATGTACGTTGTGTCAACAAATTCAGGTTACCACACGTTTTTTGTTCATCCAATTTCCATTTGTACTTTTCACAGTCCCATTACATTTATGATGACATTCACCCTCTCAGTCTCCCTCCAATAAACCCTTTTCATTGCTCTTGTATATTTGGACACATAGAAAATTAAGAGTTCTCAATCCCATTTCAAAAGAATGGGGACTGTCGCAATAAAATATCTAATGGACACACAACATCAAACAAATATTAAAAACAGGTTAGGGTAAGTGGCACAAATAACAAAACCGGAGACTTTGTAATACATTACTAATTATTGGTTCTATGATTACGGGGGTTATGAAAAAGAGTTTGTGGTAAATCAAGCCGTTTGACTGCCAGAGTTCGCAGTTTGCAAAGTTCACATGACATTAATGATTATAAATAAAATGTGGGAGAGGATTTCAAGCTAAGAAAAAAATAGTCTGTGTGTTATCAAGAGATGAGGATGAGCAACACTTGGTCCGGCCGTATCCCCACCGGATTGATTACAAGTGGTGGTAGGCGGTGTGACAAATCCCGAGATTTCGTCACTTCTCCCCGAGCGGGAGCCCATTCCCATGAGGCCATAGAGGTGAGGCCGCTTCCAGATTGTCTCCCTGGGGGTGCTACTCAGCGGGAGGAACTCATGGAGAGAGATTTCCCCCTCTGGAGTTCGGGAGAATGTGGCACAACACCTCACCCTCCATTCAACTCCTTCACACCCCTTTATCCCATGCCACACACCTCCATGTTACACTGTCCCATTTATGTCTGCGAGGTTGATGAGGCAGCAGTCACTGAAACCAAGAAGAGTAGGGATGACTTGACTATGACTTCAGTAAGAGGTACCAAGACAAGGAGGAGGCGCGAGCCATAATGAATCCTTATTGGAACATGAATGAGTGGTCTAGACGCCATCGCCCATTACAAATAAAGACAGGGGAAGGATTTAACTTATCGTAAGACCCTCCCAGGAGGAACAGCGAGCTGGGTGGACATCCAGCATGCAAAGGAGGAGAGGTTGCTGTCCGGGACGCGAGAAGGGTCCACCGTACACGGGCCAACTGGAGAGCTGGGGAAACGGGAGTCCTGACGCAGGGAGCAGCTGGACAGTGTTGTCATGGAGAGAAGCACAGCCCGCCCAGAAAAAAACGCTGCAAAGCCACTGCAGGTGCCGTGGAAGCAATGGGAGAGCGAGAGAAGCTAACTAGGATGTTGGAAGTGCAGAGACCGCCAAGGTAAAAAAAGGGGACAAGACAAACCTCAAACCAAGGGTCTTGGATCCATACATAACACAGATGATTACTCTAAACAATCGCACCTGGTAGGAGAGCAAACCTGGTCTAGCAGGAGTAAAATACAGAGACGAGAGTAGGGTCTGGGACCCACAACCCGAGAAGGAGAACATCACTAGTCATCTTCTTTGTGGCAGTACCAGGCAGGGTAGTGAACCAGTTCTGCCAAAACAAATCACTAAAGGAACTGTGATACAGGTCTGGGACCCACATTGAGAAAGGCCAGGGGAAGGGAGACATTCCCCTGGCATTGTGACCTATGATTCAAAAAATCCTGAGAAAGGCCAGGGGAAAGGAGACTTTCCTCCTGGTGTTGTCAAATGAGAGACTAAAGCCAGGAAAGGCCTGTAGAAGGGAGTAATTACCCCTGCTGTTGTGAACTGTGAGAGTAAAAGCCAAGAGAGTGTAAGAACAAAGCTAGGGAAGGGAGTCATTCCCTGGTAGTGTGAAATCGTGAAACCAAGTGGAGAGAGAGTCCAGGGCAAGGGAGCCATTCCCCTGGCTTTGTGTGGGGAATACACAGCGAGCCAGACACCTGGAGAAGTGGGGAAAACACAGAGCCAGACACCTGGAGAAGGGAGGCATTTTCCAGGAACCCAATAGTGAAGAAACAACTCTGGGCAATTAGGAATGTTGATAATTGAAATGGAACTTTACTCTTTGAGCATGAGTTGAGAACCAGACTGCTTTGTGGCATTAAAACCTGGAACTTTATTTTGTGCCTTGAAAAGGGATTGAGACATGGGGAAGGGAGTCGTTCCTTCAGGTAAAGATCCCACCTAACAACTGGAATTGTGATCTGCTGTCCAAAGAAGGGAGCCATTCTTTCTAGACCAAGAAGATTCACAACCTCTTTAGTTTAGTTACAAGTGTGAGGGACAGAAGTAGGTTTTTGACACAAGATGGTGGACTATTGATTTACATGGACATCCTTACCGAAATCTTAGTTTTTTAGTTGAGATGGGGAAAGCACACTTAGAGTTAGGGAAAGGTGGGTTTTCTCTTTATTTTCATCACTAATAAATGTGTATGCCAACAAACATGCCACATGTGCGTCAGTCTCCTTCTTCTGCACTCTTACAGTCCAAAGGACTCCATGGGGATTTTGTCAGTATTACCACTGGCGGTAATACTGCCAATTTGAGTATTTTTGGGTGGTAAGGCCGATGAATTAACTCCAGCGTTCTGCTGGGGGCGATTCCTCTGCCTTACCTCGAAACCTGTAGTTTGGCGGTGTGGTACTGTGGCGGTAATGCAGTGGTAATGCAATGGTAACCGCTGCATTACCACCATTTTTACCACACGCCAAACTAGAAATGAGGCCCAAAGTCTGGAGACTGTCATGCAGAATATGTGGCATCCTGAGGTGTTGCAGTGGAAACAGACAAGAACTGAGGTGGGGAAAGAAAGAACCCTTTCGGACCACTTTACGTATGTGCTTTTACTATCTAAGTGAACTCGAATTATGTAAACACATTACTGTGCTTCTTACAGTATTCAATGGTTTTATGGAAATGTGTGGTTAAAATGGAAATACCATTTTGACCACACATGTGGCTGGTATATAGGACTGCAAGCCTGTGGCAGGTCACTAGAACAAGCACCTAGAAATTCCCTGAAGTGCGCAGAAATGGGAGAATGGGATGTAGGCAATAATAGTACAATACAATTTGACTCCAAATTTAGACCACAGCCAGGAGAAATGCATGGGTTTCGGAGCTGTAGGAGACTAGAATCACAGGCTGTCTCTGAACATGGATGGCCTTCACAGTGTGATTGCAGAAGTAGGTTGCCTGTTAACAGAAATAGCACAGAAGCCTTCTGTAGGCGGTGCACCCCAGCACTCCTCAATACAAAATACTCAATATAGTTAAACAATTTACCGTTAACATGTAGTGATTCAAACAAGAATGAATCCCAGTTGGTTTCTGGAGGGGATAGGTGTTGGGAGACAGATGGAGACAGGAACTTGGAGATGTTATAAGGAGGTAGGTGGTTGGAAAGGTACAGAAGAGGTGGAAGAAAAAAGGGCAGAGGAGGTGTTGAGAAATACTATGGGGATGGAGGGAAGAACTGGGAAGGTGGTTGTGAATAGTAAAGGAGCTGAGAAGGCAGAAGAGGTCCTGAGAAGAAAGTAGTGTGTGGAGTTGAGGTAGAAGGAAGAGCTGATGTGTGGTGAGAGGTAGTGGAGTCAAGGAGGTGGTGGCGAAGGGAATTATGGAGGAGACAGGGAGGAGAACACTGAAGGAGGCGAACCAAAGAATTCATGAGGAGGTGGTGAGAGTAGTGTGATGAATCTGATGTCATCACTCCTTTCCCTGAGGATGCCTCTACTCATGTCGCCAGGGGATGACAGCCGCTACCTAATCCTGACCCTGGGGGCAGCTACATGAGGGCGGACCACATGGGAGAGGCAGGGATGAGGGGGATGACAGCATCATTCTAGAAAGTCACAAACCCCCACGCCCCCATTCCCTTTTGGGGATGTTCCATGCCTTCCTCATGCCCTGATGGCATAGTGTAACACTATTCCTCAACCACTTGCCAAGTCTACTCCAGATATTCCCCAATATCACCCAAGCAACAGTATGTTAACAACTGAGACGAGGAAGAGGCAGGGAGTAGTGATGATTACTCCCAATAGGGTCCAACATCAGCGTCCTAAATATCATACAAGGAACAACGTGATAACAACTGAGACGAGAAAGAGGGACGGAGCAATGACGAGGAATAAGACCGGTAAACCAACACTGCAGTCTATCCAAATGTAAAGAGAAACCTGGGCATGGGAGCCATTTGCCCGAGAACTGTGAACCCACCAAGAGGAGAGAGTTAATCTCTTGGGGTTACAAGGAACTTGGATTATTCTTTGTTGGAACTTTTCGTTTTGTTAAAAGGAATCTGGGGAAGGGAGCCATTGCCTGGAACTGTGGACATTGTCCACTTGGGGCTTTTTGGTTGAATTTACCCTTCTGTGCTGGATCTGAACATTTGTGCACTTTGAGAACCGGAGAGAATATCCTTCACAACTTAGAGTTCGTTTTCGAGTGTGACGGCCAGAATAGGATTTCAGACACAGAACATATATTTTGCTTTGGACATCTTGACAAAGGACAGACCCTTAGTTTGGTTGAGGTAGGGATAGTGAGGCATTTTCCAACCTCTTTATTATTTTAGATTAAAGTTTTTTTCCAAACAGGAGTCCTCCGTGTCAGTGTTTCATTCCTGGCTCCTCACAGTAGTTAACGAGGAAAGAAAGGGACACATGCACCATAAAGCTAGGCAAAGTCAGATGGGCCGGGGAGGATGTAAAAATGAAAGGCAGAATATCGAGGAGGATTCCACGTGCTTTTACCAACCAAATGTGTATAGAATATGTTACTTTTTTTGCTGTAAAATGCAGGGAGACACCCCCTGCACCAGCTTTCCACCCCTCCCAACCCCCACCTCTTCCATTCAAATATTGTGTCACCCAAGCCCACCATCTAACTTGTTGCGATAAATAAAAGTCAGTAAAAAGTCTAGATACCTCGAGGAGGACCGACAAAGGTCAGTGAATAGTGGGAAGGGTCAGACGAGAAAAGGTGGAAGTACCGTGGGAAAAAACATGTGACACAGCGATGAGGAGAAGAGACAGGATGGACTGATGGGTCATAAGCTCAGGACACTGGGGTTGGGCTGCAGAGCAGAGGCTAAATAATAGCTTGTAAAGCCTCACTGGTGGGCCCTGCTCTGGCAGAAGCTTTGGGCATTGTTGAGCAATCTGCCCAGACCCTTTTCACCAAAGCCAAGTCCAGCTGCATCAGACATCAGTCAGTCAACGCTGAGGCACATGACCTCTCACCATGTTCCAAATGATAATGTATGAAGAGCCCATCCAGGTCATTGTCCATTGTGAATGACACTAGAGATAGGCCCAGGAAGCTTCTGAGAGCATTTCATTAAAGGACATTTAGCCAAGAACCTTTCTTTAAAGACTTTTTACGAAGAATATTTCCTGGGTGACCTTTTCATTTCATGACAAAGAAAAACTGTGCCATTCTGACTAGTTTTTGTGTTCACTTTGCCCCATCTTGTGTATATATCATGAATAAACCTTTCTCAATCAGACTTCTTGTTCGGCTTCCTTTGTGGCCATCACTTGACTTCATGACGCAGGACCTGAAGAGCTGTCCATGTAAAGAAACCCTGAAATTCCACTACGTTGAAGCAGTTTTGTATGTGAAATGGGGCAAAACACTTTAAAGACATTGTGAGAGACTCATCAACAGTTAAATAAATGCTTAGTTCAGCTCATTACTGCTCAAGATGGTGCATACTTTTTCACACATGGATAGAGGCTGTTAAAATATTTGTGGATAAATAAATGATGAAAAAATACCACGTGTTGTGTGGTTTGTTCAACCAAGTTACCATGATATGTTACGAGGACTTAGATAAGCAATATATAAAATATGTGAAAATCCTAATTGTTCACTAGCCTTTTCTATAAACTAGGGGTCTTTCGCTCTCTGTGTATTCTTGTTTAGACCTTTGATAGTGCAGACAGGTGTTCCAAGAAACTTGTAATCGACAAGCATAAACTGTCCAAAGAACAAGTAAAAGTCAAACTGTGCATTCATGTTGACTAGGCACCCGTGCTAAAGGAAGTTTGTGTGCTCTATGTTATCAAGCCGTGTGAATGAGCTAAGAACTGGCAGAGCACTTACAGGATCAGCTTAGTCTACATTCGGTGGTCTCACAAAAGACCACTGTATGGACATTTTCATTTATCAACAATGTTGGAACAAAGAACTTGCTAGGGGACATGGCCATGCACTCTGCGGAACAGCTGCAAGAGTTGCTAGCTACTGCCGACGCTTGCCTGAATCCCCATAAATTACCTGATCAAACAGCCCAAAACACACTCAAGTGTTATCAAAAAATTCAGAGACGTTTGGGTGCCAGAGGTTATAAAAAAATCAGCTAGCAGGACTTTTAAATGAGACGGTTTACAATCCTCCACAGGAAGCCCCTGTCTCACCAACATACACCCATGTGCCACAGCAGAGCACCACATGGACATAACAAGGGTTGAAGCGGACGGGTACAGATGCATGTTTGTCCTCCCTCTCCGAGAAACAGAGGACCAGGCGCAAAGCAAATAGGCAGTTTCATGTGGTGTGGCTACTTTATGTGGTAATCCACCATAAAAACGAATGACAAAATAAAGAGGCTGAAAACGCCTAAATATTTGTATTATATTTTTCGATTTGTTTGCATTTTGTTAAGCAAAAAATAGATGGAGAGTGGGGTAAGGGAATATAAAAGGAAGGGGGGATGTTGGTGGGACTGCAGGGACTCTACCCCCGGCACCCTGTATTTCTCTTTTTTTTTTTTAATTCAAAAAAACGAAAAGGCATGTTCAAAATTCGACCAAAGAAAACTCACCCTTTTCAGGCTCGTTATTTTAAATTCGGTATTTCAATGCTGAACCACTTTATGCAATTATGTAAATTGGATTACTGACCACTCCATGGATCAATACACTACTTGAGGAAGGTGTAAACTGAAAAAACTCCCGAAGCAACAGCGAGATTAAAGTGAGACGCACAGCAGATTATACTAGTAGCAACAGCGCTTCCCTGTTGCAACTATGGCGAAGGTTGATTTCTTGACATACTGCAGAACATATACTTTATGTTCTAGAATGTTCAAAATGTTCCCCCATTTCACATGTGCACATGGGTTGTTCAAGGCAGCAATATATCACACTTCCAAAATCAGTGTCATTGGAGGGGTCATATAACAGAAGAAGAGGTACATAATGGCAACACTCTGAGGGCCCGATTCTTAATTTGGCGCAGTGAACGTGCTAAAGAGCACAATTCACTGTGCCAAATCAGGACGCCCAGGCTCCACCACTATTCTCAAATGGTCCTGGGCGTCCCCGTAGTGCATGACAGTGCACCTACCGCATTGCGCCTGTTTTTGTCTTAACAGGCGCAATCCTGAAATCACTGCAGCATTTTTGTAAAATAACAACATATTTGTTATTTTAAAAAGCTGCTGCCGTGAACATGGGTAATACACCAAAGTAATCAGCTTCAACGTTGTATCCTGCAACGTAGCAGCTGCTTACCTGCACTGCAACAAGGCTTCTTGTGGCACTCCTCCAGAATAACGGCACCAAAATGGAACCGTATATGTGCGCCACTTTAGCGCACATATTAAACTGCAGGAATGCCACAGGAATACCAGTGTAAAGAGGCAGGTAATAAATGTGGCGATTGCTAGGTTGGTTTCCAACCCCATCCTAGCAATCGCCACATGTATTCCGAAAGTGGTGCATTCCTACAGACTTCGGAAGAATGTGCCACCTTCAGAATAGGTCCCAAGTACCGAAAAAGGTTGTTCATGCTTTTAATTACCTTTTCAGTACTTACCAGTTGAGAATCGGGCCCCGAGTCAGATGGAATTCTTAACGCTTTATATAAGAAATTCTGCAGTCATCTGGCTCCACGCCTGGTAACATCCCTTCAACTGTTTGTCCTCTATCTGGGTCAATTACTCCATACATGATGGAATCTTCTCTGACATTGTTAGCTAAACCCGATAAAGTTCTATCACTTTGCTTGTTGGATAGACTGATTGCTTTGCTAAACACAGCCACTAAGATCCTCTCTAAAATAATTGTAAACCGTCTTGAACCTCTACTCATCCATTGTGACCAATTTATAACACACACACATACTATGATATGCATTATTAATCACACACATAGAACTAACAGCACACTAGTATTTGTTTTCTGGCGATGCTAAAAAGAAATGTTTATCATATTATTTGGACATTTGTAAAACGTACTCAAATTAGGACTCGGCCCTAAATATCAGTATTGTGTTTAGAAAATGTCCAATTCCCCTCTACATGATTAAACTGTATGTTTTAACATAAAGCAGAGAAACAAGAAAATATTGTCAGTTTTCTCCTTTCTTATTTAAATAATTGGACAGAATTTAATATAGGTTATCCGATAAAACAATAACACCATAAAGTATCTTTATTTGTGGGTGACATATGTATGATCCAAAAACCATCTATATCTTTTTCTGAACTTTTTGAATAACTGACTCTGGCAAAATATCTGGATTCAAAATAAACCTTCATAAATATAAGATACCTTCAATATTTCGGAGCCCTCTACAATGTTCGCTAAACTCTCTGAATCGTAAGCCTTCACCTGGGTAAATACATCCATTCTATAGCAAAGTATAAATCTTACAACAACTTACCAAAAGATATATAAAGCTAGCTTTCCCACTCTTCTAGATTTATTCAGGTATATTATAAAAGAGATGGCAATCACTCGCCCTACAATGGTTCAGAAGGGAAGCCAATAGAAGCCAATAGCTGTGGAATGGAAGTGGCAGACCAATGGCTCACTGTGACAAAATTGCCCGTCTCCTGCTCCAAAGACAATACAGAATTCCCATCCGCACCAAGAAAATGGCCCACATCCAGGTGCGCATCTCTGGTGCATCCAACAACACGGCTAAACTCTTTAAAATCTGCAGGGAACTAGCCACCCCTTCCGCAGTCTCCTCCTCACCCCTCACCTCCCAAGCTCTTTGCAACGCATTGGCCACACACTTTTCTACAGAAACTCAGGACATCCTGAGCACCGTTGCGTCCCTCTACCCCTCCTTCGCCCCCTTGCCTCCAATGGCCTCCCGCCTTCCTCCTCCTTTTCTCTCCTACTTCTCCCCTATCACACCAAATGAGGTCATCAGAGTTGTCTGCTCCATGAAGGCCTCCTCCTAACAGGTTTCCCCCTGCTCCTCCCGAATCATTAAGGACAATATTGGCTCTCTTCCCCCTGCACTTGATTTCTGCAACCACTTTTTTGCCAATGGGTCTTTCCCCTCCTCCCTCAAGCACGCCCTTGTTTGTTTGTTTATTTATTTATTTAATTTGATAATGCGCTCCAAGCCCTTGGGCAGCTGGGCGCAACACTACAAGTAGACTCGAAACTTAGTTACAATGCCTGACACAGGCTATTACAAAACAGTGGTAACTTACAACAAATGATACAGGTGATACAGTACATATAGGATCAAGATGGGGAAGCGCAGAAGAATACCGTGTTAACAAATTTATAACGTGATCAGTTAGATAAGGGTGAATATCGTTACATATCATTGTTATGCAGCCATTTGAGAGTGTTAGATCTAAATCTAGTGTAGGGTAATGGTTGCCTAAGGTCAGGTGGGAGTATGTTCCATGATTGTGCAGCTCTAACTGGGAAGCTAAGTTTGAATCTCGGGACTTCAAGTAGGAAGGTGTTGGCAGATCTCGTCAGTCGGTTAGAGGGTCTCCAGTTGATTCTTTCAGCTAGGTATGGGGGTTCTTGATTGTTGAGGCATTTGGATGTGAGAGAAATGGTTTTAAGGAGGATTATGTCCTTTATCTTTAGCCAGTGGGCCTCGGTCCAGTGTTTGGAGATATGCTCTCTACGTGGGATATTCAAAGCTGCTCTTAGAGCGTTATTTTGTAATCTCTGGAGTTTGCCAACGACCGATTTATTTGCACCCGAGTATAAGGTGTTGCAATAGTCCAGTCTGGACATGACAAGGGCATTGGCCAAGGTGAGGCAGCTGGCACTGGACAGGAAGGGTCTGGCAGCACGGATGAGTTTACACGTGTAGGTGGTAGTAGAGGCGAGGGAGTTCACTTGCTTTTTGAGGGTGGGCGCTGAGTCGAGGTAAAAACCTAGAGTTTTAACCTCTCGCATAACCTTAATAGTATTATTGTTGATGTTAAATGAGGCATAGTCCGGGGTGAGTTTAGATAGGTTATGGTCTGATCCGAGGAGCAGGATTTCAATTTTATCGTCGTTCAGGCAGAGGCCATGGGTGGCCATCCATGCCTGAATGGGGATGTAGATTTTATTCACCAAGGCCAGGTCCGCTCCATAGTTGCCCGAAAGGGGTATGAGGATCTGGGTGTCATCTGCATAATTTGTATAGGTGACACCCAGTCTGTCCAACTTGTCGAACAATGGCTTGGTGAAAATGTTATACATGGTGGGTGAGACACAGGAGCCCTGTGGGACTCCACATGTAATTTGGATGGGAGCGGCACAAGTGGAGGTGGAGAACACCCTCATGGTCCGGTTGGCTAGAAAGGATTGGACCCATGCTATAGCTTCTCCTGTGAAATTGGCAGCGAGCTTGAGGTGGTTGCATAGAACTGCATGATCCACCAGATCAAAAGCTGCTGACAAGTCCAATAGGAGTAGCAACGCTATTTTCCCACTATCCTTGAATTCCTCCATTTTACTTTTAAGATCTATCAGGGCTGTTTCAGTGCCGTGGAGAGGGCGAAAGCCCGATTGGCGCGAACCTAGTAGATGGTTAGCTTCTAAGAATCTTGAATTTGGAGATAGGCTACTCTATCAATAATTTTTAGTAGGAAAGGTACAGTGGTGATAGGCCTATAGTTGGTTGGGATGGATGGATCAAGGGTTTGTTTTTTAAGAAGGGGGAAGACCCAGGATTCTTTTAGGTTGGCTGGCACTGTGTTGGATTTGAAGGAGGAGTTAACGAGCTTCGAGATGAATGGGGCTAAATCTCTGGCTGCGTCCTTTATTATTTGAGCTGGGCAACTGTCGCCCTTACAGTTGGAGGGCTTCAGTGAGAGGATCACCTTTTCAGTGTCGATAATGGAGATAGGTTTGAAGCTAAAAGGGGGGGATAGTGTTAGGTTCAGTCACTAGAGGTGCTTGTTGATCATTAGGAGTGAGGGCATCTTTTTTATTAGTTATTTTAAGTTGGAGGGTGGAAATTTTATTCGATAGGGCGTTCTGTATATTAGTGCACCATATCTTGTCCTTGGGGACCGTGTCAGTTGGTTGAATGGGAGATTCCATTACCCCGAGCATGGCAAAAAGTTCCTTGGTATTAGATTTGGCATTGGTAATCCTGTCATTGAATACGTTATTTTTTGTATTAATAATTTCAGTCTTGTAATATTTGGTGAATTGGGTTAAATTCGCTTTGTTGTCGTCGGTAGGCGAATTACGCCAGATAGTTTGGAGCTTTCGCTTCTGCTTTCTAAGGTCCTTAAGCTGGGGTGTGAACCAAGCATTAAGGTGGGCTTCTTGTTTAGCTTTACGTAGTTTTGGAGGTGCAATAGTATCTAGTGCATGAGACATAGCTTTATTAAAAAGGTGTCTACTTGGGTGTCTGGGTCAGTATTGTTCTTCAGGCCATTAATAGTGGGCAGGAGGAGGGGGATGAGTTTTTCTGTAGTAATGTCTTTTTTACTTCTGGTGGGGAGTGGTGGTATCATTTTGATCATTTTAGGGCTGAGGAGGTCAAGTGTGGCAGTGAAATTTATTAGATAGTGGTCGGTCCATGGCTGAGGGGTGATGTCAGTAATGACTATGTTGCAGTTAAGTTCAGATACCCAGTCAAGGGTTCGGCCTTTGGCATGTGTGGGGGAGAGGACTTTTTGGGTAAGGCTGTGGTCATTTAGGATAGCTGTTATATAGAGGGCATTTTTGTTATCTGGCTCATTAAAGCCGATGTTAAAGTCACCCATCAGCAGCGTTTGCAAATGATTTTGGGTATTGTTCGCTATGAGGGTGGTAAGGTCATCTTTGAAGGTTCCCAAGGGACCTCGGGCATATAGATCAAATGAATAGTTAGCGTGCGGTTACTGGAGAGTAGCAATTTTGCTGAGAGTACTTTGCAGGAAGCACAGGGAGGTGAGGTGGTGAGTCTGATGGGCAAAGTGGTTTTAGCGATGATGGCTAGGCCACCGGCTTTAGCATTAGGTCTATCTACTCTATGGATCTGGTAATTGTCAGGTACGGATATCATCAAGGAGGGTCCTGCTGCCTCGTGGAGCCAGGTTTCTGTTACGGCAAGGAGGTCAATACTGCTGTTGTTTAGTATGTCAGCAATTTCAGTTGCATGGGCTACCATGGATCTAGCATTGATAAGGGATCCAGTAAGTGATAGCTATCCTATTCCTAAGAATACCCTAACAGATTTATCTGTGTGCTTGTTTTGACTCGGGTGTTTCTTTTTATCAGAGTGAGTGGGATTTGGGGTCGGAGTTAAGGGTTTCGTGGCTTGAGTTTGCTTATCCAAGTGCGTCTGTATAGTTGGAAATCTAACAGTATTATTTATGCTGTTTCTTTTGTGTTCGTATATGCAAGGTAGTCTTGCCCTAAGTCTCAAGTTTCTGTCTGTGGGGGGGCTAGTGCTGTAGGTAGCAAAGGCCATGTTTGTGGTTAAGAGGGTCAGGGAGGTCAGGTTTCTGCACATGGTAGTTAGAGTAGTTAACTGGTACAATGTACTTCCCTTACTTCGCTAGGATGTCTGGCTAGGGTGACGCAATATAGATTGCGGGTGCCTGGTTGTAACGGGGGTTCACCTAGTGATATGGAGCATGATATTCAAGAATCACAATATGAACTAAAATGCATAGTCTGTTAATGACCATAAGGCACAACACAATCAAAGTGGTCTGTTAATGACCATAAGGCACAACACGATCAAAGTGGTCTGTTAATGACCATAAGGTACAACACGATCAAAGTGGTCTGTTAATGGCCATAAGGCACAACACAATCAAATGTGGTCTGTTAATGGCTATGAGACGCACTAAGGGGCAATCAACAGGCATATGTGGCATAGAGCAGCTATAATGTGCAATCGGAAGGCAAATGTGGCCTGCGACTGAGGCGCAATTTTTATTTTTGTTTTTTTCTTTTTTTGGGGGTTTAGGGGTATGCAGCATTTATACTTTCTCTCCCCGGGGATAGGACACTACTAGTGGAGCGGAGGCTAAAAGCCGACAGTGCACAGATAATATGCCATACGTGCAATGTGCAGGTGGGGACCATCGTAGGGCATACGTGAATACAACAGGTAGCAATAGCGTTAGGTGTCATAAATTACTAGTGTGGATAGTAGTAAATACTTTACACATGACTGGTGAGCTTAGCGGCGCATTTAGGCAGTAGATGAACATTGCAATGATAAGAGTCACGTAGCATACTTCGTTAAAAAGGCAACGTCTGAACAAAGTCTTACCGGACAGATAATGAGGAGAAATGTTCAGGCCAGATCGTACTCAGCATCAGGTATGTGCGTTAAGGAGTGAGTATTGTGGGAGAACCAAGGATAAAGGAGATAAAGATGTGCGGAGCAGAGTCCAGCGCTGTGCCGCAGGTGCGGACAGGGGCAGACAGGAGGGGCCTTTGGTTAGCGGGCCTTCGGTTGTTTAGGGCCGGCTTCCACCTCCGGTCCTAGCATGAATGAGAAATGCTAATGCGGTTGCTAGGCAACCAGGGAGAACGCTATCAGCGCGTTTGGTGCGGCAGCCACTTTGTAGGGCTTCGGATCGTCGGATTTCCTCGGGTGGACTCCTGAAGTGAGGCCAAGGTGCAGGGTGCATGCACAGGCAGGGTGGGGGTTAGTGCCACGATAGGCCGTGGCTCGCACGATCAGCTGTGCAATCGTGCTCTGGGCGGTCAGATGTAGATGCTGCTCCAGCAGCTCGATCCAGCGCCGGTGCGCAGGGCAGCCGCAGAGAAAGGTGCTGCAGGGCTCCTGCCCAGATGAGTAGTGTGCCCCCCTCCTGAAAAAACCTTCAGCAGACCCCACTTTTCCAGCCAACCTCCACCCTATATCCATCACCCCCTTCCTCGGGAAACTCCTGGAGAAGCTGGCCTTCCCCCAACTTACCTCGCAAACTGAACTTGTTGGTTGCCTCCACAACCATCAATCTGGATTCCGAGCATCCAGAGGCCCAGAAACTTTTCTTCTGAACTCCCATAAAGAACTGCTTGCATCTATGGATTCCAACTCTCAAGCTGCCCTCATTCTACTTGATCTCTCCTCCGTTTTTGACACGGTGAACCACTCCATCCTCAAAACGTCTCCATGATACCCTAGGTATCTCTGAGTGGGCACTGGACTGGCTAACCTCCTTCCTCAGTGACCATCCGTCCCAGGTTATTCTGGGCACTTCCTCCTCCCCTACCTCTCTCTCCACCTGCAGTGTCCCCCAGGGCTCCAACCTCTCTCCCTGGCTCCACTGGCACACCTTATTTCCACCTTTTCCCCTAACTTCCAGTGTTACGCAGATGACACACAACTCTTCTTCAAACTTCCCTATGACCCTCTCCCTACTTCTTCCACCATTCCGGACTGCCTTTTTGCCATCCAGTCCTATTGCACTTCAAACAATCCCTGACTCAGTGCCAGCAAGACTGAGATCCTTCCTATTGGGACTCCTGCTCCCTCTTTCTTCCCCTCCCATGACCATCCTATATGGGCGCTCTCACATCTCCTTCATCTGAAGCCAGAAACCTTGGAGTCATCTTCGACTCCTCTCTTTCCTTCCTCACATTCAGGACCTTGCCAAGAAGTCCCACTTTCAACTCTTCCTTCTCAAAGGAATTCTCCCTTTTCACACTTTCCCCCAGAAACCAATGTCTCCAGAGCACTGGTTCTCTCTAGGCTACACTAGTGCAATAGCCTTTTCCTGAATCTATCCTCTTCCTCTCTATGACCCCTCCAGCTAATCTAGAGTGGGGAAGCAAGACGTATCCTTGTCCTCAAGCCGGTTGCTGCAAGGATCAAATTCAAATCATTTTGCATCATCCATAAGGCTGTCTGGGGCTGGGGACCACCCTATCTACAACTTGCTCTTACTAAATACTCCCCCTCTAGATGTCTACATTACTCTGGTACCAACTCTCTGTGTGTCAAGCGCTTCGCTAAACAGAGGGCTGGTGGCCGATCTCTTTCCTCAGCAGGCTCCCTCTGAAGAACAGCCTCCCTTTCCTCTTCGTCTTGAGCCGGATCTCCTTAAATTCCGGAAGCTCCTCAAGGCTATCCTTTTCACCTCCTCCTTCCTCCCTCCTCTGTTAATACCACAGTTGCTGAGATTGGTGACCAGAGGCCTTATATGTCCTTCTGGGCCCTGGCCTCCCACACCCAATCACCTTCAGCATCCTCCCACTCCCAGCACTTGCCTTGGCACCCACTGCCCTATGCCACTGTAGGCCTGCACTTACCTATTTATTGGCAGCTGACCTCTCCCTAGCACTTCCTCCATTGGGCACATACATCTGCTGCTCACTCACGAGCACAGGCTCACCTAGCACTTACTCTCACTCCCTCTCCCCTTCCCCTCTCTGCACATGCATGGTCTGAATGCTCACAATGCTTAGGAGGTCTGTCTTTATCCTTGAGCGTTTTCATTGTTTTTCATTCCCATGCTCCCTCCCTGTTGCCCTGTGGGCGCTTTGAAACAATTTACTTGCTGTATAAGCACCTTACAAATGCACAAAGAATAAATTAAAAAAATAAAAATCTTCCATATTTACTATGTGTTTTACAAGCTCTACCTACACAACTAACTTGCAATTTCAGTTAAAACTTCCAAAATAAAAACTGCAATTATATTTGGTCTCAGAAAACACCAAGGGTTCCCAAAAAAGTAATGATACGCTATGTGTCCTAGGATGAACCATCTGTTGAACATAATAGATCTGTATTTGCATCTCAACTGCGATGTCTGCTCAAATGGTATTTTACGGACACTGAGAAAAAGTAATGGAAAGATATTGAACAAATGGGTATGTTCATCCCGTTAGGACAAAAATCGTATAGTTTCCTCCTAACATTCTGACCACATTCCGCTAATCCAGTGACAGTTTCACGGCCCTCCAACAATGGGACACCATTACTCAAGCGTGGACCTATGTCAACTATCTCTCTTCGCTCACACTCAAGTTCGACAATCCAGACTTTTCATCAGGGTTAGAATCAAGTTGCTTTATTAAACGACAAGAGGGGGCTTAGGCCAACTGGTGCCCCTCTTTAAGCAACAAATGGCTCGTTGCTGGTTTTCAAGTGTGCAAAATCAAATTCAAACCTAATGAGAACGAAAGTTATTATTAATATACTCAATTGCAACATTGAATTACTAATCCCAAAATAAGTACAGGGGCTTTTAGAGAGTCCGCCAATATACAATCAATTTTTGAGACACATTCGACATGCTAAGTAGTATCTTAGGCCCTTGATAATGAAGACTTAAACCACTCAGTCAGAAGAGATCCCAAAAACACATATGATGGCACAGTGTGTGGTCAGTAATAATGATAGACAAAAACAGGTGCAGTAATTCACAAAACGTTTTCAACTCACTTGGCTACACGGGCACCGTTCATAGATTTTGTAAATCAATCTATGAATTAAGGGATGTTCACGCTTACTCATTTAAGAGCTTTCTCACTTGTATAGTACATTATGTTGAAGATTCTGATAAAAAATAAATATCTGATGTCCCATCATACTATTCTTTAATTGCTCTACTGCCGATTTTGATGAAAGCGAATGTTAAATCATTGCACGACTAGCCATGTAGGAAATGCTTACAAGAAATCCGAGTCACATGGACTAATGTATTTGGAATGTTTATCCATTTTCACCACCTTTTTGTTTCCACATCCACAGTTACAGTACTTTGATTTTATAATGTTGTAAAGTGGTACTAAATAAGGCCTATGCTAGCTAGGTATGTTGGTTTGGAGGCATGCAATTTCCTTTGTATGTGCAATACATTAAAACATTATTGGTATGCATCCCGTTATTTCTATTGTGCGTCTTTGTTCTTTGTTTATAAATCGAAATGTTATTAAAAATATTGGAGACTTATGGATGTTGTTCTTAGGGAATGCCCGCCTGTCCCACACATCCCTCTTTCTGTGATGTACATGATTGTTACCACAAACTCCAAATAAACTGCAGTGGAGTGGTTGAGGGAATTCACAAAGAGTGGAGCCACAACACAAGAATTAGAGCTGAAATCTTCAATGGGAAGTGATCCTACAACTGCATAGAGAAAGAGCTGTGTGTCTGTTGTTAACATGCAAGATTTCTGTTTGACTTCCACCAAAGGTCAGAAGACCTGACAGCTGCACCAAGACTCAAGAGAGGGGATACGGACAGAAGGGATTTTTCACAAATAGTCTAAAGGAACCTTCTTAGCTGCATCTTGCTGTGTGAAAAGATCCCCCCCGACTCAGGCGAAGTCTGCTTTTCCATGGGGACAGAGACTTGAGGAAAAGATCATTAATTCCCACTTGTGGTTCTAGAGATTCTTGACCACTACTGATACTTATCTGCTTCACGTCTATCTAGTTTGTTATTCATGGTTTCCATTCAGGACTTTGGGCTTCTCTTCCAGTCGTAGGTAGAAGCGGAGCAGTCTTCACAAGTTATCCTTGTCACTTGAGAGGTCATCATAGCCCAACTTGAGATATGGAATGTGGTGTCCCCATCCAAATTATACATATTTACCAGATTGCTCTGTCTCCTAGCCCCATGATCTGGGTTGTTTTAGAATCCTCTCAGTGGTGATCCTGTCTGTCTGCCTGGTCTGTGTCCATCTCTCATACCAAGAGTCACTCAATCCTCTCTGAATACGGACAGCAAATTGGGGAAGCAATGGGCAAGTTCCTCTTCAGTAACAACAGAGGTGCACTGATGATAGATGTGCATGTGTGTTCTCATTAATGGAACGGACAATGACCTTGGATGACATATCCCTGTGTGACCCCCACCCCAAACACCCCCCCTCTCACACACACACACACACACACACAAGGAGGCGAACAAACCTATTTAACACCCACAGAAAGACTGAATCCTAGCAGGGAAGACAGGGAAGCCTTGGCCAACTGCTGAGATTTGTCCTTCTGGAAGGAAGAAATAACAAATGAAAAGAATGCTTTTGTTTATGTTTATACAGGCCTTCTGATGAACTTTACAAAGACTTGCAGCTTGAAGGCTACAGATTTTGTAAAGTTCTCAATATTCTTATGGCAGAGATTGCTGGTCTGAGATCTGAAATATAATCTCCACCATAAGAAAATAGAGAACTTTACAAAAACCTGTAGCCTTCAATCTGCATGTCTTTTTTGTAAAGTCCATCAGAAGGCCTGTATACACGTTTTGTTTGTAAACATTTGGGACTGAATAGTCTTTATGGCCAGTGGTAGCATGATTTGCATCACTGCACAACTGAGTTTCTGTTATCTCAATTGACCACGTATCTGCTGCTAACCTAACCCAAATGATGACTGTAACAATGCTTTACTGCAGCCAATTTTGAGGTTCTGTTGACTGGGCATGCTCTCCTGCCTTTGGTAGCTAATGTAACTTCAAAAAGGTGCTACTGAACTTTGCACTAACCACTGTACTGTTCAACATGATCTGTAGTTCTCGTTTTACTGGTTGGGTCGTTTGGACTTGATTACCTCAACTATGATAGCGGCACACACAATTTGTGCAAGTCACAATAGGAACAAAAGATCAAAAGATTAATAACTGCCCCCTGACCTGGGGTGGGGGGCAGAGGCCACTATTTCTGCCTCCCGATCAGCAGTACACTGGCGACTCAAAAAACAAAGAAAATAAACAAACGGTAGATACTGTTTCAGGCTATGTTTATTTCATTAAAAAAGTAACTATTCCCGAGACTAGACGCATCCTCCATCGCTTCACTTCCATCACACAAGGCTTGCCATGGTGAAAAAAGCTTCACTTTACACCACAGACAGGCTGGCCAAGTTGAGGGGCTGTTTCCAGGCTGTAGTATCGCCCAACGCGCCGCTTCTCTCTAAAGCATATCACCAAGCCCCACCAAGAGGACTCACCCACAGTTTGAAGAACACTGCAAAGATAAAAATAAATATTTGAGAAGCAGGAGCTAAAAGAAACTCCTGCTACCAGGCATTACCCAACCAACGGGAGCTAGAACATAGTGCATTGCAACTCTAACTTAACTATAAACTGTTGTCCATTAGGTTCTACGTTATTTCGCCGAATGATTTTACATCGTGGGACTTTTCATCGCCACTCTTTCATCGCCAAAAACTCCTTTTTTTTGTTTTTATTTATGGGAGGCTTCGCCCCCAACAATACACCCTTACTTAAATAATCGTACCCCAAACCGCACCAAACACCCCCCCCCCTAAAAACGTTTTTTAAAAAAATATATGTTTTTGGCGATGAGTCCCACGATGTAAAATCATTCGACGAAATGCGTGTATACCGTCCATTATACCTTATATGCTGTAAACGCATGGGTCCTAATACTCCTTTATCCAATTTCCCAAACACACAGGGGTAAGGCAACATGGATTTTGTTTGTATGTAACTAGATGTAAAGGTGAGTCATAAATTGCTCCTGGTAGCTGTTACCGTCAAGATATCCAGGCTCTTCTAGGGTAGAAGCAGGAGCCGATGGCTCCCGGCCTGCTCCCAACAATTTTGATCCATGTACGGCTTTCGGACCACTTGGATCTTGTTCAAACTATCTACACAGCATGCTCTATTTTAGAAGGCAGAAAATGTTCCTCCTTGGCACTCTATCTGTAGAAACTCAGGGTTCGAAATGAAGATTCAATGAGCAGGAGCATAAACTAGATCCTGGATGCATCAACCAGTAGGCAGGAGCCAAAACTGGGGTACCAGAAGTAAGTGCATAGATCACTGAAAATCTTCTACAAGAAAGGCAAACTAACTTTTTGCCCATTATGTTTACTAGAGGTGTTCTAAGTCTTCTTTATTAACATTCTCAAATACTCCAAGCTAATGTCACATATGTATGTTTGCAAGTCACCATTTGGGCTGGGGAGCAAAAAAGAGCTCCTTGTAGCTGTTGGTTTCAAGCTAACCAGGCTCTCCGCGACTAAAAGCAGGAGCTAAATAGCTCTCAGCAATTTCAAACCCTGCTCAATTCAAGGAGCATCGACTCCCTCTTTCCATTTTCGTAGGGCACTGTACTCCTGACTCCTTAACTGTTACATTTGTGTAAAGCTCCTCACTTCCTTTCGCTGTGTCTGTCCAGGCCTGGAACTCACAGGTATTTCTAAAGACTATTCTCGGGTTGTAAGAGCCGATTAATTTGACAGAAAAAAGGAGATCAAGATACTCACAATTCTGCAACATGGATTTTAAGTTTCCTCCTCTGTTTTAAGCCTTTCATTGTCAGTGCTATAAACATGCTGTGGGTCTGGGCTTTCCGACAGCATCGCAATGTATTTGTTTATGGGGGGTTTCTAGAGCGCAAATCAGGTCCATGGGGCATCAGGGCACCATACATAATTTGACAACATTCGACAATGTTTGTTAAGAGGCACCAGACTATAAATGTATTGTTTTCAGTAGAATTAACCTGTTACAGTGGAGCAAGGGGATTTAGGGTAGGCAGCAAATGAGGTTGGAAGCATGCTCTTATGACTCACAATGAGCTGAAGTAATTTAGCGTACTGCCACTTGAGCTATATAATGGAAGGTCTGGTGGAAGGGTGTCCTGGTTCATCTTCTTCTCAGACAAAAGGAATATTGTGGAAGGGGCATTTCCATTACAGCATTACATAGCAGGGTAGACTATCAGTGGTATTCAAACGTTTAACCCTGTTTGAGTACAAATGTTGCCGAGCCCCCCAGATGGCATTTCTGCTTATATTTTCTATTAAAATCAATCACCGTACTCCCTTTGGAAGAGCCTTTGCGCACCCCCAGGGGAGCCAGCCAGACAGTTTGAAGACCACTGGCCCAAGTTGTGAAGTGAACCAGGCATTTCAACGTTCACTGCTATCCGAGGATGCAAATAAGGGTCATCCACCAACTTCATGAATAACAACAAAGTTCATATATAGAACCAGCATTTGTCAAGCTTATTTTCAAAGTCATAAACTCCAAAAATATACCAAAGACGTACCACAGGGAACCGCATAGCAAAGATCATCATAAGAAGGCGCAAAACAAGAATACTTGCTAGCAAACTGGGTATGTGGGGGTGGGGAAGACCAAATGGTATAAGTATCAGAACTGGTGCCATATCGCCCATGTGAGCTCCCTCCGTGTGGAACGCTCTTTCCTATATTGTTTCGACTTTGCCCATTTCAGCACTCTTACTTGCTGGCCTACCTATGTTTACTTTGCTTGAGCCGAATTCGATTGGAGCTCTGATCTGCGGATTGCTTCACATTAACAAAAGTACAGTTTCTGAAGATGCGGCTCGTGTTCACTATGGAATGTAGTTCGACAACTAATTCTGCAGATACGGAATGCAGCTGCTCTTTTAATTGTATGCTTTGTTTGCAACTGTACTCAATGGGCGTGTCATACTCTTATCTGCTCGCTAGCACAACCTCTAATTTGGTAGCTTGGCGTCATGTTCAAGAAACTCATTCGTAGGCATATGCTTAGCAGCAAAAGGATTTAGAGGGTGTGGAATACTGAGGGATGAAAAGGGGATAGCCTTCGTGGGAGGAATCTTAGGTTATGAACAGCCAGACATTCTGTTTTTTGCAAGTTTCCTACTCTCGGGAGAAGTTTTCACATGTAAGTAACCTTTAATCTGTAATAACCCCATCACAAACTCTTAACTATGAGGAAGCTGGACAGAGGTTAGTCCACATTCCGAAACTAAGGGACAGGAATGTAGATATGCAAGTTCATGTTAACAGGCTCTGAATGGATCCTATCGCCGATGACAATCTAGAGACTTTTTACACACATTCTTAATGCGCTCAACTATAACTGATGTTGGCACATTTTGCTAACAAGCAAACATTAAAAAAAATGTTTCGATCTCACAAAGAATATTTAAATTTCACCTAACACAAAAGAGAACAAACGAACAGTGGCAATCGTATAGGGGTGGCTTTATAGTCTTAGATAAAAGCCTGCATATGTTGAAGAATAGATGAGTTTTTTTGCCTGTTCGATTAGGATTGTTTCAATTCGCTGTCTGCAAATAACATCACTGATTAAGGGTACTGAATATGACACGTGCACAGCCGTGTCCTAAAAACGTTTCAGTATAGCGAGCATAAGGAATGCCTCACTACAGATGGTTAGGTTAGATGTGATTACAACAAATCAAAAAATAATTAATGAAATAATACCGAAAAAATAAATAAATATCTAATTCTTATTTTTTTTATTGGGGGGGGCGCCGTCCACCAAATCCCCCATTTCCCCACACTTTTAACCCCACCTGAACCACCACCCACACTTTATGACCCCTTACCCCCACATATTTATTTTTCGTTATTTTCTCTGTATTATTTCATTCATTTTTTTTCTCTTGATATAACCACTGCATACCAGTGGCTATGCACAGGTAGCCTATTCCAAAGTAAGGCATCACCCTGGCTCACCGTGAATTAAATTAGGTGTGCAACAACATGGCGAGGAACAAACTTATTTTTCACACTCTGGCGTTTGACCTGGAATACAATGTATAGAGGTGGACAATGTAAGGACAGCATGGTATCAACAGTAAAACAGACACAAGTGCCCACAGTTGATGGGTGTTTTTTGAACTTCCATTGGATTTGAAAAACGCCTATCTAATCCTAAATCTCGAGATGGGAGCAAGCCACGGCCATCAAATAATAATAACACAGTCCTAGTGGTGTCTTGTCAAAATAAAAGGGCCTATACTAATAAACCTATTGCCAATCCTTACCCCTCAATACAAATAGTGTGGGAAACAATTGTATGTAAAAGTGTTCAAGAAATCATAAGTCAGGATATTCAAGCCGCAAGCTTCCCTTTTCCAAGTTTCTAGAAAGGGACAAGGCGGCACACTCTAGCTTAGCAGAGTCTCTGGCTTCTCTAGCACGAGGGTGCAGTTAAAAGCTTCAACATCATGACCTTCTGTGCCAAAGTCTCTTCTTTCAGAGGGCCTGAAACAAAGTTCCTTTCCTTTTGCATTTCGCATATACACAATCTTCTTAGGTGTTTTACTATTGTGAAACCTGAAGGTGTCTCCCTATCTGAAGGTGTCTCCCTATCTCTGTCATCCAGTCAAGAGGATACCAAGGGGAGAAGTGATCTTGCCCTTATTGACAGAGACCCGTGAAGCCTCAAGAGAAGGACATAGCCAACATGTGTTGCAGCAGATGTCAACGGCACCCAGGCGCCTCCTCCGCAGACAGCCACGCTGAGGAGAGAAGCATGGCTCAATGGTACCGGCCATGACTCTACACACAAGAAAGCAAAGCAGTTAATCACAGAGGTGAGTCGAGGGGGGAGCCGATAAAGAAACCGAACTGTGTTGAACGAAAGTAGCAAGTGGCTAATTGAACTTTGAATAAACGAACAACTGTTGATATAAGAAAAGGGGAAAGCCAGCATAGCAGAATCAACCACCACGTGGGTGTTTTCTCAAGAAACTCTAGGTGATTTCCCTGCTATTGAACTACAGTAACCAGAAGGCCTTAGGAAAAGGCGGAAGGGGATCAAAGTGGTCATACAGGGGTCTTGTCAAATTCTCTGTACAGTCGAAAGTCTTTGACTAAGAGATGATTGTGAAACTAAGGGAAACAAATCCTGCATGGTAAAAGTAATGCACAAACAATGCGTTGTAAAGTTTGGCAAGAGTGAACCCAGTGGAGGGATGCTAACAAGAGGGGATGAAATCTGAAGTCCCATGAACATTGTGCTGACAGGAGTGAACCCAGCGGAGGGACGTCCGCAGTGAACTATTTTGCAAAAAGTTAAGAGTGAACCCGGAAGAGGGAGGGCAACAAAAAGGGGCAAAGCCTAACAGAGCTGTTTAAAGAGACATTTTGTTTTTCTTTTTTCAATACAAAAGTATTGTAAGACCAGGGGAAATGAATTGCCCCCTCGGCATTGGGATCCGAGCCCGACAGAGTGAGAACCCGAAGGAAAAGCCATTGTGAACCCGGAGGAAGTAGGCTGGAAATTGAAAAGGGGTCCGAACCCGAAAGCGCAAGATCTAGGGGTAGGGAGATCCAGGGGTGGAAAATCACCACCCAAAGTTTGTTGAGAAAGGAACTGTTAAATTGAGTTGTCGAGTATGACTGGGAGAGGTCTGCGCCCGGAAGAGGGGGATCCAGGGGTGAGACTTAACCATCGAAGAACCTGGTAGTTGGAACGGAACTGTCGGCTCATGCTGGGAAAGCTCAAGTGAGTGCTGTGCTCAGGAGACCCACCTTGTCCTGTGCTGAAAACGTGGGTAAAGGAGACCTCTAGCAATCACATCCCGACTAATTATTTGTGAACAATTCTTTCTTTATTGAAGTCTCTATCCCACACACTTTAAAAAAATTAGTTGTTAGGATTTGGCAATAGTTTTTTTTGTTATAGGCCTTTTACTTTAACATACCAACACAAGGTCGAAGCTTGCTCCCATATGAGATTTAGGTTTAGGTTAGACGTTGTGCCAATCCTGCATTTAAATTTTAATAAATACCCTTAAATCGTGATCACTTGTGTTGTCTATACTGTTGTCACCATGAGTTCCTTACACTATCCACCACGAATCCCCCTCCACCAAGCTCAGATCCACTTTGACATCAAATCTTCAAATCGGTCTCGGACCTCCACCGGGCTCGTACCAATAACACACACTTGCTTTAACCCAAAGCTTTCAATTGATCTCCCTCTGCCGGGCTCGGACCAACTTTATCTACTTTGCCACAAACTTTCTTTATCAACATTAAAGACTTTCGATTATGTGCAGAATTTTGCTTGACCCATCGCAGGACCACTTCGATTGACAATCCTTAGCCACTTCTTCACTTTTGTTAACTCTCAGCTGGATACCTTACAGAGACCTTCGATTGAGCACACACGCCGTTCCGGACCACTCTGTCAAAGGTATCGTATCTTGGTTTCAAAGTTCAATCACTCATCTGCTGTTCAACTTCACTCGCTTTGGTTATCACACGTGTTTCAAACAATGTTCATTTCAGCGCTCGCCATACAATGTTGCCGCTTACAGCCATAGCTTCAACACAGACTGGTCCTGTATCGGTCTCCCCAACTCACCGGCTGTGTTGATTTCACAGATGCTGCTTTGTTGTTGGAGCCATGCACACTACCACGCCAGCTGGCGATTCTCCCTGCCTTGATTATCGACGCAGGAGAGCCCCGGTTATCTCTGCCATACAATGCCGGATTCTTCAGCTGGATTTCCTGGTCTTACGTTTTCTATTCAAGGTTTCATGAAAGCAATGGTTCCTTGTCGAAAAGGGTCAAGGGAACTTCCCTCCTTGCAATCCCCTTCTGTTTTTCCGTCTTTCGCCTCTTGTTAAACTGCCATCTTGGAACTGTTTCCTTGTGTGCTTTGCCTCACTCAGAGTGTGCTCTCGTGCTCCGCCTTTTATCCGTGTGGGGATGTGTAATGGTAGTCAGGTGTGTATGATAGTCAGTAATTGCCTGGCCTTGCCTGACCATTGTATTGGAACACATCAGGTATACGGGTCGGCTGTTAGCTGGATGTCCTTGAGAAAGGGTTGGTGTTGTAGAAGGGGTCGGGGGTTGAGTTCTTAAATATCCTACATGTTAGGATTGGGTAAAGGTGTTACAGGGAAGCGGATACCGCGTCTCGCCATCCAGTGTCCCACTCCCACGACAACCCCTCACCCAGGTAAACCTCCCGCACTGGAACTGGATCTAAAAGCGATGGGCGTGTCCTGGCCACGTAGAAGACAGACACCCGGGGACTAGTGGGTGAGACACCTTCTGGTTTCTCACAGCAGGTGAACAAGCCACCAAGCTTACAGGATTGCGTGAGCATACACACAAGCCCCTCATGCAAACAAAAGTACATGGCTTACTAACTCACAATTCTCCAAGTCTGGCTTAGAAACACACACCCATTTTTAACGCAACACTTTAGGACCTATCTTCCTCATCCCTTTTGCCGAACTATGTTCCACCAAACAGGAGAAATAAGTCCCCCTAAGCTATCACAAAACATTCTCCCCCTCCCTTGCGTTTGTAGCTATCCCTTTCACTTATCTTCCCCACACTCATTTTATTTCCTCCAGAAGATGAAGGTCTGGATAGCTTCATGCAGGGAAACAGAACGCCACTCCATGGACAAGTCTAAGCCCTATGGAACTTCTAGAGTGGTGATTGGGTAGAATATAAAAGCATATTAACATGACATCAGTGCTCATTATTCATTCCTCATGATGACACTTGTAGTGTTCATGCTCAAAGTAAGAATGGGCCTGTTTGACATTCGAATGGTATAAAAGGCATTAGTGAATTTTGTTTTTATTGTGTTTGGTTTAATTTAAATCTTTCACATATTTTATATCTGAAAATTCAAAAATTGCATCATAGATAAAAACTTCTCACAAATGTCTTAAATATAATGTGCCAAATTTAATACATACCCAAATATTTTGAATAAATCAAAATAGCAATTAATAAGCCAGATCAAAAAATACACTACCAAATTTCATCCATTAGTGGAAATACTATAAAAAATTATAAAAAATTCCCAAAAATCTGATTGGAGCGATTGATAAAGCAGTACGATTTGAAATTAAAACTTTTCCAAAAATCATCTGTCAGTAACATAGCCAGATTGTGTACAAAATGTGCAAATATATGTTAAAGCGTTTCTATCTTGGCGGCGTCAAGACAAAATCTACAAAAACGTAGCTACCTTGTAACTTTTTGTCTGGCGACTATGATCTCATGAGTTGGAAACAACTTTCATTTCAACCTTAGAAATGCATGAATACATTTTTGATTCAGGAATTTGATTCAATATTTCGGCAAGATATTGTATGCTGTCTCTTCTATAATTAGATTTTTGGTAAGTTTGTAGTGACCAACCAACATTCTAGTATGTAACCAATCAGAGGTTCACTGTTATCTCTTAACTATGGTAGGATTGTCCCTCAATATTTCAGAGCAAACGTCAATCCTGTCTAAAATGGCCTGGCATACGTTAATCCAATTGTTGAGTTCAATACAACTACCTTTTCATGAGAGACATCTCACAATAAAGTGAGTTGTTAGGTGGGCCCAAAAGGAGTTATTATTGAGTTTTGAACTCCCAGTTGTATCCAATCAATAAAAATTGTGCACATGCTTTTTAACACAATTAATATACTGCGCCAATTTGTGAAATTTAATTAAAAATTCAAAGGCCATGGACTACAACCACCAATGAATGGCTATTTCGGACTGTCTGAACTGCAAGTGTACGAACTCCAGGAAGAGACATTCTGACCATTCAAATCATTAAAGCCACAAAAGTACTCTACTCCAGCCGCACTGATTCAGCACAACACAGCCAACAGTAAATGTTCAAGACTATGACATAAATAAAAAACCCAGCAGACTGCATAAACCTTATCCCAACCCAAGAACTATGCAATCAAATCACGATGGACTTCACCAAAAAGATACTGCGCATCCAAGAATTTCTGGACAACAAAGGACCACCACCCTCTTACTTCTACAAGGAGACACCACCTCTAGAACCAACCACTCATTGCTAACCATTGTGATAAATCCAGGTATTTCACCCACTCTACCCAAGGGGGACCCACCCCATTTGGGCCAAGGAGGGTCTAAGAGTAAGTACGACTGACACAGACTGGCATTGGCGATCATTAGAAACTTTTATTCAGGTGCAAAAAAGGAAAATAAAATCCTATCCCACCCTAACTCTAAGAGGGGTTTCCCTGCCTCAACTGAAATAACTAGTGTCAGAATGTCCAAAGCAAAAGTCTCAACGTCCAAAGTTAGAATCCCAACTCTGTCCCTCACATCTAAGTTCAAACTAAATTGAAAGTTTGGTCTTTCCAGCCCAAAGGGAGTGGTACCCTTCCTCTGGACTAAAGGCAGTTCTGGAATCTACAGCCCTTGGAAGAATTGGGGACCATCTCCCTTACCCGGCCTTGTTCAAGGTTCTCGTAAAGTTCAACAACTGTTGGGGGAAATTCCATCCCCTTGTTGGCCCTTCTCAGGCTTCTTTTCTGTGCTGAACCCGATTGGCAGACCTGGTTCCTGTTCACCAGACACAGTTGCAAACACAAAAGGAGTATGGATGTGTTTCCAAAGAGGAGTGGGTCCTTGACACTGGTTGGTAGACCTGGTTTCCTCCCACCAGGCCCTGCAAAGAAGAACAACCTGGATGCACTACCCAAGCTACAGTGGGTCCCTGACCCTTTTTTTCCAGCCTCTCAGCTCGTGCCACCATTTCTTTGGGTCTCCAGCACCTTTCTGGCCACTCGCATTCCTTACTGCGCGGTCTGCGCAGATGGCTCCTCCGGGGCAGCTGGGCGTTCCAGAGCCTCTCGCTCTACGGCAGCTCTGCAGTCTTTTTCACATTCCTGGCAGCATGGTTTCTTCCCTACGCACTCCCCGGGTCTCAGGGATGCCCGGAGTTTCAACCCGCCTTCTGGCCATATGGTTCTCACATCCTGGACCGCCTGTAAGCTCTCTCCCTCCATTCTGTGCGACTCGGTCAGCTTCCACCTTTACTCCGGGTTCATGCTTGCTCTTGTGGCTTCGCCAGAGAGGGCTTGACACTTTGTCAAGTCCTTCGTTGCTTTTCACATGGCTTCTTCAGGTAAGTATTCTGTACTGCTTCGTGCTTCCTCCTCATCCCAGTACTGAGTGAGGTATGATACTGTAACTCACTAGAGATCTTCCTCATCTCAGTACTTTCTACATTTATTGGACTACAAAATTACATTGTTTATGAGGGTAGGGGTGGAAAGGGAGGGGGTGAAGGAGAGGTGGGGTTGTTGTAGGGAGGGCCTCTAGGGTCAGGTGATTGGCGGGGATACTGCGTTCTCCCACAATAGTCGTCACTTTTCCCAAAGAGAGTTTCACTCCCCATGAGATCCTCCCACTGAGTACCACCCCCAGGGGGACTATCGGGTAGCGGCCTCACCTCCCTGGCCTCATGGGAAGAGACTCTCCCTATAGAAGCAGTGACGATACCCTGGGATTCGTAGAGAGGTGAGCCTGCTAAACTTAACACCCCCTAGGGAACAGGGCAAGCGGGATCCCACTTGAGGTGACCCCTACTTGAAAGACAGGCAATCCCTAAACAGGGATATAGGTTACCCTCCCTTGTCTCACAAAACTATTAGTTTTGTTTGTTATGTGGTAGAACTGTATAATAACTTGTAACTTCCTCCACAAATGGCTGGTATGGTTTCTGACCCTTTTCAGGCACCGTCCACACCTCAAAAGAGACAGCAGAGAAAAGACCCACCAGCTAATTGTGGGGAGGATAAAGAACCAAATCAAATCAACATTGCTACACAGGCGGAAAGGAGCCCGTGGAGTTGCAAAGGCGGAGAGACCTCATCCTGGGAGGTGTGCCAAGGAGAAGAAAGCACAGGCCAGGTTTGGCGGATCAAATCACTCAAGCCTGGGAAACGCTCGTCAACCTTACTGAGACACTGGCCGAAGAAGACCGTCCCATGAGAGTCACAAGCAGTGGAGAACGCCTAAGTGGCGAATGAACGGCATGACAAGGAACCAACGCCAAAGCGCTGCCAGTAGATAGCAGGGAAGGGAGCTCTAGCTCTGTGCAATTGCAGAACGTCGGGAAGAAGCCGGAAGGGAAAATCTGCATCTAGAAAGCTAGCCTGGCGGAGCGCCGCACAGAGACAGAAGGGCCCAACCAGACCCCCAAGGCGGGGTGTAAGAAACCAGACCCCAAGGCGGGGGGTGGGAGGGGAGAAACCCAACCCCAAGGCGTGGGGCGAGAAACCCAACCACAAGGCGTGGGGCGAGAAACCCAAATTCCAAGTCAGGGGGGAGAGAAACCAAAATTCCAAGGCGTGAGGGAGAGAAACCCAAATTCCAAGGCGTGAGGGAGAGAAACCCGAATTCCAAGGCGTGAGGGAGAGAAACCCGAATTCCAAGGCGTGAGGGAGAGAACCCCGAATTCCAAGGCGTGAGGGAGAGAAACCCGAATTCCAAGGCGTGAGGGAGAGAAACCCGAATTCCAAGGCGTGAGGGAGAGAAACCCGAATTCCAAGACGCGAGGGAGAGAAACCCGAATTCCAAGGCGGGGGAGGGAGGCCCGAATTCCAAGGCTGGGGGGGCCCGAATTCCAAGGCGGGGGAAAGAGTGAAACTCAAATTCCAAGAGGGGGGGGCGAGAGAACCCTGAACCCCAAGGTGGGCTAAAGCCCAGACGAGAACTCGCTGGAGAGAATAATGCAAAATTCCTTGGTGGGAAGAACAAAGAGAATAACTGGTGTGGACTAGTATAGAAGAAAACTGGACACTGAGACAAAGTGCCTGACAAAACCAAGGAGAAAGGGACTAATCAAAGACTGACACGCACTCCAAGCAGGGGAAGATTGAAGAGACATTTGATCTCCTGATTTGAACTTTGCCACGTGGCAAGCAGCCCCTTTGTTTTGATAAAGAAACATCAGGATGGGGTCAGAAATCAGCCACCATTCTTTATTTTTTGGGGCGGAGGCCCTTATTCTGCCTTTTTTAAAGTTAGGTTATTTTTGTTGACAGTGGTAGGGACAGTAACTAGTTTAGAGTAGGTTTTCTGGATGGTAAACTTTGTAGGACATCCTGATAAGCAGTCTTTTAGTCATATCTTTTGGGTGTTCAAGTAAAGAACCTTTCAACTAAAAATACCACCTTCTCAGTCTCCTGATTCTGACATAACACGCCATCTTCTGCCCTTTCTCTCTGCGGTACCTTTTCAGTAGCATGGACTCCTGCAACCCTGCAGGTTTCTTAGATGATCCTTGACCTCTACCCAGCCCAATCTATTTAAAATCATTCTGAAAAACATTCAGAGCTTACCCCTGCTTTTCTATCATTCCTCAGTAACTAAATCAACATTGGGATCATCCCACTAGTAATAAAATAAGCCCACGTAATGCCGCCACTCAAATATCAGCCAGTGGGCTGAAAGGACCCTGATAACTATGCCCAATCTCAAGCACGCCTTTCACTGGGAAAATACTAGAAAAATCCATATATGGTCAACTCCGAGACTTCATTGAATCTAATAACCTGCTTCATGAGGCACAGCATGGCTTCAGACCTGCGAGAGGCCCAAAAATCGACTTTGTGCTCAATATGGGATACACTAAACAACACAGATGACAATGCTGAATGCCCTTACCCTTCTGGGCATCTCAGAAGCCTTTGACACCCTTAATCACAAGCTCCTTAAAAAGAAAAGAATAAGAGATATTAGAATACTATTATATACTTGATAACTCCCTTCCTCACCAACAGTACCCAAACTACTACAATGCCTCCATAAACACCCAAGACAAGTCTTCTGGAATGTGGAGTACCCCAAGGTCCCCCACTGTTACCTCTCCTTTTGAACATCTAAATACGTCCACTGCTGAACCCCATTAACCTATCGAGTCTAAGCTGCTGCAACTGTGCAGATGACACTCATTATCTACACACAAGCAAATAACCCTCCAACTAACTCTCCAGACATAAAAAGATGTCTTGCTCAAGTGGACACATAGTTGACGAAAAATAGACTAAAACTGAACCCAACCAAAACTGAACACATTTTCCGCAGTGCAACCTAATCAAAAACCTCTTCAGTTCCTTGGCCTATTGAGTTGGGCCCATGTCCATGTCCATCTACATCCTCAACAATAAGAAATGTTGAAACAATGGCACTAGCCTCACACTAGAGCCAAAAGAAAGAGTGATTGTTAGAGGCTGTTTCAACCAACCTTTCCTGCTATGACACATTATACCACACTTTTCGTTCACCCGTTGGATCAGAGCATTTATATTGCTTGTCTTAAAAAGACTAAATTATGCAAACAGCTTTTTCAAGGACTACCGAAATACCTCAGTAAGTTAAAACAGGCCCAGAACGAAGTGGCCAGACTCATTAGGATGAAACGTTTTGAACAACTCACCTCTGCACTTTGCAGGCTGCATGGCTCCCCGTCAACAAATTCACTTCAGCACTGTTTGCACTGCCCACCTCGCTTAAACGTGGAAAAGTCCCACCTTGCGCATTACGCCCCCATCAGGATTTTCAGATCAAGCAATACTGCTCTAGCACTTATTCCAAACTTTAAAAGGAAAACGACAAGGAGGATTGTCTTTCTCCTTACTGGCTATAAAAGCTTTGAATTCCCTATCCAAAGAACTCTGCATGGAAGCAAACCACCGAACATTAAGAAAGCAACAAAGAATATGACTTCAGCTAAAGCGAACTGAATATTCAACAAACTTGCCGGCTTCCAAACATCTCAACTCAAAGCTTCCAATTCAACCGAAGTCTTCAATAAAGGGGTTGAGTTTGTTGAAAGAAAGCAAACCTGCCACAAATATTCCTGACGAAATCAATAAACAAGGATCACATTCCTCCTATGCACCCCTTCCAATTACTCATTGCTAAATCTCCCAATTTTTTACACTACATCCAACCCCCAGACAACACGAGATGTAGCGGTGCATGATACGCAGATTTATACCCTACCGCAAGCTCCGCTCCACTCCACTCCACTCCACTCCACGACTATCCTCTTAATCCTGGGCCTGCCCCTACAGTCAACATGCCTCAGGGCACATTTCCCCAGAGGAACACAGTACAATCCATATTCAGCACATAGGTAATGGCTGTTTCCCACCTGCACTCACAAGCTTAACATCCATTACGCTCATTGCATGCCCCCTGTGAAACAAGCATGGTATCAAGAGAGACACAGACTCAAAAGTAACAGTTTGAAAACTTTTATTGTCACACTTTGTGGGGTTGGTGTAATGCCCAACTTGCCCCATCTCGAATGGGGTTGTTTCCTCAACTAATACTTCTAAGGGCTGTTGATGTCCTTAAGTCCAAAACCAAAGTTACTCTGTGTCCATACCTATGCTTGCCCTCACTCGTAAACCAAATGTGATAGGGGATTTTCTTAAAGGAAAAATGGTGACTAAAAAAAAAAAGGAAATGTAGACCAAAGCTGGTTTCAGTTAGTCTTACCAACAAGTGTAGTTCAGCCGGTTCAACTCAAAAGGGTTGCCAGAGTTCTCAATGCATCTGGGTCTCTTGGGGTTCCCTTCCCCAAGCTACGATCCTTCCAGTTCCAAACACAAAGCCACAGTTCCTGTTAGGCCTCTCAGGGTTCCCTTCCCAAAGTCTAGGCTTCTCTTCACAAGGTTCAACAATGTCTTTAGTGGGCATCTTTGGGTTCCCTACCACAAGCCTAGGCCCCTCTTTACGAAGTTCAACAAACAAAAGGTTCCTCTTGTCAGTATGTACTTTTTCAATGTACAGTTCTTTCATCGGGGTAGTAGCAGAGATTTTTAAGAACACCGGATTCTTTGCTCCTCCCAGGCGCGACCACTCTGATCTCGCAACCCCTCTCCTCGTCTGTACTGGTCTTCCTCTTAGCCCCTCCTTGCAGGTGCCTCTTGAATCCCCTTTTACTTCATCTGTATTTCTTTTATTGTGCTCACTTGCACCTTCTTCCTGCTTTGCTTTCTTCTGGTTGTGCCTCTGGCATACCTCTCACTTTGTTCGCTTGCACCCCTTTATTGCTTTCGGGTTGCTTGCACCCTTTCCATTTCCATTTCCCTTCTATTCTTTAAAGTTCACTTTCCTCTTATCTCTCTTTACTTGTGCGCCACTAGCGCATCATTCTTTATGCTTTCTCTCTTGCTTTCAGCTCTCTTTACTTTCTGCTTTCTTTACCTTCGTGGCGCTTGTACATCTTGTCTGTTTCCACTCCAGCTCAAGCCACCCGCACGCTCCCGAGTTTCTTTCTTCACTGTCACAAAACTCACAGGGTACCGGACGCTAGCGAGCGGTCTCCTTGGGATACACTGGATCGAGGTCAAGGTCTCACCACCTGCCCCTCAGACACCCTTAGGATCGGCACATGTCTCAAGGGAACAATCATCTTTCTGGACATAGCCAGCAGGTCGCAATCTGCCTCATGCCGGCTCCCTGGAGACACAGCCATCTAGCCACGCTGCAGCCCCTAAAAAACACTCGGCCAGTGTCTTGGCACACTGCTACGCTCCGGACTCTCCAGGCTTCTCATACTGCAGCTACCTGATCCTTTGTTCTCCTGGTCTCATCAGCAACTCCAGCTCGCCCAATGCTTCTGGCAGAACCACCCTTTTTATAATGCAGGTGAGAGTCAATTGGAGTCAGGTGTGCACAGATGGAGTAAAGTTCCTGACCCTGCCAGATTCTATTAGTGGAACAATTCAAAGGTGTTTCATGTTAGGCCACACTTTGTATTCCTATGTTGTTTCTATGGGTAATCCTCATTGCTCCTGATTGCCTCTTCTTCGTCGCAGTACTTATTGGAAATGGGGATGGGGAGATGGGGTGCGATTGGAAATACTCCATTAAGGCTGAAGGGCAGTGGGTTGGTGTATAATTGGGAAAGGGGGAAATACCATGTCTCACCCCTGGGTATTCTCCTCCCAACACCCAGTGACTCTCCACTCAGGAGATCCTCCCTCGTTTGTCCACTCCCAGGGTCAGGATCCAAAAGGGATGGCCCATCCCTGGCACCTCAATGGAAGATCCCGGGGGCGTAGGTGGGAGAATACTGTCAGGTTTCTCACACCCCTCTATCCCACTGAGGGGTACACATTTAAAGTTGCAGGCTTAAAATATCCCTTGAACCTCAGTTTTCCACTTCCACAGAGCACACCATTTCTTATTTGCCAAGCGTCAATTATCATTAGCCAATGGCTAGTGGTGGGTGCACATATGAACCAAGGCCAACATTAGTGGCAGAATGACGCTATAGACAACCACTTATCTGATCATTCTGTCTGCATAGTGCCTGTAAAAATGTTATGCAAAACTCACGGACAAACAGAAAACTGCAAGCTGTGCAAACTGTAGAACTATTTGAGTGTTTATTTATTTATAGACTCACACGTGCGGCATGCCAGTCTCACATTCCCATTTATACAATCCCACCCCACAATCCTGGGTAAGGAACAGAGAGGTAGTCAAACATCGACATTTATCTAAAAGAATGAACTAACATCAAGGTCTTGGTCTCCAGCTTTACACAATGAAGATGAATATAGAGCTATATACAGCCAATTCAAAAACTTTTCACCAATTGAATTGCCAGCCTATATGAATCTCACTACTGATAGTCATTCAAGCATTCACTCTGTATTTAAATACATTGCGTTCTAAAATATACTAGACATTTTATATATTTCTATTGCTTTTTCATCAGTCTAAATCCACTGAATACTTCACAGACAGCATTCTAACAAGATGCTAGTTCATGAATTTCTTAATTCGCACAATTTCCTGACACTTGCTTTTCTCCAGTATCAAGACCAGTATTATACCAGAGAGAAGCTGCCTAACAGACTGTCGGGGGGAAATTCTCCCGGGGTCGGCTGGGCCATCCGCGGACCTCCAGGCAGGGAGGCCCCAACTCCTCCCGTGTATCCCAAAAAAATGAGTATGAGGCACACGCAAGAAGCAAGGTGATTCTGCTGTTTATTAAACAAAACGGCAGGGATGGGTCAAGGATCGTACGTGTCCGTCCTGACACTCTCTCTCCAATCGTGGGGCTCGCAGGCCCTTTTTATCTTAGTATGAAGCGCTACTTGCGTCACCTGGGAAAGTTAGCAAAAAACCTATCGCCACTCTGGATTGGTTCCTTGAGTGGTAGGGTTAGTATAGCATACGTATAGAGAACGTTGTTAGTGGTTGAGGGTCAGTCAGGTGGTATACTTGGGTTGTCCCTTCAATTTGATACATGAAAATTGTTACATGAAGACCCCTGAGGATTGGCTAATGTTAATGGCGTCAGTGATAAGAGCCCCATGTTCTGATTGGTCCACTCGCGAGCCCCCCAGTCTGGGACCATCGCTGTTCCCAGCTCGCGGTGCACCTATCATTTGCAACAATGTATCACTATGGGTATGTGCAGACAATGTGAGGATTTATTCATATGCTGGAAGGCAGACTACTCCCACCACCGCAGATGTCCATTGAGTCGCTTAATTGTATCTGCCTGTGTCTTAAAACGTGGGATCCAGGCGCCTCCCTCCTCCTGGGCCTGGCACCCTGTCAGGTTCGGCTTGGTCACGTGAGGAGAGACCGTGGTTGGGGCAGAATTCTGCACATTTAATATTGCATTTTCCACTGTGTGTCTGGCTTAATTTGCAGGTGTGACCTTGGCGTCGGCTTGCGGCATGCGAGTTTGCAACATTGTGCCCTTGACTGTCTGCTCTCGCAGGGCTCATTCTGCAGGGTCAGCAACTGCACTCTTGCTCGTTCAATGTTCATGGAGGCTCTTGCTTGCGGCCTACTTGGGCCTGGTGCATAGGTAGAGACGTTTGATGCACGGCGCTTTAGGTTATGGTATCATATTGCTTTATCCCCAGTATCATGTCGTCGTTATATTTCTCATTGCAATGCATGGGTTTAGGAGAAGCGTGAGCAAGCATTTTAGATGAGTTCATTGTGCGTCTTGCGTTTCTGCATTTTGAAAAACCTATGTGAAAAACAATAAAGAAGCGCGTCCGTGGGTGTGTCCGTCACCTACGTCATAGTACTGAATATGTTCTTCGTGTGGATTGGTGTGGGGGTGTCCAGTGTGCATGTTTGCACGGGTGTGCTGACCGTTGGCTAGGTCGTCATGGCATCTCTAACGATGTGTTCATTTACTGTTGAATGGTTCAGTCGAGTTCATCCATGCCGCAGGTGTCGGCA
The DNA here is from genome assembly GCF_040938575.1 of Ambystoma mexicanum. NCBI lineage: Eukaryota > Metazoa > Chordata > Amphibia > Caudata > Ambystomatidae > Ambystoma > Ambystoma mexicanum. The sequence continues at coordinate 1,053,443,010 of NC_090927.1, read as the reverse complement.
TGGGCAGGGCAGGCTGGTGGGCAGGCTGGTGGGCACATCCATATGTTCCTGTACCAGGGTATCTGGTCATCTGGTAGATGGGCAAACTCCTCTCGTGGCGGTTGTCTGGGCCGCGATCCTCTAGGCCAGGGGTGTGAGGGGATTGGTGGGAGCCTTTTGTTCCATTCTCCCACTTCAAGACATTTAACAATCACTTTTCCAAACACTTATTCTTCTCCCGCAAAAAGACAAGTATGTTGTCAGAGAAAAGTCACTTGAATCAAAAACATGTATTTCTATGTGTTTAACTTCACTTCCCTATCCATCGGTGAAGTTGTGAATGTGGGGACTATATGTAAGCCGTGCACATGTAAACAATGGCTTGCTTGAATTGGCTCCTGTAAGTTTGAATTAAGCAATAAGCCCCGAGCCACGGAGGCCTTACCGAGTCAGGTAAAGCCCCGAATGCAAGGAGATTATTGCTATTAGTACCCTGGCCCGCAAGACCGGGGTACTAACTTTTTTTTTTTCCTGTTCCGAAACGGAACAGAAAAAAAAAAGTCTTAAAAATGACCGTCGGGGAAAGGGAAAACGGAGTCTGTTTACCCTTTCCATGGCAGCCATCAGCAGCGGACGTTCTGGGAACAGAAGTGTTCCCAGCGTGTTCGCTCCCGAAAAAGGAGAAATAAGAAGGTAGGTGGGGTTGGGAGGGCAGGAAGGGGATTGTTTGCAGGGGAGGGGGTTAGAAAGAACAAAAAAAACATACCTGAACCCCCGGCAGGGGAGGATGGCAGCCTCCAGCCCTGTGGAGGCTCGCGTGGGGATTGCCCTGTTTCGAGCTTCCTCATTGGCTGAGGGGCTGCCACGTCCCCCTCTGGGAACAAAGGCAAGGAATCCCGGCAGAGGGATTCCCGGTCGGGTAAAGCCCCGGTGAGGGCCAATCAGATTGTTTGTTACACTCGCCGGGTACTAATTTAAAATAATGCTCTTGGGAATCTATAGGTACTGTTCTGAACCCACATGTATATTGTGTTCTCAAATGACATGGGTACAGTTTTCACTAATCAAGCATGTGCGACTTTCACTAAACATGATAATGTTGCTTGCAATGTATACATATGTATGTAGGTAGGTAACTTTGAATGCAGCTGTATATTGGGCTTTAAACTCACTTGTGTGCTTACACAGTTTTCAATCTATTTGCAGGTGCATCTTTCAATCTGTGTGTGCCTGCACAATTTTAATGCATCTGTGTTGATTCCAGCCTGCATGTATATTGTGCTGAAGATATACTATTCCAGTCACATGTACAATATTTAAGAAACTACTTTTCCTTCTGCATTACACCTGGATCTTCATATGAATTGAAAGAGAAGGGAATGCAAAGGTTTTGCACAATTCTTAATCAAAAGAATTAACTCTCTCAGCATGAAAACATCCAGTCTATAACAATGGCTTTCCCCGGCTGCATTAAGCGCATGCTCTTGCACCAGGCTATGGTATGTTGCAAATATACCATGACCCAAAGGATTCAACACCGGTGGGAGCCACCACTTAAAATAGTTCTTAACTTTTAGAAAAGGCAATTACACATTAAAGTGGCACCAAAACATAATCAGTTTTAAATTTTGCTTTTCAATGAAAGCTGCCCACTTTGAAGACGAATGGGGAAGTCTACCACCCTGTCCCCCACCTACAAAATTCATGACACGGAAGAAGGCCAGGAAGCGCCGCAATCACCCATTCTATTTCGGACCGATTCCCAGTGGTCCGATGATTAACAAGTATGTCGAGAAATACCCCCTGAGCCAACCATATCCCCTCAACCAGCCCTACAGACCAGGTGTGGTGCGAATTTACCCCAGCGTAGATGAAGAGCCACAGGCCATGATCAAAGACACCTCCATCGACAGTCTTGATTAAAGCACCAAGAAGCCATGTTGCTGATGTCGTTAGAGACACCACAACATAGCAGCGGTAGACATTAAGCACACATGCCATCCGCACGTCTGGATACAAACATGCACTTGAATACATGAAGAACATGAGCGTACAGTTCTATAATTGGAGGACAGACACATATACATACTGTCATTGCTTTTTATTTTGCCATTAGCCACACGCAACCACGCAGAAACCGCAAGAAGCAAGAGATCCTGAGCAAGGCTAGCAGATGCTTACATGCAAATAACCTTATGGAACTGCAGGAGCACCTATGGGGACCAACAGAACCAAGTGTGACTAACCTATGGAGAATGCAGCATAGCATGGACATTTTCGAAACCACTCGGCAAGGATCAAACTGAGTTGATTCAGGCTGGACCGAGAGCAAGATGTGCGAGACAGGACCTGCAGCCAAGGCCACAAGATACAGATGACATTCCAATCCCTAGACGACAAAGGCACAAGCTGCAGTAAATACGTATAAAATACTCATAATTCAGAGCTGCACAGCTGAAATCCATGGTCTCTGAACACGTGACGTGGCCGAAGCAGACAATGGACAGCAACCAGTGGTGGAAAAGAGAGCCAGTCTCAGGCTACCAGACGCAAGACTGCAACAAATATGCTACAATATGAGACAAGTGTTGCACCGAGCAGAAGAGCACTCTCATAGACTAAGGTGTTACACACAAGTTACAATACAGACACATAGTCATTCTTATTACCTTGAAAAAGGTACACAGAGAGCTGAGAATCTTTGTAGATCCAAGGCCTGGGGATGTCAGCTCTAGCCAATCACAGTCTAGTATCCTAGAGGTGGGTAGCAACGGGCAAGAACCAATGGTAAGTCCACCACACTGCAATGTTGTTATAAGATAGTGACTTGGGATGGACCATGCCAGCCACCTGACATGCGAGGGCAAGTAGAATAACATATATAGTGTCCACTATATGTGGTAAAGTACTGAATACCCAAACATGGAACCCAACCAGTTTTCTGGAGAAGGGCTCAGGTTGTGACATCACTTTGACGCAATTGTATAGTAAAACCGGCCTGCGAGCAGAGGACCAGCATGATGTGCATGGAATTCTCCTGTTCCTGTGCTGATCCCGGTTGGTTTTGTCTGTAATAAAACACAGTTTGAACTTGCTGTAAGACTGAGTCCTCCATTATCCTGGGGAGGGTGTTGGGCCTTCCAAGAGGCCTCCGACTTCCAGTGTCCCTCTGATATACCTGGGAGTTCTTCCCAACAATGTTCAATTGGTTCCTTAATCTTTATCTCCCCATATCCCATAATTCTACCTCACCTCTGCCTTATCACAGAGGTGTGGTTTTCCAGCAAGGTGGGATTTAAAACCACTCATTAGAAAAACTGTAGTTTTGTTTTTCTGACCCAAGTTCGAGTGTGAACATGTGAAATTGATAACATTTACATAAAACGATTCTGTAAGTTAGTACACACATATAGATACTTTAATGAACATTGTGCAATGAGGTTTGCCAATTTTACAAGTTTTACAAGTTTGTCCTTTTTGGGCAATTCAAAATGTGGTACCATATATTTTGTATTACATATTCTGATGAATATTGCTCCGGTCTGCAGTGTCCAAATCGCAAGTTATTCTGGGCTTCCATTAGGATGCAGAGAGCAATTTAGTGTTTGCACATTTGGTAAGGGAAGTGCCCACCCTTTTCACTCTCCGTGCCCCCTCCTCCACTTAGGCCTGTTTCTTTCTTTCCTTCTTTTGTGCCATTTTTTTGCCTTTTTCCTTTCCTTTCCTTTCCCATGCATTTTGAATGCATTTCATTTTCTCTCTCTCTCGTGCTCTTTTCTTCCTTTCTCACCCTCTGTGCCCCCTTCCTCCACTGAGGCCTCTTTACTGCTTTACTGCCGTTTTCTTGCCCTTTTCCTCGCCTTTCCCATGCATTTATTTTTGCACATTTACTTTTATTTTGTTTTGCAGGAGAACATAATGTTACAGTGTTCCAACTTTGTTGTTTCAGAAAACAGAAAACATGAGACATCAACCACTAGAACAAACCCCACCAATTCCCCCACTTAACCCCCCCCCGGTACTGTGTGCTCCTTCATTGTTCAGGTTACAGTCCCTAATCTGTTGCATAGCATACGTTTAGGCACCATCGGCTCGCATCCCCCCCATTACTCCCCATTCAACCTCTGAGCAGTACCGGGACTTCTCAGTTGCTCATCTTCATTCCAGGCATTCCCTATTTCAAGTCCAATGCCTGTGGGATCCACCTCCCTTCACCCCGTCTGCATGTCCAGTGTCAAATATCTGACAGTGAAGGGATACCATTCCATCTCTGTAGGCCCCGACCTTCCATGGAACCCTGCCGTAATTCTTTCTATCAAGTAAATGCTCTTGGCCACATTGATCCATTCTCTCTTGCCAGGTGCGTATTCATTTTTCCATTTAATGGTGATGCATGCTCTGGTGGCCAGAAGTAATGCTGCTGCCATTTCCGATAGCCTGGAGTATTCCCCCTGCTCCCCCTCCATCCCATTTTTGTCTCTAGGAATCCCCTCCAGGTCTCTGATCCAGCCAAGGACCTCATCCCAGAAGACCTGCATCTTAGGGCACGTCCACCACATGTGCCATTAATCCACCTTCCCTGCACAGCCCCTGCTTCCCATGCATTGTTAATGCATTTCTCTTGCTCTCTCGTGCTCTTTTCCCCCTCTTTCGCCCTCTATGCCCCCTCCTCCACTAAGGCCAGCTGTCTTGCCATTTACCTCACCTTTCCCGTGCATTTTGAAGGCATTATCTTTTTCTCTCATGCTCCTTTCCCCCTTTCCTTCTTTGCCCCCCTCCTCCACTGATGCCTGTTTCCTGCTTTACTCGTGTTTTCTTGCATTTTTCCTTGACTTTTCCATACACTTTAATGACTCTCTCGTACTCTTTACCCCCCTCTGCCCGTGATTGGCTGCACTGTCTGTTAAACCAAAGCACCTCTCCCGACCAAGGCTAGCACGCTCTTTCACATCCCGTGTCTTATTCCACCTGTGACGCAGCAGCGAGTGCTTTCCCTGCTGCGGCGTCCCAGACTGCATCCACCTATATTTCGCCTTTAAAATATGTTCTGCCTGAAATTCCCTTTGAAATAGCAAAATAGCCCAGGCGCTTACGGTGCCTTCCCTCCAGCACCCTTTCCTGATTTGTGTCCACTGCACCAGCCCACCCCCCAGCCCTCCCTCCACCCCCGAATGGCCCAAAGTCCTTTATTATCCCACTCCCCAGGGCAACCCCCTGCCCATTGCAGCCCAGTCGGCGAAGGGCAGCTCCTACAGAAGCAGCTCCAGATTGTGTCCACCGGTGTCAGCTGGGGAAGCAAGAAGCCAGCAGCCATCAACCAGCAGAGACTGACAAGGTTAGTGTGGTGCGGACAGGGGGTACATCAATCACTGCACCCCACAAAACTGCCCCTTCTCTCTTATTACTCCTATTTCACCCTAAAGCTTGCATACAGACACACTGTTAGCCCACAACTAGGTAGACAGTGTAGTTTAGCCACCTCTCTCATCTAGGTGAGCTATGTCCTAACTGTGCCAGTTAGCAATATCTTGCATCTGGTCCAGGCAGGGAGAACAAACATTACTGCCCCTTTGGGCTGCCACGCCGCTATTGGTGCCTAGCGGCTTTAGTATGATGCACAGGGCCTGCAATGGGTTGGACATATCCTGCATGAAGCTATTATGTTAGCTAGCCATTCTGGATAACCCTCTACCCACCTGCAGGCACTCTGCCTCCCCATGTCTATCAGCCATAGTCCGCATTTACCACACTTGTACAAGGAAGCCATCCTGCAACCAGCCTAATTGTGTAAGTTAACCACACTTTGCATCGTGCCAATGGTGTTGGCCACCCACAGTTTGCATTCGAGCATGTAGGGATGGGAGTATTGTGAATTGATTAACATGTGCCACATCCACATAGAATTGTGGAGATAATCTTCTGTCACATATAGATAAAATTGTGAAGATTAGGCTGGGGCACATCTAGATAGAATTGTGGAGATGAGCATGCGTCACATCTAGATTGTGATGCCATTAACCAACCCTACTAAAAATCTCACCCCTCTGCATACACCCCTCATACTGAAACCAAACACAACCATGCCTCTAAGCACAACAAACCGCACCCACGCCAAGGAAACCAGCAGCTAACAGACACCAACAAAAACTGTGAGTGTGGCATGGGTGGGGAGCAGAGCAATTACTCGGCTCCAGAAAACCACTGCCAATCTTACATCCCAATAACATAGAGTGCCATAATATTAGCATGTCCACACTTAGATGGAATTGTAAATATTAGCATGTCCACACTTAGATAAAATCCTGAACATTAGCCTGCGTCGCACATAGGTGGAATTGTGAACATTTTAGCCTGCGTCGCATGTAGATGAAATTGTGAATATTGGCATGTCCACACTTGGAGAGAATTCGGAACATTAGCCTGCGCCGCATCTAGATAGGACTTTGATTGAAGGAAAGCATGCCCACACCTAGATGAAACTTGAATGTTAACATGTGCCACACTTAGAACTGTGAACACCAGCCGGCGCCGCATCTAGACAGGATTGTGAAGGCCAACAAGCGCCACACATGCTAAAGGTCAGGTAACCCACTTACCAATATAACCTCAAACTCTGCATACCTATCTCACCCAAAAACTCACACAAACATCTCTTGCACCACAAGCCGCACGCACTTCACAACACTGCAACAACACATAAGCCGGAGCAACAGCACACGTGGACTGACACCGATCCAATACCTGCACCAATGCTCAGCAACCGCTGTATACCGAGTTGAAGCTGCCAACAGAACACCACTCCTCTCACTATCCTACTCCCTCTTCACCTTACTAACCCATCCCACCTTATCGTTTGCAGATCCACCAGAGCGCCTGGGGACCAATTCCGTTGGTGACGGTGCGCGGTACAAATGCCTTTAACATTTAAAATTTAACAACTTCACTATACCTCAACAACAAAACAAACCACACAGTCTTGCACTACAGCACATGACGGCAACCAACCGAAAAGCACACTTAAGCTCAGCAAACGGTGTTAACCGAACTGATGCTGCCAACAGCACATCACAGCTCTCTTGCTCTTCCCCCGCTCAGTCCTACTAACCCATCCCAGCCTCTTTCCCTTTCAGATCCGCCAGAGTGCCAGCGCACCACTCCGGTGGTAATAGTGCATGGTATAAATATCCTCGAACATGTAAATGAAGCAGGTTTTCTAGTATGGATTTGCTGATATTTTCTACCAGGTGTCAGTGGCGGAGCATCGTCCAAATACTCCCTTTTGCATGCATATCTATGTGCATCCAGTGCAGGTGTTTTTGTGTGAGACAGAAATTTCATAAACATCCCTTTAAATTCATTCAGAACTGATGTCTCTTTTCTGTGCATATAGAGTTCGGTAACCTTTCCCATGACCTCTTGGGCTAATGCAGGTTTTATGAGATAAAAATGAAGTATGCAACAGGTTCTCTTTGACACTAAACCCTTGACCCTTTAAAGACATCTGGCAATGGGTATGTGTATGCAACCTTAGGAGCTAGCACAAACTGGACTGTCAAGGCCCTTTGTGTGTTGTCTCCATATGTCTTTATTGAACTTTCCTAAGCTTGATAGGCCTGGAAATGTAAATACACAAAGGTGTTCTGGTTTCCTGTTCAGCAGCATGATTTCCCCACTTCAAGGACAGGGGTTGTGTTATCCGATTGTTGGATCTTAGTCTGTGAGGCTAGGGTAGCAGACCTCAAAATATTAATAGCCCTTTTAATCAAATTGAGGGGAAAGCCTCTTTCTTTTGATCATTTACTTGGATCGTCTGCTTCTATATCACATTCTTGCAAAGAAAAGCCATTCCTGAAGAACCACAAAAATTGCACAAAAGCGTGTCTCTCCCCTCCCTCCCATCCCCACCGAGGACTTTCAGGTGGTAGCTGCTGGGTGTCCGCAATACATTTTGCTCTTTAGGTTTCTTGTAGACCATTCTTTTCAGTATGTTCCCTATGATATTATGCTTTAGGAAGTGAATTTGGATTGGAGTGTACAGTTCAGTCAACCTAAGGAAACCACTGCGGCTATACACCCACTCAAGGAGCTCCCACAACTGTGGTTCTGGGCCTTTATGCACAGACAAAATGTCGACCACGTAGAGGGCCCATTCAAAATATGTTTCGTGTTTGGGTTCTGGTGTGAGAAAATGTGTGTTGTTTCAAAGTCATTGATGCACATATAAAAATAAAAGTGAGACTCATTGTTAGCCAGCTATTTGTAGGTAGAATTGGTAATTGCAGAGAAAAAATAATTTGGTCAAAGCAATTTCAGACAAATGCATAATAAAAAAAGGTTGGTACCTCTGAGAACGTAGATCTTTGTAACAAGAACTTCTCGTTGTGAGTAAGGTTTCTCTTTGTGGTATTACTTGTATACAAAGTTTCTAAATCCACTGTTATTAGACACTGACAGCTGTCAAAGCTTAGAGCATTCAGAAGATTGAGCACCGCAGTAGTGTCTTTTATACAAGATCTAATTTTTGACACTGGGCCCCACAGGGAAAAATCCACAAACTGGGATAGAGGTTCCAAACGGGATCCAATAACCGATACAATTGGCTGGCCCGATGGTGGCGTCAGGGCTTTAATTACTTTGGGTAAGGTGTATAATACGTGGGTCTGATACCACTTAACCTGTATAAAGGCTGCTTCCATGTGTTATGAATCTGATGGTGTCATCACTCCTTTCCCGGCGGTGGCCTCTCCCCATGTGGCCAGGGGATGGCAGCCCTACCTGGTCGCGATCCTGGGGGCAGCTATATGAGGGAGGATCACATGGGGGTAGGCAACCCTCAGGAGAATGACACATCATCGTTAATGGCATATTGTCATAACTCCCCTCACGCACCTTTGAGGGTTAGTGAGAATACTTTTCCATGCTATGCATACAAGTCATCAAACAAAAAAAGACTTGCCTGTCAAGGCTAATGAAAAAACTTGCCAAGGCTCTATATACAAGTCATCCAGAATTGACTTCTCTTGCCCTCAATACAAAAGTACTGTAACCAGGAAGCTGAAGCGAGTAATGAAGATCAATGAAAGCCAAGAGCACAAGCTGCACTCTAGCTGTTGCAAGAGCACAGTTGATGGCGGGACATTTAAACCGCTGAACCAGCTGACAGACAGATGCTGGCTGGAGAAGTCTTGTCCACACTGTGTCGACCGAGGTCCGCTGGGCTGGTGCAAGGTAAATGGAGCCAACCAGCAGACAGAAGAAGCAGAGGAGAGCAGACTGCAGGAGATGGTAACGCTGCGAGGATGCCAGAAGAGGAAGAAAGGCTCCCGACCGTTAGTAGGTACCGACAGGCAGCCTCTATGCCGCTGGAGCACAAAGAAACCCAGAGCAGTCGAGCCGGAGCTGCAAGGAGCACAGACACCACGGAGCAAAGGCGGTGAACCCGGAGAAAGGAAGCAGGACGTCGAAGAGCCGCTGCAGGCTTGCCACAGGAGAAGCAACTCACGCCACAGAGAGCCAGTGAGTCCACCCAAGGGAAGCAGGGACACCGGGGCATTTCAGCAATCCTAACCAAGGCAAATAAAATTAAATGAAGCATATGAGAAAGAACAAGAGATTCAATATTTCGTAAAGAGACAGAACGGAACAAATATAAGAGACTGTCAAGTTTGCAAGCCTGCACAGTGTGCTCATATGGGAAAAGCCCTGGCAGGAGAGTGTTCCAGGCACATGCAGGTTGCAAGTGTGTTCACATGAGAAAAGCCCTGGCAGGAGGGTATACTAGGCAGATTCAAGTTGCAAGTGTATTCATATAAGAAAGCCCTGGCAAGAGAACATACCAGGCAAGGTCCAGTTGGACAGTGTGTAAAGTACATCACATGAGGAAGTCCTGATAAGGATACATCAGGAATAGCCAAAGACTGTGCCGATACATATATTAAAGAGGAAGAGAAACCTGGCAGGTATCCTACCAAGATTCCAAGATTCAAACTAACAGCCAAGTTGTTTTGCATACCAGTTGTGTTGTTGATAAAAATAAACTCAAGAAACTGATATTCTTAAAAGGATTAAGCAGAGTGAAAAGAGATCCAGGGGAAGGGAACCATCCTCTGGAACCGTGGACTTTATCCTTATGGAACCTTTGTGTTGGAGTTAGGCATTTCTTTTTTGAACATTTGTACACTACTCAAGGCCAAATTCCCTTTTCACCTTAGACTTGATTTTCAGAATGTGAGGGCCAGAATAGTACTTTGCACACAGGACATTTTGCTTTAGACATCTGGACATCGGACAGAAGCTTAGTCTTGTTTTAGGTAGGGAAATACCTCTTAGAGTAGGGACAGAGAGGCAGTTTCAAAACCCTTTTTGTTTTAATAAAAGTGTATGGCCAAAACCATGAGTTCCCTGTGCTTGCTTCTCATTTCTGGCCCCTCACACATGCAAGAAATAGAAAAATACTCCTCCACCAGACTTTCTTTGATGATTCGGGCAATCAATGCTTGAATGTCGGTGGGTGGGGTCTCCCTCAAGGGGGGCATAGCTCTGTTTCTAGAAGAGATGTGACCTTTTTTACATACTCTCTAGAATTCATAGTCCCTGTTTCTCCCCCTTTGTCAGCAGATTTAATTATGATGGTTAAGTCCTGAGCCAGATTGTTAAAAGCCTTCTATTCGCCATTTGAGAGGCTTCTAAATGCCTTACTTTTAAGGATTTCCATTTCCTCCAGGACATACATAATAGCTCCCTAAAATGCAACTGTGCTGGGTTCATCATATTTGGTGGAGGACAGAATGTTGAGGGACAATGAAGTACTGTTGGGTCTGGTGCCACTGGAGTTTGCAAACTATTGTCCTAATCTAATTTAGCGCAGTTGGTGTGTCAACTCTGTGTGCGTTTCCAATGTGTTGTTTACTTTAGTGGAAACGAAACTGAAGCCTTTTTGGAGGAACTTTGTCTCGGCGTGCGTGAGGCTTCTTGGTGATGGGTTAATAAGGTGTGATGAACATTCTGGTACATGCTCCGAGTTTGCTTAGCTGTGGGCCAATTGCTGATTAGCCGACTCGCTGTACAAACAAACACTAATAACCCAGGGGAGGGGTTAACATTTGTCCCCATATGTAGGACATCTTCCCAACCCACCTCTTCTCATCGAATTCATTGCAACCCCCTTTTCCTAAATTACTGATGGATGAAAAGACCCACATTCCTCTTCTCCCTCACCCTTGTGTTCTCCTCTTCAACTTCTCGAATCCCATGTGCCTGCTGGAGGTACAGAACTTCAGGCTGCAAAACGTCAAGGGTAATGCAAAGCTATGACAGACCAGTTTTATTTAGTCCACAAGCGTAATACTTTATTAGTTATACCCCATAAAGGTTTTTTTTAAAACGATGTAAGAACCAGTAAAAATGTCAGAAGAACACCCTGGTCCATCTGGAGCCATTGGCGTCTTCCACGTCATAACGCAATGTTCCATGGGAGACCGGTTCTGTGTATGCACTCTACTTGGCGCCCAACATCATGGCCAGCAGTACGGCCTCTGACGTTATGCTAAGATTTGCATCCTGCAGATAATAGAAAACAACTTGCCAACTTCATTGCGTCTCAAAGCTATCTCCTGGTTACCATGCTACGGTGTGCCTCTCCTGTTTTTCCCTGATTGTCGACCTGCTGTTCCCTGTCGGCTCTTCCTCCTCAAACCTCCTTCTTTCTGTTCTGTCGCCTTGCTAGTTTCCTTGCTATTTTCCTTGTCAGCTCCGACAGCTCTCTCCCATTCATCGTCTTGGTTGCTGCTCTTTCGTGGCTTTGTCTTTCTTCCCCGATGGTGTACTACAAATCCACAAACCATAAGATTAACCTAAATACAGTGGTCTACCGTCACCGGACTCAAAGCCATAAAAGAATAAGAGTTAACATCTCTGAGGATTTTTCCAGGCTTTTCCTTTTTCCATTGTGGGTCTTACGCCCAGACTCTCTCCCCTTGCTTCCGTGTATACTATCGGAACCACATGGTGACAATCAGTCTTGCACGGTTTCCAATCATCAATCTAGAGCTCAAACCAGTGGATTATTTCTACTAACCATCTAAAATCTGACAAAAATAAAATAATAAACTTGTCCACACTTTAGACAGTTCACTATTTTACAACAGTATTTTATATCCCAAATAAAAATAAAGAAATGTTTTCAAACAGCTTTAAGGTAATCAAAATAAACTTGTTGGGATTGGAAAGAACTTAAATGATCTATGCCCTAAAGGAAACAAAACAGCTCGACATATTAGTTGTCTTTCGAGGGTAAGGGAAAGGCCTGGTCATACCTTTGGAGCATGTACAGAAACAGCTGATTTTCAAGTACATGTAAATATTACTGATCAATGTATCTGTAAATATCTTATGTCTGTAAATATGTTCAATATGATATATGCCAAACCTATGGTTTCCTATTGTTGCCTGTGGTAACTCCTGTAATGCATATTAATTGCTCTGCAGCACCCAGATACCTACGGGTTTGGCGGGCTCTACAAATGTTAAATAAAATAAAGCCAGTCTCCACCTATTAGTAATTATTTTCATTGGTGCATAGCACAGAATGCAACAATAGGAAGTTCTAGGTGTTTTCCACAAGCATAAAAATGTATCTGGTGGTATGTGCACTTTCTGTATTAATAGCACACAGCCTGCCATTCCCTGACAATGACACCCGATTACTGGGCTGTGATCGATCCTAGCAAGATGATTTTAGCTCATCAAATCTTTTTTTTCAATCTCGGTTCTCCACTGTTGCTTTCACTTGATCGGTTGTTTAACAAGAACGAGCTGACATTTAACTTTTATGTTTGTATAAATACGTTCCTGCATAAAGGACAATGCATTGTATAAATACATTCATGCATTAAGGACTATGCATTGCGTGCACTACAATTCAGCGTCCAATTGCAATAGAGGTAGTTCTTTATTAATGAGTGACTTAAGAAAGTTCTCTGGGGAAATAAATGTGCACATTGTTCTCACAAAGGGACACCTTGGAACAGAGTAGAGCTGACCTAGCGTGCAGAGGGACAGCCACGTTCCCATAGCCCCAGCCACCATTCCACCACTGGGCCTGGTAGAACTGCTGCTCTGCTCCATCCCTCCGTCCCCAGTGGGGTGGGGGGATCCAGGTGGCACGGCAACTGCACTCCCAGTGGAGCCAAGCATGGAGTTACGCAATAGTTCACAAGCTAGGTTTCCCACTGCCGTTAATTGAAGGGAGCCCAGCAGGGCCTTGAACGCTGCATGATATCTCCCAACCATGGTTTTAAAGAGTGGGGAAGACCCCAGGGAGGTGTTGTGACTCCCATCCCCCATGTAAACCAGAGAGGATAATCCCCTTACCTCAAGCATTGCCACAACTGAGTGGAGTCCAACTGATACAGACAGCCATCTATTCGCAGGGGTTTCATTTGCCAAATAAGGAGCAAAAACATGGCACCATCCGTAGGTAGGCTTCTACCTGAGTTTAGACAGGATTCGGCCAGACGCCCTACTCTGAGAACATGTAAGTGACAGATTACTTATCTCATGCTATGCTCTCTGCGGAGAGAGAGCGCGCGTCATCGATTCAATCTTGCTCTCCCCCTCATCACTGACTTGCAATTGCAGCTTTTGGCACAATCAGGGCAAGGACCCGTTCTTAGAAAATAGAGCGGGAAAGGAGGGGCCAGGCTTCCTGAGCTCCTCCAAAGTTCATGCAGCCCTTCAACCTGCACCTATCAATTGAAGGCTATTCAAAAGGGATAGGATTTCCCTTCCATTGAAAAGAGATGTCCATCTTTATTGTTTCCCTTCAATTGGAGCTTGTAGAAGACAGTTTCAACATCCAGTCCGTGACTGCATTGTTGGCTACATATTTGAACCATGCCCATGTTATTCTAACACATAAACCCTATGACGTTGTCTGCTTATTTTTTGCACGAGTTGAGAGTTTCCAGAATACAGAGTAGGAGTCCTGGAAATCAAACCTCCACCTCAATGGCAGACATTCTTGAATTCTTCAGTGCGGGCTAATAGCTTAGTAAATAAGTGATTTAACTCCTTTTTAGGGTTTAGAAACTAAGGTAAGCATGGATGTTAAAAGAGACTGTTTTGAGTTGCACACTTATTTTGAATAGAATTAATTTGTCTCCTTTATTAATAGCGTGAAGGCCAAATACCGGTATGCATACAGACGTACCACACTCTACCTAACCCTCTTATTTTGGGGAATTTGGAATAAATGTCTGTTTATTTTTAGCACTCTTTTTCAGTTTTTTATAGGTAATGTGGTATAGCCTGCAATGGTTAAGTGCGTCTGTTCAGCTTTGCCAAGACAGACCTTCTTCGATATTGCTTACTGTGTATACTTCAGTTCCATCATTCCATCTTGATCTGAACTGGTTCTGAACTGGTTCTGAACTGGTTCTCAGCCTTTCTGGACGATTGCTCCCAATCGGTCTTGCTTCCTCCTTTCTGCTCTAAACCTGTATTATTGACATGTAGGGTCCCTCAGGGATCCGCACATTCGCCTATACTGTTCAATATATATCAGATTTCTTATTCTCCTCATTTCATCCCACGGTTTTAGATATTATTCCGATGCCGATGATGTGCAGATTTGATGCGTCCGGATGTCATCCGGGCTGACACTGCGGCTCGGTTTAGGAGATGCCTGGAGGACCTGGGTTTGTGGATGGCGGTCAACTCGCTAAAACTGTACGGTAATAAGACGGAGGTCCTTGTTGTGGGAACAACCAGTCCTCTCTCCTTCTGGACTCCGGACTTTTGGCCTCCCTCTCTGGGGCCGTTTCCCCTGCCTTCTTCTTCAGTAAAAAATGTGGGGGTAAAGAACTCTTCCTCCACATCTATGGCAGTGCAGGTTGTAGCGGTCTGTAAATCTGACCACTTTAAGTTACATATCCTGCGGAAAGTTCTTCCTTTTATTCCTGGTCAATTTCATGCCCCGGTGGTCGCTGCGCTTGTTCTTAGCGCGGCTGATTATTGCAACTCGCTCTACCTTGGCCAGCCGCATTATCTCATAAACCGACTTCAAATGCTTCAGAATGCGGCTGCCATAGCAATCGTGCACCCTCCGCTACGGGCACACATGTCCTCGCTTCTCAGACAGCTTCATTGGCTGCCGGTTGTGAAGCGGATTCTCTAAGTCTATGTGTATTGTCCACCGTGCTTTCTATAAACTGGGAGCGGAATATCTTCAGGAAAGGTTTCCACAGTATGTTCCCACTCGTTCTCTTTGCTCCCGGTCGGCTCTTTTGCCGTCTGTCCCCCGTGTCAGACTGTCACGGATAGGTGGCTGTGCTTTTTGTGTGGCAGCTGCAAGGCCTTGGAATGACCTGCTGTTTGCTCTTCGAGCCACGGCTGACCATCTTTCATTCTGTCGCTTCTTGAAAACCTTGTTATTGTTTCCTTGCAACTTTATAAGTACACATAACATAACATACATTTTATCAAACTTGAGGGAAAATCCACTATTCACCAAAACTTTTTTTACTTTCCATGCACTGGTGTAGAACTCAGGTCACCAACCCTTCTTTGGGATCAGCAACACTACAGTAGACGGCTTAAAGGAACATATGTACGTCATGAACAATAAAATAACTATACATCCACTGATTTCTCACCGTTTGGGATTAACGGTTTTAGCCCAATCTTTCAACATTTCATATGGTGTGGTCCCAGAAATTAAAATAATTAAACATTTCAGTATGTTAAATAATACTTGCCTGTGTGCCATTTCCCCCCATCAGATTCTTGCCACATTGACTGTCTAAAGCAAATGGGTAAAATATGTGCCTCTGTGCGGAATCAGAGTAGTGTCATTTTAACAGCCAATTTGAAGTATGGGTCGCTTATTGCTGATTTTACCATTTATTAGAACAATGGCATTTTGAAAATCCCGTCAGAGACGATGGAGTTTCAAACTACATTAATCTCTGGTATGTAGCAGTGCTGAAACTCCCGAAAAAAGAGAAACCTTATGCTGGCTTCTGCAGAAATGAGAAAACAACTCCTACATGATAACATAAGGCACATGATCTTTTCCGACAAGAGCCTTGAATGACAACAAAAAGGCGGTCTGCGTTGTGTCCTGAGAAAAAGAAAAAAAATGCTTCAATTGGGGCTGCACTCAACGATACGAAAAGTGCAGCACGCTGGTAAAATTGTGTGACTCTGCATTCACGCACACGGGAACAGCAGCACGTTTCTGGAGGACAAGATCATTTCTTGGGACAATGTGAACGAAAAATGTGCCACTTTAACATGGTTTGGGTTTTTAAAATTAACATGTTTGCACATGTAGCGCACAATGAAAGAACGTCTTAATTAGACTTCTAATAAGGCTATGGTGTGTCGTGGGCTGTAGGGAGACGAGGACACATTAAGATATTAGGTGGGGCCTTTTCGGTCAATGTCTGTGCCTTTGCCCCAGGCCTACAGATAACGGTCTATCAGACACGTACTTCCTAAAATAGGCAAATACTCCCAAAAACGAACAGTAAAAATACTCCCAACTAAAAAAATAAACAGACACATACATAGGAGCCTGCCCCCCTGCTTTTACCCTAACAGCTCAGTGAATATGTTTGGTCCAGCAGTATACGTAGAGCCACAGCAAGAAACTCTATTAGTACTGCCTGCTCTAAAGAGGTTAAATGTAACTTTTAATGTGCACGAATAACTAAGTGCAAAGAAATATGACCAAAACATTTCTGTATTATAGTTAAAACATTTTTTACTCGGGTATAAATACTCCAATTGGGAATGGGACTAAATTTGTTTACTCTCTAAAAATTAATCTTACTCCCAACTTTAAGAAATAGGAAGTAAAGTACACACTTCAAAATCTTGTCTGGAGATTTTGCCACCTCGAATCCCTTTTCACAGTCTTGCAACGGAGGAGGAAGATGGAAGACTGAAAAAGAGGCTCAATTGGGGAAAAGTTGAAGAATCAAGTGATTAACAGGAAATCAACATTGTAGAAGGTGGCCATTTTGGCTAGACGCCCAGTTGTATTGTTGGTGCGTGGTCTCATGCCCTCTCCTGTTACGATGGCAATAATCACAAATTCTGTGGGCTGCACTAGACTGTAATAGCCCAGGGCCCAAGTTGTAGGCCCGAGCGAAGAGAGGGCCTTAACACCGGGCCCGGTGCCTTTACTCGGCTGGTGAAGCCCACAGAACGTTTGATTATTGCCATTAGCATCTCGATCAAACCCTTGAGGTGCTAATAGCAACAATAATAAAGATTTTAAAAAATGCCAGTGTTGCCTGGTTGGCTGCAGCTGGGGTGTGGTTACTAACTAAGTAGTTTCTTATATAGCGCAACCCTCACCCAAAGGTCTCAGGGTGCTTACATAGACAAAGACAACAAGAAACACATAAATGCAAATAGGGGGATTCAGAAGTCATTCTGATTCAAAATGACAAGCAGTGTCATAAAGAGAGGCAGATGTTTAGGAACAGATATCAATTTTTTTAGCCTTCAAACAGAAACGTCTTCAACTGCTTTCTTAACTGCTGCAAAGTTGCACATTGTTTCAGATGAATTGGGATCACATTCCAATTATTTGGGCCCCAGGATGTGAGTCAGCAACATCTGATTATTAGAATGTAAACTATGTTTAGGTGTGACCATTTTTAGTCTAGCTTTGAGATATTCTGGAGCACTACCTAATAAACTTTTAAACACTGTGACTAGCCCCTTGAAGGTCAGTCGTTGCTCTATGGAGAGCCAATGTAGTCTTTCGCAATGTTCTGTGATGTGTGATCGACGACTCAATCCACAAACAGCCCGAACTGCTCCATTTTGGATTGTTTGACGGCTCTTGATGTTGGATTTGGTAGTGCCAATAAAAAGACTATTACAGTAGTCTAGTTTAGTATTTACAATCGCTGCTGCAATTGATGCTCTATTAGCTTCAGATAGATAAGAACGTATTTGCCAAAGAAGGTGTGTAAGAAAGGCACAATATGACTTAAGATGGGCCATATGCTTTTGAAAGGTCAGATGTGCATCAAAGAACACTCCAAGGGTTTTACATATTCAGATACTGCAATATTGTTGCCATCTATCTCAAAGGTCTTATAAGAGTCATCTAGATTTTTCAGCCTATGAGGTGTGCTGATGTTCAATAGCTCTGTTTTCTTATCATTAAGAGCAAGAGAGTTTAAGGCCTTCCATTTCTGGTTTGCCTCGTAGATTCTATTAATAGTTGCAAGATCATATTTATAGACCCCAGGAGCCCTTGGCTACACATGCGCTTCTAGGACCAAGAAATGACTTTAGCCATAGTACTGCTTCTGGAGAGCAGTGGCCTATATTCAGAAGTCTGTCTGCCAAAAGATTATGGTCAACTAAATCAAATGCAGAGGATAAGTGCAACAAAAGCAAAAGAGCAGGACTACCTTCCTCTATGATCTCTATAATACTGGCCTTCAGATCCAGGAGCACTGTTTCTGTTCCATGATTAATCCTGAATCCAGCCTGCTCATTAGCCAGAATCATATTCGTTTCAACGAATTTCTGGAACTGAATGTAAGCAATTTAGTCCAAAATCTTAAGAATAAACGGAATGCTGGTGATGGGTGAATAATTTTCTGGGACCATGGGATCCAAGTTATCCTTCTTCAAAAGTGGAGTAATCCAAGCCTCCTTAATAGCAATAGGAACAACTGCCTCATCAAAGGAGCGGTTAACAAGTTCTGTAATCCATGGTGTGAGAATATTGGCAAATTCTTTAAAGAGTGTAGAGGGAAATATGTCCCCCTTGCACGATGTTGGTTTGAGCCCTTCTATAATCGCCATGATCTCCTTTTCTGACATTTTAGTGAAGGAAAAGGGTTCTATCTCTTGAGCAGGTCCCCTCAAAGTTGGGGTCATTGTAACTTCAACTTGTGATACCATTTTTTTCCTTGATGTGCGCTTGATGAAGCTGCGTTTTTTTTCCAAAGCTATCAAGTATATCCTGGCACCAGTCGTTGTTAATATTTATTCTAGATTCTATGACTGGGCCTTTAAGCTCCTTTAGAACTGAGAAAAATTATTTGGATTTAATGGAGGCATTCTCAATTCTTTCATTAAGAAATAGTTGTTTAGCTTCTGGTGTAGCATCCTTATATTTCTTACCAGCTTTGTAGGCTGCCAGGGTAATAGGAGAGGGGCGGTTACGCCACTGGCGTTCACATTTTCTTTTATTTTTCCTAGCAGTAATTAGCTCAGGAGAAAAACAATGTTTATATCCTTTGCGTTTTTTATTTTTGACCGGGCGAGAGGGAGCAAGAATATCAAATGCATTATTCATAGCATTTCTGTAGGCAACAGTAAATTCTTCCAATGACAACTTACCACCTAATGGTGGTAATAAAGGTTTTATAGTTGATTGGAAGGCCTTACCTGTGACATGTTTTTATATTGCGCATTTCACTAGGGGCATTTGTTTTGTTACAATCCTTTTCAAGTTCTAATGATATGTCAAAATGTATCAGAAAGTGATCCGAACACGGACATAATTCTACATTCTTCAAAGAGGAATTAATATCCTTAGCGAGTACCCAATCAAGTGTGTTTCCTGCCTTATGGGTTGGTTTGTCCACTATTTGTGAAAGACCTAGGGAAGATAGTGTTCGTAAAAGAGACTGTACCTCAATATCTTGCTGGTTATATGCCCAGAGGTTAAAATCTCCTAAAATAACAGTAGCCCTGTTCTTTATACATGGAAAT